>NC_137455.1:330371984-330800708 GCF_964235325.1 Thermobia domestica
GTTTATAATGGAGTTGGTCTGAAATGGAAAAATTGCACATGAAGCAACATCTCTGTCCTGTATACTTATCCGTGTTTCCAAATTGTTTTTTACCTTTACAACGAATTATGTAACAAATAGCACAAGACTTAACCCGGTAATTTCATACTCATTACCCCCAACGGATGCTCAGGCCGGTGCGGTGATCATCTTGGTCACCGAATATAGGACCACTTAACTTGTAGAATAAAATAAAATGTGTACTTTTATGCCCCGCTGCTGTACTCTGTAGGTTAAAGGAGACGAACGATTGTGAAAGAATTAGTGAATGGTAATGTGGAAAGCAACGGGAGAATCCCGAGAAAATTCACAGACATGGAGTTGTCCACTACAAATTCACATAACCTGAAATCGAACCAGGGAACCCTTACACTAGAGGTGAGCGCTCTACCACTTAACTAGGGTTTGGGAATTATAGAAAATGTGGAAAGCTCAATAATTTTTTGCAGAGTTCACCAACTCGATATTAGATGCGCTTAAATTATTCAAGGTGAATGGGCTGCACTATACTCATACATAAATTCCACGGCTTTACCTCATACCACTTTTGCACAGTGAACAAATGAAATTGACACACGAATTAATCAACACTCTGTATATACAGGGTTTGTATGATAAGTAATGAGACCAGGTCTGGAAACATTGTTTTATTGATCTGATCTGTACAGGGACTTAAAAGCTTTCGAAGTACTCTCCTCTTGCGTCGATGCACTTCTGCAATCGATGTTTCCACGCTGCAAACGCCCCCTGGAAGTCAGCAGCCGGCATGTCCTTTAGAAATGTGGTCACGGCTGCTTGGATGGCTGTGACGTCTGCAAAACGGGTTCCTTTCAAGCGTGGCTTCAGCTTCGGGAAGAGGAAGAAGTCGGCCGGGCTCACATCTGGGCTGTAGGGTGGTTGTGGAAGGACTTCCACCCCAATCCGGGTCAAAAAGGAGGTCACTAAGAAGGCGGTGTGGGCAGGGGCATTGTCGTGATGCAACTTCCACCGGCTAGCGATCGCCGGTCTTTTCCGCTTGACGCTCCTGTGCAGTCTCTCAAGGACTTGTTTGTAGAAGGCGGCGTTGACGGCTTGTCCTTGGGGTACAAACTCCTTGTGGACCACCCCCACATTGTCAAAAAAAACAATCAACATTGTTTTCACCTTTGACTTCGACATTCTGGCCTTCTTGGGGCGCGGGGACGCAGGAGTGTGCCACTCCGCGCTTTGACGTTTCGTTTCAGGGTCGTACTGGAACACCCACGACTCGTCACCTGTTATGACGTCATCTTCAAAGTTAGGGTCACTGTTCATGAGGTTCAACAGTTCCTGACAACAATCAACACGTCGTTGCTTTTGTTCGTCAGTCAACACTCGCGGCACCAGTTTCGCACAGATTTTTCTCATTCCCAATTGTTCCGTCACAATCTTGTGCACTGTTGTGTGGTTCATATCGAGTTCATCAGCAATCAATCTCAACGATAATCGACGGTCTGAGTTCAGGAGATCCCTCAGATTTGCCACAGTTTCGTCCGTAGTCACTGTTGTCGGGCGTCCAGCCCTCTCCAGATCCTCAACGCTTTCCCGGCCGTTCCGGAACGCACTGTGCCAACGAAACACCTGGGCTTTGGATAGGGCTTCCTCTTTGTAGGCCTCCGTGATGAGAGAAAGCGTCTGAGTAGCCGTTTTCCCCAGGCGAACGCAAAATTTGATCGCATAACGCTGTTCGATGGAACCCTCCATGTTTGTTGATTTTCCGCCGTGACAAGAATGTTCACAAGGGCTTTGTCCAAGGCTTGTCCGCGCTCCACTAAGGCTCGGAGCCAACTGACGCGCGGTGCGTTGCTTTGCTCGGACCCCCCCCCCTACATCCTCCATCACCGACAAACCCGCTCCAGCGACACGCGCGCCGCGGCGCGGCGAGTCTCATTACTTATCATACAGACCTTGTATATATAGACTGTTCCATAATTCGAGTGTAAATTTTAATTTCATAATACTCAGCACTCGTAAAAGCTAGAACTGTGAAATTTGCAGGCAATTTAGAGGAAGATCAGAAGATTTGTTTGATAGCAAAACGAGATCACGGGTATTATAGTCTGCAGAGTTACAGGGTCAAAGGTCAAAATGCGATTTTTTCCTTATGGGATTTCAATGTTAAATAGTACTCTTACATGCCATTTTTTGAATATTCATCTCCGGTAGCAAAAATTGGTACATCGACATAAATTCTGATCCGAAACAATGTGATAACGGGAAATGTGGGCAATCGTGACCCGGTGACCTCTAGTAGGTCATCTGTGACTCTTGAGGAAAAAGCTCTTTTCAACAGTTTATTGTACATAATTAATTCAGTTGAAGACAATGTTAAAAACCATATGCATAAAGGATCTACCGAACATACTTTTTAGTAAAGGGAAGAGGTCAGAAATATCATCAGAGGTCAATGGTCAATTAGTTAAAATGTCATATTTGATGTGTTAACAAGTAAGAAACTGTGACGTTGGAAATAATGATTTGAGTTACCATAGAACACATGCATAAAGGTCCTTCCAACGGATATGTATGGGCACAGGAAAAAGATCAACAATGTCATAAAAGGTCAAATGTCACGCAATTAAAATGTCATGTTTGATGTGCCTAGCAGGTATGAAACTGTGATGTTGGAAATAACGATTTGAGCTTCCATAGGACACATGCAGAAAGGTCCTTCCAAGGAGAGCACATGATCATAATGAAAAGGTCATTGTTGTCATAAGGTGAAGAAGCCTAATTTTGTAATTCAGGCACTGCAGGAAATGGTATGTATCTGTTTTTGTGATGTTTAAAACAATGAATAGAACATAATTACTTAGCTTTGTAAAACTGAATTCGATTTTTTTTCTTATTGAAACATTGATAGCTATTTACTACAAAGAAATACTTGAAATATTGTCTTACCTGTACAACAAACACCGACGACCTTGTAGACTGTATATCTTTTTAGTAGTTTGCAATTTATTCCACCTGACCTCCGTGATGTGCTAAACATAGTAGTTTGCAATTAACAAAAAATTGGCTACTTACCAATGAATCCTCCCTTGAAAAATTTAAAGATTTTGACGTTTCGGAACTCTCAGCTGGTTCCTTCCTCAGTGGCAAGGTAAAAGGATTAAAACGGAAAGGAGATAAAAAGAATAAAACCAGGAATACACACCACTATATATTTAACGTACAAAAAAAGATCCTGAGATGAACAGAGCAAAGTGAAAAAAAGAATGAACTGAATAAAAAAAAAAAAAAGAACGCGGTGTCTATGTTAGGCCACTATTGCCAGATCCAAAGTATGGATCAAAGGTAGGTACCCAAGTTCGGTCAATGTTGTCAGTATCAAAGTTCAATGCAGGTTTGTATTTATGAATAAAGAACAATTCTTTAATTTCCCGTTGTAATCAGTCTTTACGCAATATTGTTTATAATGCACAGAGTAGAGCATTAAATCAAATTATTAGGTTAAAATACTTTTTAATAAATAGGCTCAATAATGACTGCTATCAAATGTGGATGTCTTTAACTTTCCGGACTGACCCGCTATACACACACATTCTACAGAATAGATTGCATTCTAGACTAAGAATGGAATATAAAATTAAATTTGCACGCTTAGAAAAGAAAATCACCCATCTAGGTGGTACCCTTGTTTTCAATAAACGCAAACCAACAAAAATAGAGTCCGATTCACCTGTAGAATTATTTGTTAACCTCACCGATATTGACATACCTAAGAAATTCTATCAGATTTCTCGGTTAGGTTTAAAATTTAGTTACCTTCCGCTTTCCATTCCATTGGAGGAGATAATTTGTTCAGTAGAAAAAGCCGTTGACCTTGCACCTGATATTCATTCCGCGCAATCTATTAGAAATGAATGCTTGGCCAATATCAATACTTTTTTATACTCATACAAAAAGGTAGGACCATATCCAAAATCCGGATATGTACAAGGGCTTATTACACAATTTGGAAAATTTCTTAATAATCACGCTATCTGGTGTTTAAAGGCTAATAAAGGAAACCAATATGTTGTTATGCCAAAACAAAGATATGCTTCCATTATTTTAAAAATAGCAGAAAAATGTAATTTTGTTTCATATCCCTGTAATCAGATACCACAGGTCATTAAGAGATACAGTCGACAATTGATTCTTCACCACTTTTAACTGACTTTGAAAAAGATATGATAAAAATACATGCACCTAGTCTTCCCATTATTTATGGTCTTCCGAAGGTGCACAAGCCTGACATCCCCCTTCGTCCGATCATATCAGTTTTCAATCATCCAGCTTATTTACTATCAAAATGGTTATATAAAAAAACTCAGCAGTTACAATAGTGGTTTTAAAGATGTAAAAACAGTCTAGACGTAAAACAACAATTATCATCATTTGTAAATGCCAATACCATTTTACTTGCCTCCATAGTTGTTGATATCGTTGTTGGTATGGTAGATCCGTCCATACCACTGGAACTTACTATCAGTAGTATTCGATCCTGGTTATTACAAAATGGCGCTTCTACCTTTGAAACTAATTTTTTACCGTTATGTTGATGATATTTTACTACTTATTCGTGTCGAAAATACACTTACGCAAATATTTGAACAATTCAACAATCAGCATCCAAGGCTGAAGTTCACCCTTGAACGTGAATCTGATAACGGCCTTCCATTTCTAGACCTATTGATTACCCGATCACATAATAAATTTATTACAAAAATATACCAATAACCCAATGCAGGCACTACTTATATACATCAACAGTCAGCTCATCCGCCAAAGTACAAGGCCAATATTTGGAAGAAATTCTTTCGTAGAGCATTATTAATTTGTGACCGTCCAAAAGACCTCAATAAAGAAATACAGTTTTTATATAAAATAGGACAAGAAAACGGTTATAAGCTGTGTATTTTACAAAAATGGTTTAATCAAACACGTAGATCGTTGCAAATCCCCAAAACGGTAACTCCAAAGAAGCAAAAACTTGGATTGGAATTCCTTATTTTTCACAACTGTCAACAAAAATTCAACATATTCTTGCAAAGCATAACATTTCTGCTTCAAGTATTCCCCCAAAAAGTTTACAAAAACACCTCACTAGATCTAAAAGTTATTTTGTCGATTCATTAAATAAAGCAGGTATTTACCGCGTCCATTGCGAATGTGATTCCTCATACATTGGCTAAACTAAACGTAATGTTAACACGCGTGTGAACGAACATGTTAAGACAATCAAAAAAGTCACAAGAAGGCATGTCGGGTTTAGCCCTTCATCTAAAACAACATTCACATAATATAAAACAGGTTAAAATAATAGGTTCAGAAAAAGAAAGAAAAAAAATTGAAGAATCGTTCTTTATTCATAAATACAAACCTGCATTGAACCTTGATACTGGCAACATTAATCGAACTTGGGTACCTACCTTTGATGCATACTTTGGATCTGGCAATAGTGGCCTAACATAGACACCGCGTTCTTTTTTTATTCAGTTCATTCTTTTTTTCACTTTGCTCTGTTCATCTCAGGATCTTTTTGTACGTTACTTTTATATAGTGGTATGTATTCCTGGTTTTATTCCTTTTATCTTCTTTCCGTTTTAATCCTTTTTACCTTGCCACTGAGGAAGAAACCAGCTGAAAGTTCCGAAACGTCAAAATCTTCAAATTTTTCAAGGGAGGATTCATTGGTGAGTAGCGAATTTTTTGTTAATTTTGAATATCCCCCTATGCGCCCATGTAATTATAATGCTAGTTTGCAATTTATTCCTCGCGACCTCCGTGATGTGCTAAACATAAGTTCATTTTGTGTATAGGGGTTTTTGTAAAAAATTTTTCAAGAGTGTCTGGAGTTATCTGTTCAACGCCATGTCGTATTGATCGTATCTGTATTGCTTGTCGAAGTTCTTCAAGTGTTGTTCAAGGATTTTTATAAACTTGTTGTTTAAGAAAGCCCCAAAGAAAGAAGTTACATGGGGTTAGATCAGGACTTCTAGCTGGCCACTCAACATCAGAACCCATACTTATTAAACGGTTTCCAAACCTTCCTCTTGTAATGTTGCCTCAGTACGATATGCTGGAGCATCATTCTGTTGAAACCACATATCATTGTGTGGATCAAGATTTAAGCGATCAAGTTCAGGGAAAAGAAATTCTCGCAACATATTTTGGTATGTAAGTTGAGTAACGTTTTCTTCGAAGAAAAACGGCCCTATTACACCAGTTGCTATTAATCCCATCCACACCATAATACCCCTTTGATTTGCACAGAGTTCAATTCTTTCCTCCGGTAGACTGGGTCCCCAGAACCGTGCATGTAACGAAGACACCATTCCATTATTAAAAAAATCATCTGACACTATAATTTGAAATAAAAACATGGGGTTTTCATTTAATTTGTCTATCAACCAGTTACAAAATAAAATTCTGGCACCGAAATCATCATCATGTAATTTATGTACAATCTTCATCCTGTACGCCTTAACCTCAAGCACACGCAATATCCTACTCAGCGAACTTCTTTTAACGTTGAGTGCAACACTCCGGCGACGGATTGATTTTCTTGGTAAACTAAGCACACAACGAACCACTTTGCGTTCAGTGTCCTCGGTAGAGATCCTTACAGGTGGTCCTGCCTTTCGTTGTTGCTGAGAAAGATGTTCCTTGCTAAAACAGTTATTCCGAAACTGTTTGTAAAGACTAAGAATTTGGGTATCGCTTATTTCCACACTCCACTGTGCAAGCGCCTTTCTCCGTTTTTTTGTAACCGACTTCCATACTACGAACGTAACACTCAAGCAAATAGGCACGTTGTTCCTTTGTTTAACGTATCCATTGTGACTTACACAATTTTACACACACACACACACACACACACACACACACACACACACACACACACACACACACACACACACACACACACACACACACACACACACACACACATACACACACACACACAACACACACACACACACACACAACACACACACACACACACACACACACACACACACACACACACACACACACACACACACACACACACTCTCTCTCTCTCTCTCTCTCTCTCTCTCTCTCTCTCTCTCTCTCTCTCTCTCTCTCTCTCTCTCTCTTTTCCCAAACACATAGGCCTATGGGTATAGGGAAAATAAGAAATACAACAGTTTTTAGTTTCTTATACACTCACAAGACACACAAGATTCACTAACTCATTTATTTTAAGCGCAATTCCACACTCCACTGCCTCACTGTCTCTGTCCAACCAGATTATCATTCGAATAACACCAAACTACTCTTGTGAACGAAACAGATTGATTATTTGACGTGAGCCCAAAACAGAAACAGACCGTATTTATGCTTCAGTCGCGAAAGGGTATAAATAAACGACAAGAATGCGTCTCTTCCTACATATGGGGAAGCAATTTATTTCCAGTGGAGTTATTTTTATTTTCTCAATTTTCTGGGTAAGCATCAAGGTAATATTAAGGCTGCCATATTTATTTATCATCAGAATACGGGACATATTGTTCTTCCCTCAAACTTCTCAACACAATGCATTGTTTGGAAACAGTTTACTTTCAATGCATATAAATAAAAGGAAATAACGAACAATCTATAGTACAGTGTGCTCTTAGTTTTTTTTTTTGGGGGGGGGGGAGGGAGAACTCCTGGGCTTTTGTATTTACATGTGATATTTTCAATCGAATATGCTACCCAACTAATATGTTTTTTTAGAATCTAGGAGAAAAAAGAAAATCGTGCACCTACTATGTCCTAGAATGTCTGCACACAATAATGACTTCCTAAAATTAAGTATTTTTGTTACTTAAAAAGAAAATATTTCCGAGAGCCCAGAAAAAATGAGGCGAGAGCTTACTTTCAAACATTATACGAATTCAGTTTAACATCTCGCATAGGTTCATACCAGCATTATACGAAAAACGAACTCGTGATCTTTGACCCCTTATTTCCATCCAAATTTTCATTTTTGGTTGAAACGAAACATTCAATAATTATTTAACGCATGCTTTCAGTGGCATCTGTGATTGAATTAATGTTGTACTATAAGATGAGTTGAGTTGATTTTGAGTTTAACGTCCCGTTCAGCAGCGAGGCTATATGAGACGTGGACCTACTGATTAACGTGGAATCCGAACCACATGAGCTCCCGCCGGGAATCGAACCCGGGTCTCCCACGCCAAAGGCGCGTACGCTAACCGCTTAGCCACGGAGGAGCTCTTGTACTATAAGATGTTGAAAGCGGAACAATTCCCACAAAGGTCACAGGTGAACTGCTGAAGGTCACAAAGTCACAGTTTCCTATTTTCAAAATAAACATTTTTAGTTTTAAATAAAATACCAACCAAATTAGTTTTCAAATATTGCCATCTCATACTTGGCAATATACGAACTATGATCTTGTTTCGTGATCTTTGACCTTTTATGGCATTGTTGACCTTTTATTATGTATGTATTCTATGGCCACCTTTCTGCACATATTCTATGGCAGGTCAATCATTTTTCAAACGTCACACTTTCATACTTGCTAACACATCAACTATGATGTTTTAACTGCGTGATCTTTGAACTTTTATGACACTGTTGACCTTTTTCTATGCCCATACAAACCCCTTGGAAGGACCTTTCTGCATGTGTTCTATGGGAACTCAAATTATTCTTTTTAATGTCACAGTTTCATACTTGTTAACACATCAAACATGAAATTTTAACTGTGTGACCTTTGACCTCTTATGATATTGTTGACATTTTTCCTGTGCCCATACATACCCGTTGGAAAGACTTTTATGCATGTGTTCTATGGTAACTCAAATCATTTTTCAAACGTCGCAGTTTCATACTTGCTAACACATCAAACATGAAATTTTAACTGCGTGACATTTAACCTTTTATGACATTGTTGACCTTCTTCCTATGCCCATACACACCAATTCGAAGGACCTTTATGTATGTGTTCTATGGCACCTCAAATCATTATTTCCAACGTCACAGTTTCTTACTTGTTAACACATCAAATATGACATTTTAACTAATTGACCTTTGACCTCTGATGATATTGCTGACCTCTTCCCTTTATTAAAAAGGATGTTCGGTAGATCCTTTATGCATTGTCTTCAACTGAATTAATTATGTACAATAAACTGTTGAAAAGAGAGCTTTTTCCTCAAGAGTCATAAATGACCTACTAGAGGTCACCGGGTCACGATTGCCCACATTTCTCGTTATCACATTGTTTCGGATCAGAATTTATGTCGATGTACCAATTTTTGCTACCGGAGATGAATATTCAAAAAATGGCATGTAAGAGTACTATTTAACATTGAAATCCCATAAGGAAAAAATCGCATTTTGACCTTTGATCCTGTAACTCTGCAGACTATAATACCCGTGATCTCGTTTTGCTATCAAACAAATCTTCTGATCTTCCTCTAAATTGCCTGCAAATTTCACAGTTCTAGCTTTTACGAGTGCTAAGTACTATGAAATTAAAGTTTACACACGAATTATAGGACAGTCTGTATATATATAAACTAGGCTGAAAGGCTTGACTGTCGAAACTTGCTGGACACAATCAAGAAGATTGTGGAAAGGAGTCTTCTAAAATACAACTCTGCCTGCTCTGTCAGCTTTGGACCCCAGGCTACAAAAGAACAATCCAGAACTTGCTCAGACTAGGATAAAACACATTCTACAAACTCTGCAAGAGCATAAGCGAATATCTGATTCTGTAGCTGAGAAAGCAAAGTGTCAGTTTATGTCTTTCTGTATTGAAATTCATGGCTCTCATGACTTCAATGAATACTAAGAGAAGATGGGCATCATCAGGTTAGATGATGACTGCAAAGGTAATGTTCAAGAAACAAGAATATTCTTATTTGTGGAATGTGAAAATATTTAATTTCATCCCACTGCAATGTGTCAGTGGAGGGAGGGTTCTTAGCCAATAAGACACCTATTGTAGAAAACTATGTCGAAGATTCTCTGGTAGCACAGAGGCGGGTGCATGATACCATTATGTACTATGGAGGTGTAGAATCTGTTCCTGTTGACCGAAGAATGCTTCTCTCAGTTCATTCAACTCGAAGACGCCATGATGATTACCTTAAACAGAAACGAATCTAAAGCGCAGAGGAAAGTAAAATCAGAGATGAAAAAAGGAAACCAAGTGCTGAAGTTAAGAAATTGGAAGCAAAGAAGAAACAAATGGAATTTTGTTACAAACAAGAACAAGACGCTCTCGTAGAACAAATTCAAGAACTCAAAGCAAAACAACATTCTGTTCAAAAAATGTAAATGTGAGGGTTAACATGTCTCAGAGTTCGCAATATTAGGACTGACAGTGGGCTACGGTGGCACAGTGGTAGAGCGTTCACCTCTGGTTCATGGGGTCCTTTGTTCGATCTCAGGCCGAGCCAGGTGAACTTTGTGGTGTACAAACAACGAGTGCGTGGGATTTCTCGGGGTTTTCCCATTTCCTTCCATTTTCTTCATTCCACCATTTCATTAGCCTAGCCGGCATAACTGTGGAGCGTAAAACTTAAAGATTTCATTTTATTTCATTTTAGAACTGATAATAACAGGGAGAGTTGGCAATATATTCTTGACTGTGTATTATAGCTTTTTATTGTTTTTCCAAGCAAAAAAGTTGCAATGTCAAGGTAGGTGGTACTGTATCATACATATATTATTATGTACTTACATGATAAACTTTGTGTATAAAATAATTACTCATATTAAACATAACAAATATGTAAATGGTAATTAAAGGAGTGTATTGGACAGGTATGGGGATGAAAGAGGCCTTAAAAAGTGTATGATAGAACTTGCCCCATATCTTTCCATTTATATACAAGAATTTAAGTCAGGGAAAACAAGAATTTGTGTCAGGGAAAGTCAGGGAAATCGATCTTCACTTTTTTTTGGGGGGAACCCTGAAAATAAGTATCGTGAAGACGCGCTGGTGGAAGAAGACTTAACTCTAGCGATACCGCGAACGTGAAGAAAAAAGAAAAAGCATGGGTCTGAAGCCTATAATATAATAAGTTGATTGCTATATTTTAGTATTAAATAGAGTTGTTTCTGGGGGCCCCGGAACCTGGACTCAATTTGGCTCCGCCTTAATGTGCTCCTGCCTATACCCATAGTTCTTTGATAGTGGCTGCAGAATGCTGCTAGTTCTTTCCCGCTCTGTCTTTCGCGGATCATTTAGTCTCAAACCAGGGCGATTTTCATTAAAAAAAAAAAAAAAAACTCTCTAAACCCTCGAATATTATATTTTTTCACTCGCGTCGTTTGCAAGCGAGTTCCCATTGTCTAATACAGTTCTGCTGCTCTCTGCTCGACTGCATGAGAAGCTCGTTATCAAAATGTTGTCACGGCTTAAAGAACGACCTTGAACATGGAATTATAGCAGACTATGAATAAAGAAATGAATAAACTTCTCATTACACAGCAAACTGATCCAATAAATTCCACTTCATAGAAATAAAAGTAATGTTTCAGATTAACGTAAAATAAAGATTATTATGACAGATATGGTGACAGAAGAAAGAGGGTAGAGGTGAAGGAAGGTACAATTGACAGCTAATATATATATATATATATATAAATCGAGGGGGCGCGTTGGCTCAGTCGTAGAGCGTTCACCTCCAGTGCTTGGGGTCCCTGGTTCGATCTCAGCTCGCGCCGTGTGGACTTTGTGTTGGACAAACACCGTGCTCGTGGGTTTTCGCGGTCTTCTCTCCTTTCCTCCCACTTATTTCATTCATTTCCCATCATCACTGTTTCCTTTAGCCTAACCGGTATAACCATGGGACGTGAAACTTAAAGGTTTCATTTCATTTCTTTTTTTTTTTTAAATCGAACGTGAAACAAGATTACCTGAAGACCGTGGTGCATTGAAGCTTCTTTCTTGCGACAAGTGACCTGCCAATAATGGCAGAATACTTATGATGATGTGATTTCCTTTAATTTAGTTTATGCATTTTGATTTTTGATATCCTTTTTGTATATCTAAAGATAAAATAGTGTTTTTGTTTTATTTAGGCTTTAGTAGTTACTGCCCGTTGAAAATTGAGAATAATAGTATTGAATGATATTTGCAGGCACCTTTAATTATTATACCTGAGAGCTCTCATAGTACCAGTGCCTTGTTGATAGACTTCGGTATTCTAACCCTAAAAAATGCTTTTCACACTCTTGGGACGAAGAGTGAACTTGGAATTCCTGTAATAATTGACGAAATCCATATGGACCTTCAACATTTAAGCTTGTCGCGGTAAGTAGTTTTGTGTGTGGATATAATATGGTATTAATATCTATTGAAAAATATATATTAAAAAAAAAAAAAAAAAAAAAAGAGTATTGCGGTACGTGTTCCTGTGTGAAAATCTTGTAGTTGCTTTCAATATATATTCTTATGTTCTGGACTTAACGTTTTCAATCAGCACAAGAGAAGAAGATATACATGGAAATCCCCAATAGATGGCGGAAGATATCAGATAGACTATGTTATAATTCAGGACAGATTTCGGAATAACTTGAAGAACGCCCCTTCTCGAGGCTGACATTTCCTCTGATCATAACCTTGTGCTGGCCGAAGTAGATATTCAACTGAAAAATGTAGGCAGAAGAAAAGTAGGGAACAAGAAGTTGAATACTGAAAAACAGAAAAACGAGAAAGTAAGAAATCGTTTGGTTGAGAAATTCGAAGAAAAATACTCAAACGAAGGAATGATAGGTGCAGGTAGTAACAGACGGTGGAAACATATGAAACTTTGCATACAGCAGGATACAGAACAAGTAGTAGGTTACCGCGAACACAGAACTGTTAAGAAACCAAGAAACCATGGGTTACAGACAGATGTTGCAGGGAATGGTAGGTGCAGGAAAGACGTGAAAACAAGTTGATACAGAGGAGGGTAGAAAAACGCAAAGGAAGTTAAACAACGAGTTGCAGATGGAAACAGACAGAGCAAGGGAAGAGTTTTACAAAAGAAAATGCGAGAACATAGAAGAATTAGAAAGAGTTGGGAATATGAGGAAATGTACAAGGAGGTGAAATCGATGGAACGTCGGAGGAAACAAAGAGGAGGAAATGATGTAGGAGATTGCAATTGGAAAGAGAGTTTGACAGTGGTGTTGTCTCTTGCCGACGTTATGTATATCTATGTACCAAAGATAGTGAAGGAGAACTTACATAATGAAGACGATATTTCGGTAGAAGGTAGAATGATTCAGTATATATGGTTTGTAGATGATATGGCGCTTGTTGCAGAATCTGAAGAGAAAATCAAGGAAGATGTTAGAAAACTTGAAGAAGGGTTGTGAAGAATACGGGATGAAAATAAATGTTAAGTGTCGGTGTCAAATATAAAAGTAGGAGGGGAGAAAATAGAACAGGTGACTGGTTTTCGATACCTGGATATTAGTAGTGATGATATGAAGTATGAACGTGATATAAAAGCAAGGATAGGAATGGCGAAGGAAGCCTTTAGGAGGAAGAAAATACTATATTGCGGGACCTTGAACAAAGAGTTGAGAAAAAGACTCGTGAATGCTTCGTGTGGAGTATTGTGCTGTATGGTCAGAAACATGGACATTACGCAAAAATGATGAAAAACGACTGGAAGCTTTCGAAATGTGGGTGTGAAGAAAAATGGAGAGAATTAGCTGGGTCGAGCGGAAAACGAGAGGGTATTAGAAATGGTGGGAGAGAAAAGAACAATTTTAGATATTGTTAAGAAGAGGGAGAGAAACTGGTTGGAACACTAGCGAAGAAGTAATTGTATTATGAGGGACATTTTAGATGATATGGTGGCAGGAAAGAGAGGGAGGGGCGAAGAATACTACAATTAATGGACAATATCGAAACAGAGAAATCATACGTGAAGACGAGGAGGTTAGTTGAAAATCGTGGAGCATGGAAGCTTCTCAATTGCAGCAAGTGACGTACAAATAATGGCAGATTACTTAGGTTGATATTTCTTATAACTTTTTCTTTCACCAAATTTTCAATTCCAATATTTTTAAAATTTTGTGCTCATACTTTCCTACTATTTCGAGAAACTACCGCCACGTCCTTCACAATATAAATCCTTGTTGCTTTTTTCCATCTATGATTGGCGCCATCAGATTCAGTATTCGCTTTGTTGTATTTACTTTTCTAATTTTGGAAGCAATCAAGGTAAGATTTTTATTAGACTTAATTCGAAAACTGCGCTAAGAATTGCAACTCAAACTACGTGAACATTTTTTATTTTTTATTTAATGCAATAATTTCACTGGTGGAACCTCAAATTAAAAAAGGAAAAAGAAAAAGAAAAACTTACTAAAGCAGACAGTTATTATGAATAATCTGTGTTACAGTTTTGGCAATGTATCATTGCTTTCATCATACACATATCAGATAATGTGTACAAATTAGCTATAACAACTGTTTGCGTTGATCAAATTTATTATTTTATTTTACGTAGTTCCAAAGCTTGGATGAGCAGCAATCAGGTGATGAAGCTTTAGTTAAGAATACACAGTAAGAAATCACAGATCTTTCCTGAAGTTGGTGATGGTTGATTATAACAACGTCTGTGATACATACCGAAAATGTTACACAGAATGTTCAAAAATATACAGAACTCACCCATCTTAATAACACATGTAATGAACCCGAGCGTTTTGGCAAGTAACCGGACGTGCAGATGTTGAAGTTCTATCTGTAGATCTTGATGTTGCTTGAAGATGGTCGTTATCGAAGCTTGGTTGACGATCAGGTGTCGTTTTACCATACTTGATACGGCTTAGGTCCGGAAGCTTACTAGGTGAGGCTAGAAGACATATACTGAGTAGATGACAGTGAATTACCCTAGCACTGGAAAGTATGTTGTTGTACTGATAATAGGGTCCACAAAATGTCCGAGTAAGATCGGAGAACAGGACTAACGACTCACGAATGTACGATGCACAAGTTCATACATCCCTGAATGAAGATCGGAGATAAGTGGAATCTTCCCTTCTTCTACGTAGAATACCGGATGTGTGTCTATATGGCAAGTGCGAACATTTGCTAGCTTTTCCTATTCACTTGCACGGCCGTAATTATGTCCAAGATAAAAAGCCACTCCCATCACTGGATACCTCCTCCCTCACTTTCCCTCGCCACTGTACTCTCTTCCAGCATCACCGAAGATATCATCGATGAGCAGCTGTCAGGAGTAATTGTGTGAGAGGAGTGTGGGAACATACACCTGCCTTCAACAACAGTCGATGGTTTAATGTTCTTATCTTCACATAGTAAGAGGCCACGGTAGGTGAGATTGCACTGATTGTCGCAGTTTCTTCAGTTGGGGCAGCCCAAGCAATCCTTCTGTCCAGGCGTTCCGTGGTACATCGAAGAAGAAGTAGAAGGAACGTTTGCTGTGGAAACACAATGCGTTCAACAATGGCTCACTATCACGTTACGACCAATGCGATTATCAATTTCTCGAAGCACCTACCCAGCCTATTGTAATCTCACTATATAGCTACGCTCAAATACAAGCAATTCAGTAAGCATTTGCTTGCATTGAAACATCCTACACATAATGTGACTGATCATGTTGTAATCGCCTAGGTATCGAGTCGCTGTTCAGGCGTCAATGATTTATATAACTGCTTTTCGTGGTCTCTCCTCCGTGGTCCTGCCAATGAGTATGTTCTGGATACCTGGACTTACCTGGGTAAGGCGTTGAAGGACATCTCCTAAAAGGGATTTCAAAATTATCTCTAAATTGCCTGCCGGTTTCAATAATGAGATGGGTATTAGGCACCGAGAGGTTCGGATGTCTCGTCTCGAAACCCTCACGGATGATCAGACGGTCACTTAGACCACAACGCACACAAACATTATTCACACACTCAACAAAAATACACTGAATTAAACGACCTCATACTTATTTATTAAAATACTATTTAAAAAAAAATAACGGATTAGAAAAATAATCACAACATTCAACCCTGCATATGTATAATTATTTTCTTTAATAAAATCACACTGTACTTTCTCACTATACTTTAGCCCTTTGTCATTTTATATATTAGGAATGAAGATTAAGATAATGATTCCACTAGATATACTTTTCTCACACCATTAATGCACTTGGGGGATTAGCACTGGGGAAAAGTCGCCGGGATAATCCCACGAAGTAATATAGTTGCTGCTCCAAACAATCCTCAAATGTCGACGTTTATCCTCAGTAAAAAGAGGTGGTCTCCAAAGTGGAAGGATAATGTTGGAGGAGGCGTTTATAACTAGTATGCACAAGGTATGTGAACCTAGGATTTCACTGATTGGGACTAGCCACGATTAAGTCACTGACTGGTGGCTAATAACGTATACTCCTTAACACAACATTATACTTGATGCTCGACGCGACGTGCATATTTGCTGCCTCGAAACGTGAAGTAACACTCCTCGAACTCAGGGGTTCGAGTGATCAATGTTGGCAGTTCATTCTCAAAAGCATTCAGGTTAAATCACCTGTATACACATGCAAATAGAATATAAAAAAAGAGTTAAGGTTAATTTTAGTCCACTGACCACGACGCACAAGACATTGCGATAACTTGACTGTGGGAACATTAAGAAAACAAACTGCTAAAACAATGTGGCTGGCGTCTCCTTGGTGCTCAGACATCTGGTGTGTACTCTGGGTCGCAGTATTTCCATGAATGATTGCCACAAAGCAACGTTTTAGAGATATATGAATAGACGATAAAGAAGACTTTGTTCAATTGCGTGGGGAAAGAAGCAATTTCCCACCGAAGAAATAACTTATTGACGTCGCAGAATAAAGTATAAAACGAAAAATAATCACTGTCTTCACAAAATATACAGAGCGTCCACAAAAATACTTCTATAACCTGTTGACGGTTATAATGTTTTCTGATGACTTTGAAATTAGGAGCATACAAAATCAAGGGACACGCATTTTCTGGTACGACTTTCGTTTAAATGGGATGATGTGCACGTGGTTGTTGTTAAATATGTTTCCACCAGTGTGTTATTTTATTTGATCAAGGTAGATACAGTACATTTAAATTTTAAGGAGATTTAATAACATAATCGTTTCCTGTAAAGCTATGCAATTTCAATTATTTATTTTATTTAACACAAAAAGTGTACATATGACGTCAGAATAAATGAATGTAAGTTGGCACAGCATCTTTTACTTAATATTTTCTGCTGTACATATACTTCGGAAGAAGTTAAATGTTAAATTTTGTGTTTAAAAAATGTAAATATGTTTCTTTTTTCATTTTGGGAAACGTTACACAATCTTGCTGAACAAAATATAACCTATAAGAATATTAAACATAATTAATACACAAACTTTTCCAGCATTTTACCGTAATATCAATACAGTGTGAATTTAAAAGATTATCTATAAAATTTGAAGTGTAAGGTATACATTTTATGAGCTAGCTGCAACTTAACCAAAAACATATTATAGATTTATTTTGGAATTGGGCTCTTAAAGTGAGATAACTTTTATCAACTTTTCATGTATTGTTATTTCATATTGTAGTTTTCACAAGAACTTTAAACAATTAATTCTGTAGGAATTGCTTGTATTTTCAGCGCGGAATTGGATATTGAAAACATAACTTCAGCTGATCTAGCAACAGTTGAGTGTTTGATCTTACATCCAATTAGTTTCGGACTGGAAGTAAAGCGAAATCTGTCAATATCCTGGTATAGGCTAAGTCCTGAACTTGATGTATCGGGTCACATCGCATCTATTAAGGTAAGTTTAAAATTTTCCCTTTCAATTATAACAGAAAAGTAATAAGAGGGTCCGCCAGAAAGTTGTTACCTTCAATAAGATAAAAATGTGCTAAGAATATGCGTCCTAATTTGTGTCTTAATAGGTCGTGTTGAATTGATGTTACAGCCAGGAAACCAGATGACGGCAGCATGTTGGACAAAATTAAAAAGGAGCTGTGATTAGGTTCCTCCAACTTCAAGGTGGTTTGACACAAATAACGCATGAAGAAATGGCAGCTGTGTATGATGAGGAATGCCTATCTTATGATACGGTGAAATGCTGGAAAAAAGACTTCACCTGTGGTCGCCCAAGTCTACAGGATGACCGAAGAGAAAGTCGTCCCTCAGCGGCTACAGACCCAGACGTGGTGGAAAAAGTTAAGCAGCTAGTGCTTAAAAATAAACTTTTGACGCTTACAAGGAAGAACCTTGCAATATTCTCATACACAACATTAGAGTTGTAAAGAAAAAAGAAAGAAAAAACTCGTTTTTTAAAATAAAAAACACGAAGTTTTCAGTTTTTTTTTTTTTTTTCAAATTTTCGTTTTTTCCAGTTACGAAACGAAAATCTAACTAGCCTAAACACTGTTTGAGGGATGGTTGGACGAGTAGAAAATAATTCATAGGACTATTTAATTCACAGGATAGTGAAACGTGTCTATGTTGGGCACCATTGATTCTAATGAAGAATGGCAAACGAAGATAGATGTTTATTTTGAGAAAATAGGTTTATTTTGAGACAGAATCTATTATAGACTGTAATAATGTATTACTTATATATATTGTAATATATATGCTTCGTGTGAAGTGTTGAACTATTTGTGTCAGAAACATGGACACGTTATGCAAAAATGATTTAAAACATCTGGAAGCTTTCGAGATGTGGATGTGGAGGAGAATGGAGAGAATTAGCTGTATCGAGCGGAAAACGAATGACGGGGTGTTAGAAATAGTGGTGCAGAAAAAAAAATTAGATATTATTAAGAAGAGGAAACTTTTTGGGACATTGGCTAAGAGGGAACTCTAACTAGTGGGACGTGCTAGTGGGTATGGTGGCAGGAAAGAGGGAGGGGAAGTAGGAGGCTACAATTGATGGACGATATCAAAACAGAAAAATCATAGATGAAGACAAAGAGGTTAGTTGAAGATCGTGGATAATGGAAGCTTCTCAGTTGTAGCAAGTGATCTGTCAATAATGGCAGAATACGTATGATGATGATGATAAGAAAAAGATAAAATTATTTTATAATAGCGAATCCAAGACAAACTCAAATAGAACATGTAAGAAGAGTAGCGCTATATTAGGGTTGTCCTGTTTTCACTTGTAATGTGGTGCCTTAGCAAGAAGATCGTGACAGACTGGATTAAAGCGGCAGCGAGGAGGTGCCTGATATTAGGATTCGCCATCTTCCTTTTCTTCAAGATTTTTCGATCCTCAAAAATAACTGAATATCTCCCCAGTGATATTGTTTACAGACATACGAATCCGTTATATTCAAAATTTAATTTGCTACAATTTAAGCTCAGTACCGCTTTTATAGCTTTAATGTTTTGCGAGACACAAGCGTTTAGTTTTGATATATTTTACAAAATTTTGTCTTATTCAAAAAAATCGCGGAATATCACCTCAATGGTCAGGTTTACAGCAAAAAATGTTTGAATATGTTTTATTTAAAATTTAATTTGCTATAATTTAATCACAGTACCGGTTTTGTAACTTTAATATTTTGCTGATATAAGCTTTTAAAGTTGTTATACTTGTTACTTGTTGCAGAATCTGAAAAGAAAATCAGTAAGATGTTAGAAAACTTGAGGAAGTCTGTGAAGAGTATGGGATGAAAATAAATGTTAGGAAAACAAAAGACATGGTGATTGGTACGAAAGGGTCGGTGTTAAATATAGAAGTAGAAGGAGAGAAAATAAAACATGAGACTAGTTTTCGTGTGTCCTCTATGGATCACATAATTAAATGGAAACTTACCGTGCAGAATACGAACGAATCATGAAAAAAGTACATAGTGGTACGAAATAAAGAATGGTTAAAACTAAGGCTTTATGCTGTCTCCTATGCTACTCAGTGTTGTTATGGAAGACATAATGGAGTTGAGTTGATTTTAACGTCCCGTTCAGCAGCAAGGCTATATGAGACGTGGACCTACTGATTAACGTTGAATCCAAACCACATGAGCTCCCGCCGGGACGCCCCGTGTCTCTCAAGCCATGTAAGACATTTATTTATTTATTTATTTATTTCCTCCAACAGAGAGCTCTGTACATATACATACACCAATATTTATACATGCAAATATATATGCACGAACACACATACATATGTCGCACATTTCACATGCACACATTCATGTGCTCGCCATGGATATTGTACATTACAATAACATGAAAATAGAAAATAATTAAATGTCATTACTAGAGACCGGATGTTAGGCAAAATGCCTATTCTTTAATATTAAAGTTATGATCAAAAATAACGTTTCAAAGTTTATGTGGGGGGTTATAGTTTCGATTTAAGCCAATTTTATTTTGCCTATTTTGCCTATTTTGCCTATTTCGACCTTTACTGCCTAAATAATTGCTTTAGTGCCTAATGTTGCCTATTTTATGCATTTTCTTTAAAATAAGCCTTCATTGGGAAAATATATAATTTATACAACATAAATAAAGACGCATATATACGTATAATAAGTGTTTGTAAATACAAACATGTGCTACGTTACAATGTACATACAGGGTGAACTTCAAAAATGTGCATATACTTTGGGAGGTGATTAATTACATCAAAAGAAGACAAAAAGTCCTCGTGTATTTTGTCGAATTCTGTGTCGTGTACGAGTAACAGTGGTGCCAACTTGGAATCGAAAATCAAATCTTGACAATTGGAATGGAACAGATAGGTGTGCACATACGTTGAGAGGTGATTCGTGACATGAAAAGAAGACAAAAAGTCCTGTTGCATGTTGTCGAATTCCTCGTCGTGTACGAGTGACAGAGGTGCCAACTTGGAATCGAAAATCGTACACATACTTCGACAGATGATTCGTGACATGTAAAGAAGACAAAAAGTCCTCTTGAATGTCAGGAAAAATCTCCCGAAGTATGTGCACACTTTTATGTCTTGTTCCAATTGTCAGGATTCGATTTTCAATTTTAAGATGGCACCCCTGCCACTCGTACACGACGCGGAATTCCACAACATGCAATAGGACTTTTTGCCTTCTTTTGATATGCATCATGTAACAGGTCTTCTTTTGATATCACGAATCACCTTCCGAAGTATGTGCAGATCTTTTAGGTTCACCAGTATGTATAAATACATAACAAGCTTCGTTTTTATATGTACAATAAAATAAGATATTAACAAACAAGTATGTTTCTGTATTCTTTGAACATTATCTATGACTTGAACCTATTTTTTAATGGTATTGAGTAATTATTTTCATTATTTCGAGTTACATTTTAGTGCCTATTTTACTGCCTATTTTTAAAATTTTTAGTGCCTATTTGCCTGCCTATTTTACAGTTTTTTAGTGCCTAAACATCCGGTCTCTAGTCATTACCGTAGTTAATATAGTAATATCCAATATTAATTACGTTTTCCGTTTAACTTAATTTCGCACAAATATCTGTTCAATATTTTTTTAAATATTTTTTCTTTCAAACTTAAGTCAATGTAATCGATACTCTCAGATATATTATTATATAATGAACATAATCTTATTAAAGGTGAGTTGTTGTATGTGTTGGTTTTCGCAGTTGCATATCATAATAATTTCCTCATTCTTAAAGTTTTTGATTTTATATTGAATTTAATATACTGCAAAAACTCACTGTTATCGAATTTACCATTTACTATTTTAAATAAACACATTTCTTGTAGAATAACACATCTATCCGAAAAAGTTGCGTAATTGAATTCACCTAGTAGTCTGGAGTACGAAATTTTATTAGTAATTACAGATTGTCTAGTTTTCTTGTAGTATAGATACCTTAAAAACCTTTTCTGAATTGCTTCTGAATTGATTGTTTTGAGTTACGTATTTCGTAGTCCAGATCACCAAGGCGTACTCCATTTTTGATCTTACAATACTTTTAAAAATAGTTCCTATAACATCAATGTTTGTAAACATTTTCGTGTTTCTTATAATAAATCCTAATTGCTTAAAAGCGTTGTGTGTTAGCAATAATGTATGTTTATTAAAAGACATATCACAACTGAAAGTAATACCCAAATCTTTACATGTATATACACGTTCTAATACTTTGTTATCTATCTTGTAGGGATTAATTTTAGTTAACCTTCTTTGCTTTAAAAATATCATGAATTTACACTTGTTAGTATTAAAATATAATTTATTTTCTATACTCCACTGATATATGTTATTTAGATCCTCATTCAGTTTCAATACATCCTGATTTTCCTGTATATTTTTGTATAATTTTAAATCGTCAGCATATAATAAACATTTGGAATATTTAACATATTTTGGGAGGTCATTTATAAAAAGTAGAAACAATAAGGGTCCTAAGTTTAAGCCCTGCGGGACACCGGAATTAATATTATAACTGAATGATCTTGTGTGATTGAAGTATACATACTGTTTTCTCTGATACAGGTAACATCTAAACAATTTTAGTAAATTTGATGAGAATCCAAAGTTTGAGAGTTTTCTAAGTAGTATGTCATGATTAATTGTGTCAAATGCCTTTGCAAAATCAATATATATTGTGTCTACTCGTTTGCGATCATGAATAGCTTCATGAACGAATTGAGTGAAATTAAGCAAATTTGTTACCGTCGATCGTCCAGGGTGGTTTTCACAAATGTAGTTCTTTACGTGGTTAAAAACACGATCATATAATATTTGTTCGAAAACTTTTACTGGTGCACAAATTATGGCTATAGGTCTATAATGTTCTATTTTACTCTTATCCCCATTTTTAAAGATTGGTGATACTTTAGTAATTTTTTAGATTTCAGGAAACGTTTGGGTTTAAGTGTTAAATTGAAAAGTATAGACAGTGGTTCTAGTAGTATTTCCGAGCATGCTTTTATCACATATGGAGGAATACCATCTGGTCCACATGCTTTTTTAGGTTTTAACTTCTTAATAGCTTTCCTATACTCTTCATTCGACACTCTGTCAATTTCTAAACAGTTGCTTACCTCCATATGTTCTTCCTTAGGAGGGTTGTATGATGATATATTTTTCTCATATACTGATTTAAAATAATTTGCAAAACCATCAACAATTAGTTTGTTTGTGTTCAATGTATTCCGTTTAACGTCATACTACCACTTTCACTATTATTATTCTTCTGTTTACATTTTATATATGACCAGAAAGATTTTACATCCTTTTTAACCTTAATTTCGCTTTCCCTAATATAATGTTCATACGCCTTACGAATGATTTTCTTTGTAACATAATGGAAGAATAAGAGAAAAACAGAGATAAAAGTATATGTATATTCGCAGATCACTAATAATCAGGGAAAAAGTGAAGAAGTACAGGAACTGTTTAAAGTTTTTTTCGGTTATTATTTTTTCTTTTTATTGTGAATTGGGGAGAGCAATAATGTCTAACTTTTCCGTTAGGGAACATTAAATAAAAATCTCGAACCAGCATTGAATCACTCTCATCTATTGAATTAATTCTTAATTAATTGATGTTTTCTACGTATACATGCGTTCTAAAAATGTATGTAAGCAGTTAATTAATTTTGCAGCGAAAATATTATGAAAATATTGTATTGTCATTGAGTTTATATATATGTACAAAATTTCAGAGCTTTTGTTGGTATACAAATGTGTGAAATTATAAGTTGCAGGATTTGATTTGAACAAAAAGATAAGTAGCGTAATAAAAGAATCGTAAAATAAATGAAAGAGAAACGCCTACTTTAAGAGGTTTCCACGCATAAAAATAACAGGAAAAGTCTACAGAAGATCAAGAAAAATAGATGAGAGGTTGAAGTACGAAAGAGTAATGGGGAAAAAAGGAGAATGACATGGCAAAAGGTTGAGGTTGAAGAATTGTGGAGCGAAAAAAATGTTGTAGATACCTCATATTCACCCAGACGTTGCATGATACTGGAATAGAAAATAAAGATGGTGGATTTAATAACATAACTACACACATACACACACACAGACACAAAAAAAATGATAAAAAATAAAAATAGAAGTTCTGTGCACCGGACCTCAGGGTACGGATTCGATGTATTTTGTTACACAGAATTCAAGTTTCGAAACCCCAAGACAATCGACGTGTATTTATTTTTTTAATGGGCGAAAAACTTTAGCGATTTTGAATAAGGAGAATACACGTAAGACAGCCATACATAAAACCAAAGTTCTGTGCAGCGTACTCCAGGGTAAGGATTCAATGCAGTGGCGTAGCAGCTGCCCCCGCAACCCCCGCATTGCGGGGTGGCCTCGAGGTATAGGGGGCCCCGAAGTCTTGCGATGAATAAAGATTTAAAGAAGTAGAACTTCAACCTTACTTCTATCGGCTTTGCAACTAGGGCCTCTTCTCTATACTTTGCGGGAGGGCCCGCAAAAGTGTGCTACGCCCCTGATTCAATGTATTTTGTTACACAGAATCCAAGTTTCGAAACCCCAGGACTATTGACCGTGTCAATTTTGTTGTATGGGCGAAAAACGTGTGTGCTGTCTTACGTGTATTCTTTCTATCCAACGCCAAGTGAACTTTGTGGTGGACAAACACCGTGTGCGTGGGTTTTCTCGGGGTTCTCCCGTTTCCTCCCACTTTCTTTATTCCACCATTTCATTCATTATTCATCATCACCGTCTCCCTTAGCCTAACCGGCATAAGCGTGGGACGTAAAACTAAAAGATTTCATTTTTTTCTTTCTATCCAAAATCGTTTAAAGTTTTTCGCCCATACAAAAAATAATAATAATAAAAAATAAAATAAAGCGACACGATCGATGGTCTTGGGTTTTCGAAATTCGGATTCTGTGTAACAAAATACATCGAATCCATATACTATGAGGTACGCTGCACAGAATTTCTTTTTTCTTTTCTTTTTTTTTCTTTCTTTTTTGTATGGCTGTCTTATATATATTCTCTTTATCCAAAATTGCTAAACTTTTTCGCCAATTAAAAGAAAAAAAATACACGATCGATCATCTTCGGGTTTTGAAATTTGAATTATGTGTAACAAAATACATTTGAATCCATGCCCTGGAGTCTGGTGCACAGAGCTTTTATTTATTTATTTATTTATTTTGTGTGTGTGGCTATGTAATAATAATCGATGACTGCTGTTCTTAAAGTTCTCTGGTCTATCGGATGGTTCATAAATAATACCTTATATATAGCTACAACATTGACTTGGGGGCGCGGTGGCTCAGTGGTAGAGCGTTCACCTCCGGTGCTTGGGGTCCCTGGTTCGATCCCAGCTCGCGCCGTGTGGACTTTGTGGTGGACAAACACCGTGCTCGTGGGTTTACTCGGGGTTCTCCCGTTTCCTCCCACTTTCTTAATTCCACCATTTCACTCATTTCTCATTATCACCGTCTCCTTTAGTCTAACCGGCATAACCGTGGGACGTTCAACTTAAAGATTTCATTTACAACATTGACTTCTAACAATATCGTATCTGGCTTTTTTTTTATTCACAATTTGGTACTTTTCAATTAAAGCACCTTTCCTGTTAGTTCACCCTAACGAATCAGGATCAAAACTTACACTCCTTACCGGGAATCAGACCTGGAATTACTCATGCTGATCACGATGCTGTGCATTTGCTTTTCTTCTTCCCGCTTGACCATTAAACGTCATTTGTGTGTACTTTCTATGTTTTTCAGTGTACTGTCCCTTTGTTATGCTCTTTAGACTAAAGGAGACGTCTGATTAATAGAAATGAATGAATGTGAAATTAAATTTTTTATGCTCTCCGACTGGGACTCAAACCCGGGATCACGTACACCAATTCACACGCACTAACCACTAGATTTATAATATAATTGTCATATAGTATGTCCTCTTTCCTAATATATTTGCATATGTAATTTCTTTTCAGATAAACTTAAGCGAGGAAGATATGAAAATGATACTGTCTACACTAAATGGAAATATGGCTGAACAATCCGACATTGTAGTGACATCACCGAATGTACAAACTCCTCCAGAGCCTGTAGTGCCAGAAAGACGGATAACTCTTAGGAGACCAACAACTTTAGAAGGTTTGTGATAATTTCATTAGTTTCTCCGTTTCATATATTACTTTTTTTTTTAAATGAATTGTGTAAAGTACAATGTTTGTGTCAAGTTCTATATAATAATTTAAGTATAATTTAATACTTGCCAACATCAATGCTTTGTGAAAGTACAAAAAATACACACAACCGTGAATTTGTACATTTTGAGTGAAGATTGCGAATATTGAATCATTTTTCAGTTACAAATCTTTTGATGTAGGATTTTTATCATTGGATCAAAAGATCCAATATATTTCAATCAAAAATTTTCTTGTAGCCCTTATATCTGGAGAGCTACATATAGTGTAGCCAAACCCAAACTATCACTTAACTCAATATGATGTACTTATTCCGTAGAAAATATGAAAACTCGATTTAGGGGCCATTCAAAAATTTTGTGGACCCTGATCCAAAAACTAATTATTGGCCAAAATCTCAGTCTTTCAATCCCTTTTTTTAACCATTCCTAAAATTCTTGCTTTCTAATAATAATAATAATAATAATAATAATAATAATAATAATAATAATAATAATAATAATAATAATAATAGCAGCATCACTGTTCTCTCGTAACGTAGCGTAGTCGCTAACGCTCTCGCCTTTGATCTGAATGGTTCCGAATTTGATTCCTGGTAGGAACACTCAATCGGAAAGGTTTAGAGAAAAAGCCTTTTGAGTCCAGCCATCCTGAGTGAGGTTTTTCCTGGATCTCCTCATTCACACTTGCATGGTTGATATCTAACATATAGTTCCCAGACCACTTTCTTCCTTCACTTTCCCGGATAGTGTAATGGTCGAGGGGCATTATCCCTCATACATGACTGGCTTAGAAGTCCACAGATGCCGCATACCCAGAAATATGATTTTTAATCCTAATAATAGGAGCAATATGTTTTGTGTCGGCTATGCTGAATGAGACTTCTAATTAGTTTTTATAATTAAATCCATAATGAAATAGATGCTGGAATAGCATTTACTACTGTGGCTGCAGTCTTCATTGTTTGGCCCACAGATGGAGAACGAGATTTAGATGTCT
This sequence comes from Thermobia domestica, assembly GCF_964235325.1. NCBI lineage: Eukaryota > Metazoa > Arthropoda > Insecta > Zygentoma > Lepismatidae > Thermobia > Thermobia domestica. Next base: position 330,399,135 of record NC_137455.1, read on the forward strand.
GATTAAAGCAGTCTAAAATCACATAAAGTACAGGCTACGATTATACATATTGTTAGCTATAGTGAAGGTTAAGAAAGCACCATAGAATGTGATGTCGAAATATATATATATATATATATATATATATATATATATATATATATATATATATAAAGTAATTAAATTTTATACTCAAGTAAGAATCGAAATTCATTCAAGATTGTAACCATACTTATATTACGCTAATTTCGGTATCTTAGTATTTTCAATTAAATCATTTTTAACTTCAGATTCGAAAATTAGCGTATATGTTTGGGTGGGAGAGGAGAATACATCGATCGGTTCCCCCGATATTAATTTTAGTGGTTTCGTAATTCCACACTGAAATATAGAAAGGATACGTAATCTATTATCGCTACTAACAAGCAATAGTCTACTATAAAAATAAATCTCTGAATAGTAGTAGTAGGATTTGAGTTCATAAAATAATACTCGTACAACCGATCTCCTTTAGAAATTCAAACAGTATATTTAAACTTTCAAGAACCCAATAATCAACATATATTTAACAATTCAACAATCAGTATTGCATTATGGAAAGAGAATTTAAATAGATTCAATCTTAGACTATTACCCAATTAACAACGTAAACTATTCTGCCTCAGTAACAGGTAACCTGTTGTAATTAGTCATGCATATTGGTAATAATGCAGGAATCTAATTCAATTGAGAAAAACGTAGAAAAGCTGTAGGCAAAGTGCCTAAAACTAACAAAATGGCAAACTGCCCTTTAAATGTAAGAATAATATGATAAAGGAAGGAAAAGCATATAACTTACGTATCTCGCTGCCTTATTAAGCCAATCGTGCTATCAAATAGAATAACTAGCTGACATGAGGTTACAGCACTCCACTTTAAACTTCGTGAATACATTCAAATTCTAAACTTGAACAGAATTATACTTTGGATGTCACTCGTAGATTATGTATATAGAATAACCTTTTTGATATAATAACTCGATCACAAATTATGATAATAGTAGCGAAACACAACCATTATACTTCCTCCCTCGGACGTTCCAGCACAACTATGGCCACCTATAGAGAGAGCTCATCCGTCGTGCTAGTACGTCCCACCAGAGGGCACAACCAACAAAAACAAAAGAATAGGCAAGAACGAAAAAGCTATTTCGGTACAAAATAATATAATAATATAAATTATTCCTAGAGACACCTTTCTATAAATATTTAATAACCATTGACATAAAATCCATAAAATCCATGGATTATATGTTACAAGATGGAACATGAAGTGACCACAATTTTCCATATGGAGCAGGATTTTACTTGAGTTTATTAAATTTTATAGCGTAGTTTTATAGTTTTCAAAACGTTGCCAGAAAATAAACGATAATTGTACAATTTTCCAACATAACGTTTTAAGACACATATTTACAAAGTTGTGAATCTACAATAGTCAATCTTTTAAAGATTTCCTTCTCGATTTAAGCAATGTGCTGACATGTTAAATGTTACATAAAATACTGTTGGACATAAATAATATTGTAACTTGGGAACCGACGCTAACAGAAGTAACAACACACAAGTTTTGCCGATTTGTAATCAGAGCAAGATACTAATGTCAGTAAGGTCCTCTACACATATTTTAAGACGTGTTCCACGAAGTGCTCGATCAGCGGTGGCTGATGCACTCGCAGATCTGTTAAATGAAATAAAAATCCCACCAAATGATACAAAAGACGGGATCAACCTATGTCTGTTCCCATTTGTTGCTTTAGGTGCTCCCAAACAATCAGATAATATTAAGAATCTGACTTCTTGAGTGAAGCAACGAGTTCGCCTCTGGTGCAATATTGGTCATGACGCCTTAACCTTGCCTTCAACAAAGATGAAGAAATCTCGATTAAACCCGAAATTTTCCAGTTTGAAGATTGTAGAAAATAAACTTGCCGATCGTGACATTCGTGGAGCAGTCAGTCTTTTAATTTCTGATGACATGGTTGTGGCCCCGGACACTTCTGTGTTGGAGAAACATCCAGCCCACCCTGGCGGTTTCATTGGGTCGAATCTTCCTGATGGTCAAAATATTTTTCAAGGAGTTCCGACTATTGAGGTTCAAAATGCAATTAACTCCTCTCTGTCAGGCAGCGTGGGAGGTCTAGATGGGCTTCGTCCATCACTCCTTAAAGACCTTCTTTCTTGTCAAATACTGGAATTGAAGGGAAAACTTCTAAAATCTTTGTGTGATTTATTTAATTTAATCATTTGTGCAAAAGTACGTATAGAAATTTGCCCGTTGTGTTTCGGTGCCAAACTTACAGCGCTGAGAAAAAAGGATGGTGGTATTCGACCCATAGCGGTTGGGAATGTTTGGCGCAGAATATCGGCAAAAATTGTATGCTTTAGAATACGTGAGCCGGTTAAGAACTTTTTATCCCCCCATCAGCTTGGTGTTTGCGTTCCTGATGGTACCGAAGCAGCTGTTCACGCAACTCGAATTTATTTCTCTTCTACTCACAGTGCTACTAAGGCTACTAAAGCAGTTATCCGTTGTTCATCAATGCTATGCTCAACTCAGTGATCTGTTTTTCGACGGAAACACTATTTCTTCGCAGAGAGGTGTACAACAAGGTTGTTGGGGTCAAAAGTGTTAAAAGTTTCTGGATACATTGTATAAATTAAAGAAGAACGTAATAAAGATTAGAACGATGGTTTAAAAAAGAAAAAGAGTATGTAGGTGATTGTTTATATGTGTAATTGAATTGATGTCACAAATTGAGCCATAAGTGGCTGAAGTTATTTGTATGTGTACTAAGAGCCATAAGTGGCTGTAGTTGTTTATGTGTTTGATAGGAGCCATAAGTGGCTTAAGATAATTATATTTAGGTAGATGAGCCTAGAGGGACGATTTATGTTTTAGGTTTAATGTAATGCCAAGGTGGCTTACGTTATTAGAATACTTGTGAAATACAGGACGTTTATCGACTTGTGGTTGAAGTATAAACCTAATAAAGGTTGGCTATGGAAAGAGTAGTATCGACATTCATTCATTGACTCTAGTTGATTTGAAGTGATACTTTGCTCCTTTTAGATACAAAAAGTAATTTTACTATCCTAACAAATGGCGCAGTCCTTTTTGCTATAACTATTCATTCTTTAGTTAAATCACTGGACACCGAACTAAACATTTGGTACTTAGATGATGGAACAATTGGTGTTGAACCTAAGATGGTTCTTTCATCCTTAATACAAATAAATGAGAAGGCATCTGATCTTGGCTTACGACTTAACTTTTCTAAAATGCGAGGTTGGTTGTCTTGGTTCAGACGAAACCACATTCGACGAAATCTTTAAAAGATTTAATGAGGCTGCTCCAGACATAGGTCCTCTAACAATTCAGAGTTCATGTTTTCTAGGCGCTATTCTCACCTCGGAAGCACTTACTAACGTGCTATTGAATAAAATATCTAATTTAGAATTGTTCTTGTCTCGACTTTCCTCAATTTCAGCCCATTCAGCCTTTTACCTTTTACGGGCGTTTTTATCAATCCCTCGCTTAACATTTTTTTTTTTTTTTTTTTTACGAGGCTTTCCATGAGATTTCATTGCTGCAAAAATATGATATTGTCCTGAAAACTGGCCTAATTTTGAACTGCTCCATGAATGACGACTCTTGGATGCAAGCATTTTTGCCTGTTAGCTTGGATCTGGCCTGTTGGCTTGCCTGGGTAATCTTGGTATTCGACGAGCTGTGAATATGATGATTCCTACATTCTTAGCGTCCTATCACGGACCTTTTCGTTTAGTCGAGAATCTCTTTCCTCAGGGTTATTGTTTGGACCCAGGTGGTTCAGTTCAAGAAGGCTGTAGTAGGTGGGCAAGTTTAGCAGACACAAACCTCCCAGAAATTAGCAAAAGGTGGGTGCATGGTTGCTTGCGATACCTTCCCCGCCTTTAGGCCTTCATTTGTTAAATGAGTTTTCGAATTGCTGTTGCCTTACGTTTAGGCTGTTGCCCCCCCATAATAATAATAATAATAATAATAATAATAATAATAATAATAATAATAATAATAATAATAATAATAATAATAATAATAATAATAATAATCATCATCATCATCATCATCATAATCATCATCATCATCATATTATTATTATTATTATTATTATTATTATTATTATTTGGATATATACCTTTTAAAGAATACTGTATATTTTGAATGTTGGAATTAAGCCAATTCAGCTTTAGTATATATTGTGTAATTGTTCTCCAGTGAAAATGGATAATTAGAAAATTGTGTTCTAGCTTATAGCAATACTAAAAACATGTATTCTAGAGTATAATTATTTATTACATACAGTTGTATGCCTTATTGTATCACATACAGTTGTATCATCTTTATCAGAAGTAAGAAACGATTCGTCTTTCTTCCTTCTGTCCTGCAGATAGCTCATTTTTATTAACAGAATAAATTATTATTAAAAGAATAAATTTTTTAAACTTCTTGTTTCCTTTGTTATAAAGACTACTGACATTGACAAATTAAGGTTGGTTTAAAGGAACAAGTTTTGCCGATAGATGTCACTACAGTCTTCGCATCTCCCTCATGTATTTTTTATCTTTCAAGAAAATTCACGATTTCTCTTACAAATTTCAGCCTAGAGACTTAATTTTTAAAGAAGGAACTTCATAACCTATCGAAGGCAACAATCCGTGCCGATTTTTTATTTAGAATTTTTTTCATTGTTGAAATGGCTTGATTGTTGAGGTGGATATCCAAACCTTTAACAATATAACTGTTTCCACAATGAAGAAATTTCTAAATAAAAACTCAGCACGGATTGTTATCTTCGATTCTTATCTTTAATTTTTACAATACTGCGTCAATATTGTTTATACGTTCTAGCATACTGCATTTTGTTCTCGATTTCTTCTTCTTCTTTTTCTTCTTCTTCTTCTTCTTATTATTATTTTACAGTAAGTGTTTTCTTTATCAAGTTCCAGCAATTGGTAAACAAGAAAGTACTTAAAAGAACTGTCATAACCATTGTGTGTTTCCTGGAAAGAATATTTTAAAATACTAGAGAGAGAGAGAGAGTGAGAGAGAGCGAGCGCTAATTAACATGTTTACATTGGCTCACTGTTCCATGTTATCTTGAGACTGAAGACGTACAACGGTCGATGACAATATTGATAAAGCTTGAGTTTGAGTAAGTGGTTGAATACCTCTTTATTTGAATGGTGCACTGGTGAATACACCTACTTACTTTTGATTCTCTTCCAAGATATTCCGACAATTTTTTTAAATACTAATGGGTGCATCGCTTTTTCTGGGAATCCTTAAACCTATCTATACAGCATATATCAATTTGGTATGAGATATCTGCTCGCGTAAGAATTTTGTTTTTTGCCGCTTATTGCGATTACTACATTCTTCAAATTCTTTAGGTGGCCAAGCCGCTTTACTTTTCAGCTACATCTTCGGTTTCTTTAAAGAATAAGACCCTATTGATATTGTAACGTGAATAACGAAACATATGTAAGGTGTCCCTAATATTCAAAGCCCCACAAGAAGAGACGTCACTTTCTTCCCCTTTTAAATTATGAAAAATGAAAAAGGAGAGGAAAGAAAAGCCCGTTCCCACACGGCTAAGTATATTGGTGACACGAAGGGTTAGGTTATTAATATTCTGAATATAGTCTAGGCATCAACTTGACAAAAGTGCTATCCTTTTCGAGTTTAAGGGCAAATCATGTAACAATTTGGCATCCGATATTTTTTGAATATATACCCATCACTGATCACAAAAATGCTGGATGCCAGAAAAAACACATCACGGGACGGGAGGGTAGGAGGAGGGGGAGAAAGCCGAAATTTTAGCCATTTTTATTATTCACTATATCTACGTAACTATTGTAGCTAGAGCATCCGATTTTTTAAAATTTTGTTTGTCTAATTATCTTCTACAATTTAATTTTTGGGCATTTTTGAGCTAAATATAATGGTTTTCTTATTATTTTCATTTTTACTCAGTATTGGTTGCGCGTGACGTCAGTTTTTTAGCCACAGATTCTTTACAAGATTGAATTCAGAAAAAAGTTTCCTCTAAAAGTTTTTCATCCTTTTATGGTCTTTCAAAAAATGTACACTTATATTAGTGTAGGACTAATAGTGCCTGAATTATAAGCGACTTTATTCTGTCCTGTGCGAAACTGATCACGGCGCGGCCCAAGAGTTACCTTACCACAAACGGTAGATATTAGTAGCTGATGATTATACAGGGTGTATTAGACCACCCGTCCCAGGCATTTTTCTGGCTCGTAGTGCACGTAAACACATCAAACAAAAAAGTAAATGACCAAATCAAATGCGAAGAATCAAATGGTGGTGATATTTTGATATCCAGTGGCGTAGCGGAAATATTTCCACGGGGTGTAAACTTAAAATTTCAAATAGAAAGTGGTATCAATTTCAATTTCTTTGGAAGTTTATTGAAAAAGAAACAACTTTTATAGGAAACAATTTTCGCTAAAGTCTACGGTTTGGCATCTACGCGTGTTATTTGTTGTTGAATTGCTACTATCAAGACCACCCGTCCCAGGCATTTTTCTCGGCTCGCAGTGCACGTAAACACATCAAACAAAAAAGTAAATGACCAAATCAAATGCGAAGAATCAAATGGTGGTGATATTTTGATATCCAGTGGCGTAGCGGAAATATTTCCACGGGGTGTCAACTTCAAAATTTCAAATTGAAAGTGGTATCAATTTCAATGTAATAATCAAAAATAATGTAATAAACAAATGACAATACACATTGTTACATTTCATATATTTCGAATATTGATGGGTTCTAAACATCATATTCTACACTTAGAAGAAACAATAAGAATACCTAGACACGAATCCGACAGTGATCACATGTGTAATAGGTATCTGTTGATTCGATAGGGATGCAGTTTCATGAGCCATCGCAGGATTCACACTACACCGAGTCTTCATTGAACGTTTCATTCAGTGGTGCTTTCCTTTTCATCTGGTCATATTCTCTCTTTGTCCGTGTGGTGGTTCATTAGCTACTTGCGACCTTCCTTTGGTAGTTCGTGTGCTAAAGTCACTTTTCATTCAATTTGTGTCTTATATGGTAAAGATGTTAGTGTCGCACTCCCTCCAGTTCTTCTGATTCGTGACGCTAAACATCTCTTGTGATTCTCCGACAATGGTGATTTACTAATGCAGAGCTCTTTACTAGTTGATGGACGAGAAGATTCTGATTTCTCGGTCATATGTAGAGAGCGTGGATCCGCTGGAGACGACGAACAAGAAGTAGCCCACCGCTGCCGAAGTGTGGATCTTCATAGGTAGGCCTAGTGTAACATGTTGCAACACGAATCATGTTTGCGGATAGATAGTCGGTGTCTGTGAATACCTGAGAGTTCAGTGAATATATTCCGGTGCAAACAAATTCATTGAGATCAATGATCATGCGGACACACCTTTCGGTATGCCTCTGAAACAAGTTGCGCTACATCGTACTCTGTTATCTTTACTCCAGCACTCTTGCGCATCCACAGTGTACAAGCTTCATTGTATGCGTCTTTAAACGGTTTCATAAAACACCTGTCAATGGGTTGAGCCTTATGATTGGTATATGGAGTTCTGAGCAGTAAATACTATGATCCCTCGCATACTGAATCACATTCAGTTCCTTATGGTTGGCATGTCCATCATCAACTACAGAACTGGGTTCTGAGGGGAAGGATGACAGAATTTCACAAAGTCTGGAACCAAATTAAGAATGTATCACTCGTTATCCAGTCAATACTTTGTGCTACAGCAGTACCCTCGGCTGAAGCATTAACCATCAGTCTCTCGTTCTCTGATGCGGAAATATGAAGAGGGTCAGTACAAACTGACCAGTAGCACTCATGCAGAACTTCAATGTTATATTCCGACCTCTTTCGCTCAACGTCAATTTGTTCAGTTTGCTCAACGTCAACTCGTTTCCATTTTTCACATATCACTTTGGAATTAACATGAACACACAATACCATTCTCATCCGCGTTCAATATTCGTGATGGTGGAAAAGAATATTTCTCAATCAGTATGCACCAATTTGTATAGGATTTATTCCTTATTGAATGTTGTTCTCAATATACTTGTAGACGTAGGTAATCTAAGAAAGAAACTCTACACAATCTTAATAATAACCAAGTGCTTCTTTGTAAATAAGATTTAAGAGTTTAAAAACTGATCATTTATAAAATGTGTTAGGCATATCTTATTTTATGTTTTTTCCTTACCGTCACAGTAAGTATTAAAAGGAAAAGGTAGTAATATATATATATATATATATATATATATATATATATATATATATATATTACTATAATATATATATATATATTACTATAATATATAAAGGATAGCAAATTGTTCATGATTCTCTCTTGAAGGCAATTTTGAAATCTGCTCTATTTCGTTCAGTACCATAGTAGTACCTAAATCGAAGGACTTGTAGCAAAAATAGCCTTTGTCAAAACAAGATTTTGTTTCAGAAAATGAATAGAAAGCTGCATGTTTAAGAAGGTATCAGAGAGACGTATAAAGAAAAAGATTTGCAAATTATCTCATAGTGTGTACAGGGTGGTCCGGAAGTGGGCGTACCCCTCCTCCTTTAGTTTCAACAGTACAGTGTTAGTTATGGTAGAATGTCTGTACACAGTTCCGGCGCGTCCCAAGAGTTACCTTCCCACAAACGGTAGATATTAGCAGCTGATGATGATTAATATATATATATATATATAGTGATAAGAAAGTGGGCGTACCCCACTTTAGTCTCAACAGTATAGTGTTATAGTTATGGTAGAATATCTGTACACAGTTACCTTGAAGTCTTAAGAGTCATAAACTACGATATGATCACCATACATGTCGTAACACAGCTGAATTCTGCGCCAAGTTCTCGCATATGTTTTGCGGAGATACTCCGGAGTCACGAGGGTGAAGGCGTGTTCCACAGCTGCTCGTAATTCCTGCGTTGTGTGATGTCGAGTGTTTCTTGTTGCCTTATGAAACACCAGAGAGCATTGTCTGGTGTCGTCAGATCGGGATTTCTTGAAGGCCAGGCAAAGGGAGCTGTTGAAGATGCACAACCTCTTCCAATCCAGCGGCCAGGAAACGTCTGATTCAGGTAATTGCGCATGTGAATCGCAATCTGCGAGAACTTGGCGCAGAATTCAGCTGTGTTACGACATGAATGGTGATCATACCGATGTTTATGACTCTTAAGACTTCAAGGTAACTGTGTACAGATATTCTACCATAACTATAACACTATACTGTTGAGACTAAAGTGGGGTACGCCCACTTTCTTATCACTATATATATATATATATATATATATATAGATAGATAGATAGATAGATAGATATATTAATCATCATCAGCTGCTAATATCTACCGTTTGTGGTAAGGTAACTCTTGGGACGCGCTGTGATCAGTTTCGCACACGACAGAATAAAGTCGCTTATAACTCAGACACTATTAGTCCTACACTAATATAAGTGTACATTTTTTTGAAAAAGCATAAAAGGACGAAAAACTTTTAGAGGAAACATTTTTCCGAATTCGAACTTGTAAAGAATCTGTGGCTAAAAAAAACTGACGTCACGCGCAACTAATACTGAGTAAAAATGAAAATAACAAGAAAACCATTCTATTTAGCTCAAAAATGCCCAAAAATTAAATTGTAGAAGATAATTAGACAAACAAAATTTAAAACAATCGGATGCTCTAGCTACAATGGTTACGTAGATATAGTGAATAATAAAAATGGCTAAAATTTCGGCTTTCTCCCCCTCCTCCTACCCTCCCGTCCCGTGATGTGTTTTTTCTGGCATCCAGCATTTTTGTGATCAGTGATGGGTATATATTCAAAAAATATAGGATTCCAAATTGTTACATGATTTGCCCTTAGAACTCAATTTTTAAGCCCCGATGCCTAGATTAAAGAACTTTAGGCAATATGACACAGTCTCAAAGTTATTCAATAGACCTATAGTCAACAATAAATTCAAAATTCTATGCAATACGAAGAGGAGTAGTCACCAATTGTGCAGCTATTGGTAATCTTAACATTTTTTTTTAGTTTTCACAAGTATTTTATAATCAACAATTAATAAGAAAACGGAGGTGAAAAGGTTCCAAGTTTATAACCACTACCTTTAATTATATAAAGTTTCGTGAACGTGGACCATATGTTGTGAATTATAAGTTGACAGGTTTACAATAAGTCAGATTTCAGATGCGAAGGTATAATAAATATTAAATTTTATTTTAAGTAGAATTTTGTTTTTAGCATTTATAGGAACATATTTCCCAACAGCTGCAAGTGGTGGCTCTATCTTAAATATCCAGTTTACATTTATTATTATTATCAACATATGCACAGTTTAAGTAAAGTAAGTAGGTTATATATTTCTTAGCTAATACATTGTTAATGGTTTATACTTTAGTTTGAGGCAGTAATTTCTTTTTGACACACACTAAGACTGTGACTAAAAGACTATTGATTGTGAAATTCTGACTTCAAATTGTGTTCTATTTAGGCATATTTATTTTAATAGAAAATATAAAAATATTAACTTTAAATATATTATTCTAATTTTAAAATGTAGTAGGTATCTTGGTCTTCAAATTTCACTGAAAATTGCATAGCTCCACAGCATATAAAGCGCTTTAAATAGTCACAAACTGACATGGTTTGGCAAGCGCCGAGCAGAAAATTGTTTAATGTACATAATAACTGAATAACCATTGCTATAATACCTTTCCTTCTGGTGTGAGTTAAAACGGATGGCTCTCACATGATAACAGGATTATTGACCTAAGACGCAACAGGGTTTAATTTATTGTCAATTAATTATTTTTATTTTAAATTTTAGCCAGCTATTCGACCGAAATACCTCACTGTGAGACGCTACCGAACGTAAATATTGTGTAAGTAACTGACTTGGAGCGTGGCCGTACAGTGCGGCTGCGAAAGGCTGGTGATCGACCGGCTACCTACCCGGTCAACTACTTATTGACCACTCCGGGTGGTTATTGTCGCTGTTTAGATGAATTACCTTATGTTTTAGAACACATTTTTAACATGTTCGAGATGGACTAGGAACACCATGTTTGAATCAGCATTATTTACTATCGTGAATTCCGTAAATTCCTAATTCTCTTACTTAAATTCAGGTGTCTATATACTAGAGACAGGGTCTGAACCCCTTGTTGTGTTGTGATATGGAATTCGTATCTTACAATACTGTATGGATAGATTTTCTCAAGACATTCATATTTCATCCTTTTTTTCTTTCTTTTTTTTATCAGTTGTTTCACTATGATTCATTTGCATTTACGATCGTCTCCTTTAGCACAAAGAACAATTACTGAATGTGCAACCTCATTTTTTTTTTTTTTTCGACTGGTAGGAACAGGAAAAAGCTCTCCGCTGAAAGTTATTCCTGCCTGATGGAAAATTTTGTATTGAACAAATTACTCTGTACGTTTATATGAAGCAAGTAGTAGTTATATTTAGTTGTAATGTTTTAATTTACGGCAATTTTAAAATAGTGATAGAACGTGTGCTTATTGAGAAAAAAAAAAATCCTCTTTTAAGAGCTCTGTAGTTACCTATATTAAAAATGCTTCGGCTTTTAAGAAAGAGATTGAGAGAAATTACTTTTTCGTTTGATACAATCTTTCTCACAAGGATATTAAGGGACATGGCGGCTCAGTGGTAGATTGCTTAGCTCTGGTGCGTGGGTCCCTGGTCCGATCCCCGGCCAATTAAGTTCGTGGTAGACAACATCATGTCCGTGTGTTTTTTGGGGGGTACTTTCGTTTCCTCCGACAATCTCATTCCACCAATTCTTTCATCCTTCACTTGCCTTAATCATCCATCTTCCTTACCCTATAAAGCATATTCGTTGGATGTTAAACTGAAAGATTTCGTACTAGGGTATTAATTTTTAATATTTTCTAGACACTTTTTTACTTTGATTTTCTTCCACAGGTCTTCACAGAGTGGAAGTTGAAGCTATAATAAAGGAAGAAGACCTTGCTGAGGCCTCTGAAGGAAGGTTTTACAACAAGATGAGATTTACCTTTATCCTAGACAATCTCATAATAGACTTATTCACTGGAGCCTCGACGTTGGTACGTAATATAGTTTCTTCTTTATGTGTTTTCCATGCTGGAGCATTTGAGTACTTGAAAAGGCCCAAACAAAATCGCCATTCTATATGATTTCTGTAATCAGGTAATAGCTCATAAAGCGGATTCGATTCGCGGTGGGGGTACTCGGTCGAAAAAGTGTAAAAAGCTTTTTCATGCCAGCCATCCTGAGTGGGATTTTCCTGGCTTTTCCTCTTTCTCACCAGGCAAATGCAGGGTGGTACCTAACATATAGGCCCCAGGCCGCTTCCTTCCCTTTCCCCGGATGTTGTGCTCGCCGAGGGACGTCATCCCTCATACGTGACGGGCTAACATGGCCATAGATACCGAGAGCCCAGACATGTAAATCCTAAATACTTCATAAAAGAAGTCATACATTAAAGAGGAATAGAAAAAAGGGAAGTGAAAAGAAGAGAGAGAGTAGAAGTTTAACAAACTTATTAGTTGATGATTGGCTAAAGTAGAAGTCGCTGGTTACTAGGCAGGTCTGTGGATATCGTGGTAATAGAGCAGGGCGGAAGTTCCCACGCTGACTTTAAGATATCTTAACGAAAAGTTAATAAAAAGAGTCGGGCAACCTTTTCTTACTTGCGGCTTACCTTTCAAAGCTTGTTCCTTAGTAAATATGGTATTGATCTCAAACGTTTGAAGGAGTGTTCACATCTGAAATTACGTTAAACGTTTATTAGTAAACCCATAAAAATATGAGTTTAGAACGGGAAATCTACCATCACTTTTTCACAGTCTCTTTCGTATGGTTTCTTCACTTTTAAGGAGCAAATTTAAATGGACTCTAGGGATAATTTTCTTCATTTCAGCAATTATACGATGTAACCTAGCTTTTAAGTCATACCGTGCTAAACTTTCACTGACACCTACGTTAAACAGTTCAAAATTATGGAATTCCTATACTTCTATACAGTATCTTTGCTACTGAGCGGTAAACATTGTAACCATTTGGTCGGTACGCTTTTAGTGAAAAATGAAAGAAAATAAAGAAAGGAAAGAAAAGAAATTAAAATTTCAGAATTTTTGTAACTTTTGGATTTCAAACAACTACAATAGCTCACACACAATCATATTCATACGTCTTGCAAATAAAATCAGAAAAATAAACACACTGCTGAACAAGACTGCCTTTATTTAATATAAAAACACATTTACACGTGACGTTTCGATCTTCTAGCCAAGATCCTCATCAGACGTACACTGAGTGGTACAAAAAACTACTCAAGTATATATACACAATTCATCTCCCTATCTGCTCTCTCATTGGCCCGTTCAAATAGCCAATCAGAACCTGTGGAAATCTATCTGAACTGAGCAATGGGAAATTCTACCAAAGAGGAACAACAAGGAGCAAGCAAGCATTGAATACATTAATTCACATACATTTTTCTGTATTTATCAGTAATATTTCTCCATTCTTTATTAATGCCGATACCTTTGGTCCAATTCATTAAGTTTACATCCCCTTCCTTTTCTATCCACCAGGCCTGTTTCCACTTTCTCGGCCACAACCTTTTTTTCCGTTCCAGCACAATAACTTCTTTCCAGTTCACATCATGTCCCTTTTCTTTTACATGTTTAAAGATTGCGTTAGTTTCTCTGCCATATTTCACATCACTTTTATGTTGTTTAATTCTTTCTTTCAATAATTTCCCCGTCTCCCAAATATATTTCATATCACAATCCATACAATTTATACAATAAATGACACCTTTCTGATTTTTTTTCTTTTTTCCTCCCTTTGCTTTTGACCATGTCCAACAACGTTCTGCTACCTTTTCTATACACCTTGACCCCTTGCTTTCTTAACATTTTTTTTTTTTTTTTTTTTTTTTTAATCTCGGTATCTTCTTCTAGCCCTACAATGTCTTTCCATACCCAATAATTGTTCTCCTCACTTTTACCTTTCAAGAGACCACAGATGCTTTAACGATATCCCTTTTACTATAACCATTCTCATACAGCTGTTCTTTAAAGATTTCCACATTCTCTTCTACATTTTTGTTACAAATTTTGGTAATTCTTTCTAACATATTTTTTTATGAAATTAACTTTTGTGCTTCTATCTACATTACTTTTCTTATTACAATAAATACCAGCATTACATTCTTTTTGATACCATTGAGTCTTAATGCTCTTCCCTTCCTTACTTATTACAATGTCAAGATAACATAATACACCTCCCTGCTCTGTCTCTAGTTCTAATTCTCTTCCCTTCTCCTTATCTTCAATATTACCAAGAAACTCTATCAACTCTTCTTTTGATCCTTCCCATATCCCAAAACAATCATCAACGTATCTACATAAAAATAGAGTCTTTTCTTTCTCCTTTTCTATCACATCCTTCTCCCACACATTCATAATAATATCAGACAGTACCGGACTTATCTTAGATCCTATACTTAAACCATCCTTAATCTTATATATGTCATTCCCAACTTTAGAGAAACCAAACTCCCATATTAAGTTGAGGACTTTCCTAACTTTCTTCCATTTCCAGCCTTTAACACATTCTCCCCCCATAACTCTCTTAATCGTATCAAGTATAGCACTGCTCTTTAGACTAGGGAACATGGCTTTAACATCTAAACTAAACAAAATACAATTATTATTAATTTTAGCATTACTGGTGTAGTTTATTACTTCTCTATAATCTTTAACTGCCAGAGTCTTTTGTCTGTCTCGTACCAACTCTCTGGTTTCAATTTCAGACAGCCGCGAGTAATATACAAGATGTAATTTTAGGGCCTATTACAGGAAGTATTTTATTATGTCAAATTCATATGCTAGTTTTGAGTGTATTGTGTAGTGATTCTCAAATGATGTGAATTAAAATATTTTTAAAAAAAACAAGTTTAGGTAACCTTTAAAAATCTTATAATTACACAATATAACGTGATAATATAAATTTGAATTTTAAGGCATGAAAATATATTTAATTTGTTTTCATTTCAGTATATTTAAGTTAGTGCTCATACAACTCTTAATATTTATATTCTTGAAATGTTTTGGGACTAGTGGTACAATTAGAATCTATCTTTAGCGTATATTGCCCAGAACGCTGTTCTCCGAACCATTTAGTCCACTGAGTCTCTCTTTCGCTCGCATTGCTGTCTCCGGACCAACGCTTTTAATCAGTAGGTCCACGTCTTACATAGCCTTGCTGCTGAACGGGACGTTAAACTGAACTGAACTCAACTCAAGCTAAAACTAACATACCATCAAATATTGACTGGTCTTTCTGAGGGAAGTATATGAATCACGCTATACCCTCAAATATTGGCCCTCGCGCGAACAGGAGTATATGGGATTGAACCCAAAACCTTAAAAAATTCAGACTTTAACTACTATGATAATGGCTGTATATTCCCATGTATTTTACCATAAGCGGCATTTGTTGTTAATCACCAATGTACCAAATGGTTTAGTAATCTCATTGTTTATATGATTTTAAATTTATGCTGGGAAGAAGGGAGGAAAAGTACATGTAGTATTAATTCAATTAAGTATAAGTGATCTTATTTATAATTTATTTTTGTGTAAAATTGCTTCATATTACATAAATGTTAATTCTGTTCTACCTTTCAGACTAAGGGCGGTACGTCGGGAAGAAACTTAGACAATGGTCTAGCTCGATTTAGCTTATATATATTGGCCCTGAAAGGGAAAATTTTGTCTGATGGCTCACTAGTTACATCGATTCTTCTGGTGGATTGCTTACTCGATGATACGAGAAAACATAGGCCGTTATCAGGTATAACACGACTTATAGAGAGAAAAGAGGCTGATATTGCTGCTAAAAGGATGTCTCTTGT
Organism: Thermobia domestica; assembly: GCF_964235325.1. Taxonomy (NCBI): domain Eukaryota; kingdom Metazoa; phylum Arthropoda; class Insecta; order Zygentoma; family Lepismatidae; genus Thermobia; species Thermobia domestica. The sequence continues at coordinate 330,415,190 of NC_137455.1, forward strand.
TGCAGGGACTGAGACTGTTTCTCGAAGTATGCTAGATATTACATATCAGCAAAAGGACTCTGATACTTTCCGTAAGTGCCATTGTTTTTGTTTTAAAACTGCTTCGTAGCATGCCAAATTTTTGTTAAGATATTCCACAGGATATACCTATCTAATTCACCTTTTATTGTCACCGCAACTTATGCATAAGTAAACAGGATCATGAGGATATGCTGAGCTTCATGAAGTTTATGCTGAGCCGTATTATCAATATTGAGTTTGTTTGTGGCTATGAGGTCAGTGTACGCTCCTTGGGCGCAGTAGATCCAGGTTCGATTTCCAATGGAAGCTCATGTGGTTCGAATTTCACGTTAAGCTGTAGGTTCACGTCTCATATAGCCGCATTGCTGAAAAGACTCACTAAACCCCAAATCAAACAAATAACATTGTGAAGTTGAGGTTCAGTAAGGGTGAGGGCCGAAAGTGATTTGAGGTTGAAAGTTGAGTGATAGTGAATGGTTATGTAATGATACAAGATTAAGGGCACATGAAATTCAATACATTAATAATTACTTAATGACGTAATAGGATGCGTATTAATTAATCAAAAAAGTTCTCACCAAAGCACCCGTATGACAATTCAACGTAAAAGTTTCACTGATCAACTCTCTTCATCCTCAATGTGCGTTTCTTAAGAAATTATGCTGCTTGTAGGACTATATACTTTGATTAGATTCCTCTATTGTAGAAGTAATGTTACTGCTATTAAATTTCCTCGTTAAGAACTCACGCTTCTTTCCTTGCGAGTACAGTTCATGTAAATAAACATCATCAGTATAGATGATTTATTATATAACTTTAGTTTTGTAGAATTTTAACTTATGCTTTTCTTCACGGAATGTTTTTCAATTTGCTTGATAATTCTATCTCACTTGTCATGTATAACCGGTGAATCATTTCCGGTGGATTCTCATATGGGTGCTTTGGTGAATACATTGTTGATAATCGTTCGCAACCAAAGGTGTAGCACAGACCTCTTTCCAAACTATTTAGAGCTCAACGCTTTCGTAAATATTTACAAGGCAGCCTCAAGTATTTAGGTCTGATCTTAGCCTCAATCATCCTCGTTTATTAGTAGTGAAGTGAGGAATGAAGAGGTGATGTAAAGATCAGAAGAAGTTGTGTTAAAAGTAAAGTTAAGTGTGGTTTGGAAAAAGTGCACATCTTTGATGAGTTGTAACTATTTAAGAAAATTAATTTAAAGAGATTTAAAGCTAAAATCTTAGAAATAATTTTTTATGACCTTTAGCATAGTTACAAACCCAATCAGTATGCAGTCATCAACAAAAGAAAGTATTATATTGTATATACAAATTGAAATTGCGTAATACAGAACATGCTACTTTTCTCTTTCTCGCTTATTGTACCATTATATATGAATGTCGTAGGTCAGCATTTCTCAAACTGTTGTCCTGAAGGCCATTTTGTATAATACGTACTTACGTTAAAAAAAAAAAAAATAAATAAAGTCAACATACCTTGGATATTCGTATTATTTATGTTTATCAGTCTAACTATTTCGACTTCTTTAAAAACGTCTGGTGTCTTTATTAAAGCACCTGTCTCCTAGAAGCAGATAGGTAGCCCACCTACATTCCAGTACTTGTGAACGTTTCTTTCACATATTGAATTGAAACACCTTCTTAAAGCAATGAAAAAATATCCAGACACTTAGCTATCACTGGATTAAACGCTGATACATAAGCTGATCAAATAAACAAAATAAAATAATTAAATAGATATTTTGCCTTGTAACAAACTGGGTGTGTTTCAAATTCCGTCACCATATTTATTCAGGGTTGCCAAACACTATATTGGTGCATTTCGTGTAAGTATGATTAATTGCAAATACAATGCTCCACATTGGATGCGAATCAAAATCTGAAATCCGAATTTTGGACCCAGATCCGAGATTCGGATGTCAGGATCCGGCAAGATCCGGATCTAGGCCCTGGATATCCGGATCCTAAAATTTTTGGTCATCCCTACTCCACACTACGTATGTAAAATATTATTAGTAATTTATAAAATATAATTGAAGGCATGAAAATGACAAACAGATAAAGATCAATTTCTCAAAAACGAGATTTTCATATATTCGAAATCTATGTTCAGTGGTCTGTCAGTGAGTGTGAAAACAAGAGTTGCATGCTTACCCATCCAGAGTTGCATGCTCCAGAGGGCTTTTAAACTTAACCGTTTTTTCGTTGACAATGAGAACCAAACAAAGGCAGGATGTATCTGGTTTTCGTTCTCAGTTTCTGAATAAATATTTTCTGGCTACCCTGGCTAGCACTAACATTTTGTGCGTAGTTGCTTTCAGACGAACACAAGTATTGTAGTCCCCGTGCCACAAGTACTGCGTTATGATGGAACTAAGTAGCGATAGTTTTGTGGACGATTCAGATGCCGATCCAGATTTTATTCCAAGTGAATGTGATGATCGTGATGTGATACATATACAGCGAAAAACAAGAAAATGGAAGAGAAATGTGGAAAAGTGGAAGCAGAACGTTCGCAAACGTAATCTTAATAGCGGGAAACCATACATATCTAAGAGAGGAAAGCCGATGCCAGGATGTGTTTCCATGCACTCAACAGTTTTCCAGTTCAGCAAAGGATAAGATACTACAAGACATTAATAATCTGAATGATAAAAGTATTGCAAGGTGCATACCTGTCAGCGCTAAAACGACTTTGTGAGATCCAGCGAAGGCGTCCTGACTTCATATTGAAGAGACGGGGTAATCCATCACAAAAGGAGTTTGTAATTCAAGAAAAGAGAAATGCATCATTTAAGTATTACGTAAAGGTAGACGGCAAAGAAGTTTGTAAGAGTGGCTTTTGTAGTTTACATGGCATCAAAAAAGGTAGGGTTGAAAGGCTTGCCTTATACAAAAAGGTCGGTAGCACGCCTCCGATGGATATGAGAGGGAAATCTGAGGGTTCCAGGGTTAATAAAAAGCCAGAGAATGTTGTGCGTCAAGTAATAGACCACATCAAATCTTTTCCTACTAGGAAATCACATTATTCTCGAAGAGAATATTTAAACCAGACCTTACTGTATTTAAAAAAAAAAAAAAAAAAAAAAAAAAAAAAAAAAAAAAAAAAAAAAGCATTAACTTTACTTGGAGAAACATGAACCAGAGGTTTTCCATAATATTTCTCAAGGGATCAAATGTAAGCCAGAAATTTCGTACAAATATTATAATGTTTTTAACACCACATTCAATTTAGCTTTTGGTAAACCTCGCAGAGATGTGTGTCGTACTTGTGTCGAATTAAAAGTCAAAATAGATAGTGCAATAGATGAGGATAAAATGAACTTGCAGTGTGAAAGAGAGGTGCATTTGTTAAAAGCACAAAAATTCTACGATGACTTGAAAGAAAAAAGCAAGCAAGCCCAGGAAGATCCATCAGTCGATGTTTTATGTTTAGACTATCAGCAGAACTTCCATCTCCCTGTTCTACCTGTTGGAGAAGTATTCTACAATAGACAAATATGGATTTATAACCAGTGCATTTATTCCGCCAAGACAGGAATATCAAAAATGTATATGTATGATGAAACAGTCGCAAAAAAGGGAGCAAATGAAACTGTCTTTCCTTAATCATTACATTGAAAATTTCGTGGACCCTAGTGTAAAAACTGTACATTTTTACAGACAACTGTGGAAGACAAAACAAAAACGAAACTCTTGTCCAGTATTTGTCCTTACTTGCTACTACTAAGAAATTTGAAAATATTGTTCATCACTATCCAGAACGAGGACATTCGTTTCTCCCATGTGACAGGCAGTTTGCACAGATTGAAAACCTCAGACGCCAAAAAGAGTATGTATATATATATATCGTAGGAATGGTATTCATTTGTTCAGAGGGCATCCAAAAAGTTTCGCGTCATAAAAGTTCAGCAAAACATGGTCAAGGACTTTCATAATATCTTGGCACCTTGGTTTGTTAGGAACTTAAGGAATGCGTACAAGGCGTTCAAAATCTCTGCTTACAAGGTTTTTTAGTATAAAGACCAAAACATTTGTGTATCACACGGACACTCTCCGGAAATAGAATATGATTGTTTTATCGGAGTCAAGGAGATAGCAGACATTTGTGAAGTAAACCTGAGCAATGCACCTTGAGCTTACTACAACTCCCTTCCAATTAGCGCAAAGAAGTTGTAAGATATACGCAAATTGTATTCCAAATATGTTCCAGACATTTATAAAGGATGGTTCAGATGTATTTATATGATGGATTTATAAAGGATGTTCCAGACATTTATAAAGGATATTTTTTGCGATTGACATACCATCGTATGCCAATCTTCACTGTGTAGAAATTGAAAATAACACGAGTGATACTGATACAGATATGAACGAGCAGCAGACATTTTCAGTGAGTGTGAAAAACAGATATCTCCATTTACATTTTTGCATTTCTGTAATAATAAAAAATAAAGATTTTTTTATTGTTAATTATAAGTATCTTGAACAGTTAAGAGTTACACTTAATTCCAACCATGTTGTGGCAATTATATTGGATATACATAAGTATTCTTTGGTCTTTACCTTGTTATCACTCTCACTGAGTTAGTATTTTTATCTGGTTTTGTTTTCTACGTCTCCTGTAAAATTAGCATTTTGGTCTTTATCTGGTTGTCATTTTGATGCCTTCAATTTTTCCTAGAGTTAGATAGTTTAAAATTGACGTTTCAATTTCAATTTATCAGAATGAGAACACAGGAAGTAAATCTTGATCAAGGTTCAGTGAATAAAAGCTGGAATCACATCATTAAGCTATTTTAATCTAAGAAAAATTGCAAATTTCATACGTTTTTCATATGTAGCGGTAGCATCTATTTGCAATTTCACACTTATGCTAAATATATTAATATAGTGCTAGCAAACCCCAATAAATCTGATTACGGGATTTTGAGTACACTTCGTTCATTACAGGTAAAAATACTTATTCATGTATTTAATTTAGTTTGGTTGATCACTTTGTGTACCAATGTTTAATCTAGTGATAGTTAAGTAACTGGATATTGTTTCAGTGTTTTAAGAAGGTATTTCAAATCAATACGTGGAAGAATTCACGTACTGGAATGTAGGTCGGCATCTTGATCTATTTCTATGAGACAGGTGCTTTGATAAAAACACCAAAGGATTTTGAAAGAAGTCAATAATTAGCGTGATAAACATAAATAAAAAGAATATGCAAGTCACGTTGATTTAATTCTTTTTATTATAAACTGAAAATTATTTTGCAGTAATATTTAACATAAAAATCAAGACTTTTTTGACTTTTCTTTTATACTCTATTTCAGTTGATGTTCGAGTGTATAGTTTTAATTTCATTCTTTGCGGTGAGTACTTAATGAGGATATCAGAATTTTTCGCTGCGCCGCAACCAGAGGCTGAACAACCTGCCGCTAAGAAGGTAGTCTCAAAGAAACCTGAAGCTAAACAACTTGCAAGTGCGCCACAGCCAGCAGAGAAAAAGGAAGAAAAACCCTTCATGATGACACTGAACTTACGAGTAGAAAAGCCTGATATCATATTAGTGGAAAGCATGGATGATATTAATACAAATGCCTTAATATTACACGTAAGTTCATGCATTTTCTTGTTTTGATTCAGTTTTAAATAGTAGAGAATAGCGTTGTGAGCAGAGGAGTATCGACTGTGGGCCGTGGTGATTCAGTGGTAGAGCGTTCACCTCTGGTGCATGGGGTCCCTGGTTTGATCCCAGCTCGCGCCAAGTGAACTTTGTAGTGGAAAACATCGTATGCGTGGGTTTCCTCGGGGTACTCCCGTTTCCTCCCACTTTATTCCACCATTTCATTCATTTCTCATCATCACCGTCTCCTTAAGCCTAGCCGGCATAACTGTGGGACGTAAAACTCAAAGATTTCATTTCGTTTCATTTTTGCGTATCGACTGTAAACAGTGCCTAGGGCAAGTGCGGTGTTTCCCTTTTCTCTTATGTGCATATTATTTCAGTTTCATCTTTTTAACTTCGATAACTAATTTGAAGAAAAACAACTTCCAGAGAGCGAACTAATTTCAAGAATACTTTTCGCGTGTTCTAACTGGAAATTTGTCTTGTTTCCGTGTCTTCTCTTGACGTGTTCTGTCTCGATACTGCACCCAGTCTGTTTTGATTTGTAGACGCTCGTAAGTGGAAGAGAATCAGTTTCAACTTTGTGAAAAATTTCTCTTTACTGGCAATGGGAACTGAAATGGTTATCTACTTAAAGACAAATTTTTAACAAATTATTAAAAAGATAAATGGAAACACCAACTTCATTGATTGTCTGTAAGGGTTTTTCTCGACGGTTTCGGGTACTTATACTGTGGCCTTGTTCACCAAGTTAAGTCAGTAACATGAAAATCGAATCACTTTATAAACACATTTTGCACTTTTAGTGCAAGGGTTCAAATTTGGATTGATATCTGTTGTTAAACTGAAGAAAGAGTTTAACCTTTTCTGGCGACATGAAACATATAAGTGTTCTCAGGTTATTAGCCAGGTTAAAATATTAACTTACGATATTTTGAATGCAGTACGTTGCATCATCTTCAAGGATTGTTATGAAAAGACCGGAGATATGTGGATAAACACATACAAATATATATATATACAGGGTGTAACAAAAAGGTACGGCAAAATTTCAGGGGTGGATTCCTTATGGATAGACAAGCAAAAAAAAAAAAAAAAAAGTTCGTCCATGCGTACGTCCCTGAGGATTGTTCGTAGGTTTGTTTCGGGTCCTTCCTTTTCGATTTATTTCATAATACAGTCAGTTATTTCATCATTCATTTACATTTGCGTTATTTGTTTTTCTACAGAAATTTCATTCCATCTCAATTTATGAAAACTCATCAAACTTACGCACAGGTAAGTAGGGAGAAAAATTGAATTGTAGAAATAATGTTTAAAGGAGGACACAATTTCTGTAAATATTTTAACGAATCGTTACCTTGTTCTTGTTTAACATTTCTATAATTGATAAGATGTGCATGGGATCACCCACTTAAAAATATTACAGACTTAAAAATAAGAGGATTGCTAAATAAACGAAAATGTAACATTGGATGGAACTTTATAGCCTATTACTGAAAACTTAATATTTCCATATTTTGTTTCAGAACGAAGTTAATATTAAATTACGCATATCAAACGAACAGCAAGTAATAAACGGTTCTATAAAGGATCTGCAATTGTATAGCTGCTGTTATAATCCAGAGAAGAGGACAGACACAATGGCAGAGGTGAGATGATTAGAAAATAGTAATAATTTGGAATGTTGTGTTGTGAGGTGTGCAGGTCAAACGCATAGCTAGTTTAATTTATGTAAAAAGACATTTAAATATTTCGAAACATGTAATAAAATATCTTTGTATTTTCAATCAATAGATGTCACCTTTTCAGTTAAGTGCTGACACCCGATGAAACATTTTTGTTTTTAAATCGCAATCTTTTTTTTTTTTTTGTTTGTTTTTTTCTCCTTTTATTAAAGTAACTCCTCAAAAGTCTTTCGGCTCTGAATCAATATCGAAAATTCTTTTCCCGGAGCGGGAGTCGAATCCGGGATTACAGTCTTGAAAAGTATGTATGCCTGTCATTTAGCTGTTAGGAACATCTACTTTGATGTGTAAAAATTTTTATGAGAAATTTAGCGAATACTGTTCTCACATTCTCTTCTTTCTTATTCCTGTTTCGTATTGGTATGAGAAAATTATTTATTTGCTGTAATGGTGGAACATTGAAGGAACAATCTTACTGGATATCGAATTCATTTGAATCCATTACCATCCATTACCACACTTATCAACAGTGACGTTAAATATTAGATCATGCAGCCTAGACCACTGTATTTTAACGTCGCTGCACAGTGTAGTCAATTCAGTTTCATGAATATCACAAAGAAAGCAACATAATGGATGGAAGTAAGTTGTAAGATTCGAAACCAGTTTATTACTGATGCTGAAGATAATGTACTGTGAAAATCCAGTGATGAATCTTGACACAGTAAGTAAGGCAAATTGCCAAGATATACTAGATACTTCATAATGTTGAGGTATAATCGTACACGATTTTACCTTGCTAAAGATAAAAAAGAAGAAAATAAAATTGGTGAAACCATTTTATTTATTTATTCTTTTATTAAACGAAACTGTAAAATTGTTGATGTTAAATCTAAAACTATGGTAAGTTATTATAAGCAGAAGAGAATTCAGTTCTGCTTATAATTGTTATATGATAGAATTCTCTTATCTCAAGAATGTCCAAAATTATTGTCGCATGCCTATAAATACGTTGTTGTAGGAATATAATTTGATAACGAATTCGCCCGGTATTTTTTATAATGTTAGTATGCGTATAATCGGCAAAGATATGTATGTAGCAAATTTCATGTTAAAAGAGGAGTAAATAAAAACAATAACACGAAAATAAAACTTTCGTCCATTTAGCAACATTTTCTTTTACTCATTCTAATTTTCGAATTTATAATTCTTTTCCTATGAAATTTACCACAAATATACATTTCCCAATTATATACATAGTATCAGTATCAAAAGCACCCTGGAAAATCATTATCAAATTATATTCTTACAAAAAGACAGTTATAGATATATGACAATCATTTTGGACATGAGTGTACATTGTAAAGCAAGAGCTCGAAACTTTTAATAGAATAATGGTCAAAATATTAATCTTGCTCTTTGCTAATGTGGTACAATATGGTGAAGTTTTAAATATTTTATTACAATGTAATATGCAAAAGAAGTCTAAAATGTTTTGGTTTTCTTCTCTTTGTTAAGATTCTTTCGAAGTGTACAATTCATATAGCAGGGTCGACTCCAGAAAACGAAGGAATGCATATGGAAATTTTCACAACAGAGGTTGTTTTAGCTGTGTCTCCTGGTAAGTTCTAAATGCTTTTTGTATTTATAAGAAAATCTTCATAAATCCATTTTGTGTTTTAACAGTCAATTTTTCGAGCTGTAATTAAATCTCACACAAAATTGAACTCTGGCTTATTTCTATATAGAGTCATATAATAAATAAATAAATAAACATCTATATTTAGCTTTAATTTAAAAGTTCACTATCCTTACTTCTGGATAACGTAGAGCAGTATAGACTTGAAAGAAAAATAACAGACTTGCCTTCGGAAATTCGTCAGAACTAGTTAATTTCTGACCAGTTGCGTTTATATTAAGCATAAAATATAAAAAAGGAACAAATATCGTTATGTAGGAAGATTTGTGAAAACATAACTAACCAAAAATTAGGAACACAAATAAAGTTAGTTACAAGTGAGTTTCGTTTCACATTGTGAAACTGTGGGAGTCTAGAAAGGGAACATATATTATTGTGTAGGAAGATTTGTGAAATCACAACTAAACAAAAATTAGGAACACAAATAAAGTTAGAACAAGTGAATTTCACTTCACATTTTGAAACTGTGGTAGTCTATAAAGGGAACATATATCATTGTGTAATAAGATTGTGAAAACACAACTAACCAATAATTAGGAACATTAATAAAGTTAGTTAGAACAAGTGAGTTTCGTTTCACATTGTAAAACTGGTAGTCTTCTAAACTCTGTGAATTCAATATTGAAACCTGAAGTAATAGATTATTAACTTATGGCTGCAATAGAGGGATAATACGAGAGATGGAACGTTTTCATCGGACTCCGAATCCATATCCAAAACATCTCGTCTTCAGCGTGGGAGACCCTGGTTCAATTCTCGCGTGAGCTCATGTGGTTCGGATTCCATGTTAAGGTGTGAGTCCACTCTCTTGTAGTCCCTGTGCTGAAAGGGACGTTAAACTCCAATTCAACCAAGAACATTTTCCGCTATCTCTTACGGTTATTACCAGAGCTTGAAAAATCTTGCTTGCAAGTACTAGCTAGCCAAAAATCCTACTATCCAGACCATTTTGTAAATGTCAGAAAGTACTCGCCACTGGCGAGCAGGCGAGTGATTTTTCAAGCCCTGGTTATTACTATATAAGAATCAATATTGAAATCGAAAGTTGTACTAGTTATTACAACAGTGATTTAAAAAAAAATCATTTGAATCTAGAATTTCTAAATGAAGTCCGATTTTATGCGGTTTGTGGCAAATGATCAAGGAAGGATGGGAGATTTATTGAATTATGCTTTTGGTTTAAATTAGTCTGGGGTAATATCGGCCACGCTTCAAGAAAAACAGCAAATATTCGCCAGTATACCTTACAATTGCCTCTACTGAACTACTCAGCAGTTTTGCATTAGGATTGTTAAAAAACAATTAAAAATACTTATCATAATTAGAAATACTAATTATATGTCGTTATTTTTCTCTTGAAAAGTACTTAAGTTATGGTTCGCAATAAAACGAATCCTTCATTCTCTGTAGGTGAGAAATTGATTCCCTTTGGTTAAATATATGAGAAAGTAAGAGGACTATCAGATTGAGATATACCCGGTAGTAAAATTTCAGGAAAGGGAGATATACTGAGTTTACAGAGTTTCTTTTAATGTGTCAATCTTTAATTGTCTTAAACCACTGCAACAAAATGTATTATATTCTGAATGGATCAGACGTTCGGAATATACAATACTTTTGCGACTGCGTAAGCCGTCGCTTCAGGGGAAGGGGCAAGGAAAAACGAAATTTCACTTATTTTTCAGTGGGAATGGAGAATTTTCCCTCTCCAAAAGCAATGAAATTGGTTGGGCAAACAATACTGATATGTAAATGATTCTCAAACATTAGTGAATTCGACACGTGTCATTTTTTACTTTCTACTTTTTCTGCCTTTTTTTATCAGATAGAAATGATACTACACCTCACATTACCACCCGGTAATCTAACCAGACCGGGTTCCGACTGACATTGTAAACAATGTTAAAAATATGCATTACCGCTACATTCCAAAGAGAAACAAAAATATAAAGGGGCAAATCTCAAACAACCCCACATACCGGCAAAGTCACACATTTTGTGTGTCTAGTACGATAGAAAATGAGTAATTACCATCAAAAATCTTTTCTATTCTCAAAAGTGAGCTGCGTCACATGGAAACTATTGACAGCTACTAGTTTAATCATCTTTAAAGAAAGGCGACGTTTACCAAGATTTTAAGCAAGTTTAGGTCGTAATGTTTATTTAGGAGAAAAGGCCTGTAGCAAAAGGCAAATTACTGTTGTAAAATTATTATAAAGTTTTTGAAGTAAATCGCAAAACAAATTTGGAAAGTCACATGGTTTTCGGTGGAAAAAAATTTAATCGTTAACCTGGGATATTTTGTAATCGTCAGCATTTTTTAAACTAGTATCAAATTAAGAATTAATTCCTGGAAAATTAATTAAATTAGAAATTCTAAATTGATTAATTCAATCATTATCTTTTTTTAACGGATAAATTACAGCCCTGTTAAAACACTAGTCATAAATGTTCGACTAGTTAAAAACACTAGCTACGATTGGTGTACGTAAAATTCACGAAGAGGGTTTACTCAATCTCCGTCCTGATATATATATATATATATATATATATATATATATATATATATATATATATATATATATATATATATATATATATATATATATATATATATATATATAATTTTTTTTTGAGTCGCCAGCGTATTCGAGGACCCATTCGATCCCCAATGGGCTCAAACAGAGGAAGATTTTATTTTGACTGTAAAAATAGCAGTTCTATTTCATTGTTATCAATATCAAAAAGTTCACAGCTAGACTCATTTAAAGTAGGCTACCTCACTGTAGGGATCTACCTTTAAAATCTTTAAGAATAAGCCAAGCTATGAAAAGTTGCTGTAAAAGAAAATAAGAGAGGCAATGATATCTCAAAGTCGGCTACATATTTGTACACAATTCATCCCTGCGTGCTTTCATTTAAGGCAGCACAAGAGTCAGGGATTTTGGGAGATGTTAAGCAAACAGAGGTTGTGAGAAGACTGACCCTTCCCCATTAGCAGGAGTCATATTTATACTCTTGGCCATCTTCGATAAGCTTGTAACTAACTAAACTAATATGAATGAAATTTGCTTATGCAACACATTACACTACTACTACTATACCAATAATAATAATAATAATAATACGGTCGCCTAATTTTTTTTTAAAAATGAAACATTCCGTGAAGCCTAAGTAAATGAAATGAGATGAACATATGATCATAACAACAGGGACTGTAGTTCCAGAACAAGGTTGATTAAATTTTAACTAATACAAGTCCATAAAGGTAAGGAAAAAAAAGGGTGTCCGAGCTATTCCGAAGAATTTCAATAGTCATGGAGGGCGCGGTGCCTCAGTGGTAGAGCGTTCACCTCCGGTGCTTGGGGTCCCTGGTTCGATCCCAGCTCGCGCCGTGTCGATTTTGTGGTGAACAAACACCGTGCTCGTGGGTTTTCTCGGGGTTCTCCCGTTTCCTCCCATTTTCTTCATTCAATCATATTTGTTCATTTCTCATCATCACCGTCTCCTTCAGCCTAACCGACATAACCTAGACATAAAACTTAGATTTCATTTTATATTTTCAATAGTCATCATCTAAAATCACACTTATTTTCTTTATATTAAAATATTACATCATATGTTATTACATTACGCGAACGTGGAAGAAAGAAAAAAAAAAAAAAAAAAAAAAAGACGCAAGGAATTCAGAAATTTAAAGTCCCAGAAGCAGGTCTGCAAAATGCCAGTTCGAGGAAATATTCGTATAATCAAACTTTAATATCAGGGAAATACGCCATAAAGGATTGATCAAACCGAAATGCATTACATTTATTAACCTACGCGAATCCCACTCTTAGAGTCGACATTTCAAACTAACAAACGAAATTTAAAAAATCAAAATATTGGATACGTGGTCTACTACCAAAATGAAACACCTTTATCCTCCCTAAATGTCGTGAGTAATGATGAACCATAGTATATTGATTGTCCACACAAGGACCCATGTGTTTGAATCCCGAAGGATGCATAGTGAAAATTTACAAGTACTTTATTCCGGAAAATAAGCGTTATTTTATTAGTAAACGTTGTACATTGACTGAAACTGATTAAAAAAGAAGTACTTCAAGAGGTCGCTGTTGGATGTACTCATGCATGAGAGCGATGATTATATTAAAATAAGGTTTGACAATATTATTTGCTCATCACAGAACGAAGTCATACAATAAGTTCGTAATGCAAAATAAATTTCCGTTAAGATTACTTTGATTTGCTATTGTTATGCATTCTATCTTCAGTCAGGTTGGAAAATATATATATATATATATATATATATATATATATATATATATATATATATATATAAATAAAACCAAATATTTATAATTCAATTAACTCTAAAGGCAAAATGGCTTATTTGGGGGGGGGGGGGTCTGTAACGTACACAAGAAAGAATGAAGAGAAGAAAATTCACAGAAGGGAAAGTAACACAAATTTCTATAAGTCTTTATTTACAATCACATAAAGAAATAGGGAAAGGGAAAGAAAAAAAAAGAATGCATTGTTTTGCTCGACTTCGATATAGTAGAGGTCACCTCACTATTAATTTGAAACGGTATCGACATAACATACATATCCCAATCTTATTCCAAATATAAATTTAAATCCGAAGAAGTTATTAGATTTATGTAGCATCCAAGATAAATAAGTATTGCACCCCTGGAAGTATAATTATTCTACTTTAATATTAAAATATCCAAATATAAGGGCGCCTAGGTTCGAACCTGAAATTTACAGTGAGTCGCGCATGTTCTACTATTTAACCATACAGAAAATAATCCAAACGGAAAAACATATAAATCTCAATAAGCATTATAATATATATATGTACAAAACCCATTGACCAAAATGGGGGAGGAGGGTTAAAAAAACTTTAAGGGGTAAGACAGAAGGACAGATAGAAGAAAGAATACAGAAATTACAGAGGCAAGTAAGATAGAAGAACGGATACCGCCAAAATGGTAATGCCCCCCCCCCCCCAAAAAAAAAAAAATACAACAAGTATCGACTTTAATGCCAAATATGCATCTTAATATGCCGAAACGGGTGGCCCACTAAATACATGGCCGTCAATGTCACCGAGCGCCAAAGTACAAGTCTGTGCCTTTTAACCAATCATCTCACAAGGAAGAAGCCTTATAAATTGATTACCTATTTCATTTCATTTCATCCCTTTAAGGACATTCTTCTTCTCTTTTTATCCAGGTTCTGTATTAAGCCACGACAAGTCTAATGCTTACAAGTCTAAAGCTGAAACAAAATACTAACAAAACTAAAAACTTGGAATTCCAATACAAAATTAACTTACATCGTAGCTTTCTAGTATTAAAGTAAAATATATGAAATTACAATAAAGTATAATAACAAGTCACATACCTTAGCGCGACTTTTTTTTGTAAGTATCGATGATTTCAACATCAACTAGGAACAGTTAATTTGTTTTCGTTATTCGTTTCCATCTTCTGTACTACATTCAGTATTGGTTGATATTTGTTTTTGAATCCATTTATTCCTCTTCCAAATCCATTATGTTTTCCCCCCTTATTTTCTTCGATTTCTGCAGTTTTACCTTTCACATATTCATTCCCCTTGCTTTACTATTTCCGTATCTTTCCGGTTTACCATACTCGGATTCTAAAAGTATAGTATTCTTACTCGTTTTCTTTGTTCATCAGCGTCTTTACATTTCTTATTGAACCACAGTTTACGTATCTTGTCCCAATATATCATTGCTTTCTTTCGTTTTTTTTTTTATAGTATCACGTACATTTTCCGTGTTTCATCAACATCAGTTTTTTTTCTTTTTTTTTTTTTTCATTCATTATCGCCTCTTTCATTACAAACTGTTCTTTATTAAGCTGCTACTCTTGATACTAAAATTTTGTAAGTCTCCCGGCAGTTGAGAAACCAGATTATAGATTTCCTCCACATTCATTGTAATCAGCTTATTAATTTCATGTATCTTCAGTTTCTTTGAACATGTCTATAGAATGTTGCGTGCAGTGCTGCTTCATAGGATTCGAGTTATCTGCTCTGTCACGCAGAATTTCTGTTTCTTCGTGGTTCTTGCACTAGAAATCACATATTTACCATTTAAATGTTTCACTGGATTATCTAATTATTACTGACTTTATAGGTTAAGATACCCTAGAGTCCATGTCTATATTTAACCATATTGACAATAAAACGAAACAATTGATTGCTTGAAACTCATTCAACTTTGCAGAATTTGGATGTGGATCTATTCACTATAGTAGTTAGTATAAATTAGTGTTAATATATAGACTTAAATCAATTACGTTACTTTTGTTCGAAGGTACCATTGGAATCTTGACAAGCATTTCGAACACACTAAGCCCCAAACCGGCAGTTGAAGAAGAAGCAGGATCAAATGAAATAGATTGGAAAGACCTCTGGGCTGTGAAGAAAATGGATGAAGACTCCTGGTATTTGAAACCAGGTAAAATGTGTGCAATGACATTTCTTTATTGCCCGTGTTTCGATATTAGTTTAAAGTTGTAAGTGACCTAAAAAAAAAAAATTGGAATAATAATAATCACCCATATCTATATATTATTTTATATATACATTATACAGTATGTCCAAAAATTCGATGCCCAAATTCCGGGAGGTAATACCTCACATCAAATGATAGAGAAAAAGTACAATAAACATGGATCGAAAGATGTCTCCTTACAGAGTTATAAGGTGCCGAGTACGTCGGAAAATAAACTTCAAAGCTTCATAACTCGAGAACTACGAGACTTAACGTAATCGTGTTAAGGAATTACAGAGAAACTAATATATATACCTAAATATTAGTATTTCACAATCCTCCGGTACCAGCGCAATGAATTGTATAGAGGAGGATGGAATACGGGAGACATTTTCAAGTAGTAATTAAGAATAAGTGACAATATTTGAGTAAATTCAGTCTGAGAATAATTTCTTCTCTCTGTTAGTAATCGAATATGACTAATACCACCTTTTCATTTTATGTAGCAGCCTTTATTTTCAAGAATTATGCAACCACACAGCATACTTTATCTTCAAAGAAAAGTTTTTGATAAAAAAAATGAAATTTCGATAACAAAATATGATATGATAACTTTCTGAGAACGCATTTAACAACTTGCTTCTGTTTAAAAGTAAAAATTATAAAAAGTAAGTCATATCTTAAGAGTTCTGCAATCAGTTATATCTGGAAATATTTACGACCAAAGGATTACAATATAGTTCTCGTTAGAATGTACAGATGTGTAATAACCATAAATCTTGTCGTTCAACTGGCAGTGAATTGAATCCATGTCTCATATTTGTCAATGGTTTCGCTACCACTGAATTACCAAAAAATTAAATTCTTTCGATAGCGCTTAATGGGATTGTGTGAAAACTGAATATTGTATAAAGAGGCTTTTAGAACGATTACAACACTAAATATCTCCATTAAAATGTCATAAGAATAGCCAGTTGTCTGCAAATTAATTCCATTGTTACGTTAACGGAAGTTTGTGGAGTAGCAAATACAAGAAAGTGACCATATCCTGTCAGTTCATCTATAGCAGAGAACACAACATGCAGAAGACTACGTTTCAGTTTCAGCGTGTTACCTGCATTGCACGCTCCGAATGTACCATAATATCAGGATTACTTTCAAGACGATTATGTTAATTGTCATATTGCAGAGGCTACTAAGCAAAAAGTTCAACGATTGGACTGGTTCACTCATAGTTCTGGTAAATAGTGGTGCTGAATTGCAACGAGACGAGACTAGACGAAAAGAGATTTTGGTAGCAAGACAGCATTCGTACAATACAAACAGATGCTTTTTCCGAGAGAAGACATTACTTTCAGGACATCTTTCCAAAACAAGACAGTGGCCCCGTGTGGCGTACTTGCTAACGCTCTCGCCTTTGGTGCGAGCAGTCCCGGGTTCGATTCCTGGTGGGCGCATTCGGTTGAAAAAGTGTAACAGCTTTTTCAGGCCAGCCATCTTGAGTGAGTTTTTTTTCATGGGTTTCCCTCATTCACACGAGGAAAATGCCGAGATAATACCTATCATAATAGTCCCGGGCCGCTTCCTTCCTTCCCCATTCCTTTCTTCCTTCCCTTTCATCGGATAGTGTGCTCGCCGAGGGTCGTCATTTCTCATATACGTGAAAGGCTAAATGGCCTTAGATGCCGACAGCTCAGATATCTAATTCCTAATCCTAATTCAAAACAAGGCAGTATTCTTTAGAATATTTTGTTATGCGTATTGGAAAACACAGAAGAGCGCAGTTGGAGTTGTTATTGATAATCAGAATTAATAGGCTCTCATTATACACTTAAAATTCTTCTCATTTCACTTTCTTGTCCAGACTTATGTCCAGCTACCTTGTTAATAAATAAACAATCAGTGAGGACATATTTACTCTAAATAATAATACAAATTTGCGTAACATGTAACATTCAGTTAATTATCGCATTAGTCCATAAAATGAAAATTATTGACGAGTCTATGAAACAATATTGAATGTAGCCAAGAACGGTAGCGTGGTCCTGTAACTCAGCTCTTTTCAAAGCCAGATAGTGTGGTGGGGATGACCTATACTGAAAGAATTTATATTTGCATGAAGGTCTGTGGGCACTCCAACTACACTGAAATCAAGGCCCAGTCGTGTTTCGGAGCCCACGTTAATAGTGTGTCCCGCCATGCATAAGCTAGGTATTTATATGAGGACGCAAGACATAAAACTGAAATATTAGATTTCTCAGTAGTGTTAATCTTGTATTTCTATTGCCATTTATTGAACAACCAACTGGAAAAAACACAAAATGAAGATAAATAAGAAGAAAACCAAAGTGATGAAGTGCACAAGAGCAGGACAGGAAGGGGCAAACGTATTGCTAGAGGGAAAGAAAATCAAAGACGTTAAGATGTTCCCCTATTTAGGAAGTCTATCACCGACCCGAAGCTCTTTTTTTTTTTTTTTTTTTTTTTTTTTTAATTTAAAAGGGCATTGGAAAAGACAGACTCAATTTCAAACTTTATTAACCAACCCTCGTATATAAAAGGAACAATATCGATGCTTTCTTCATTACTTTGGTATTTCGTGCATTTGTGTTGGTAGGCCTCACTTTGATTTTTACAACCATATATGGTCGAGGAACAAGGACTGTTCACGTGATAGTTACATGCTTGGTGAACGTCCCTTTGAGTCTGATTTTCGGGACAATCACTTTCCACCTACGCACTTTTATAACCAAAAGCTCATTGGATGATAATTCTGGAGCCGACGCTAGGAGTGAAAATCGGGATTTGCCCGGCTGACCATATACAAGCTTTGGTTTGCTAAATAGAACGCTCAGTGTGTGTTTGGTACGCGCGCATGTCTTGTCACTTCGAAGGGCACCCACAAAGGCGAGTGGGGTGCATTAATTTAAAGTTAACACATAAGCGCTTCGCTTGTACGGGTTGAGCTTCGCACGTTGAAGCGCCGTTGGCATATGTGAGAGTCAATTTTATAGTTTATTGTCAGTGATTGTTACTCATCTGCGTAAAATAATTCTTCTAACAGTGTGTAAAAATTTCATGTGAAGTGACTCGTAATACGTGTTAGCACTTGAACATTCGTTGGTGATCTTAGCAAGGAATAATTACTCCAACTTGGATGATTGCTTATTCCCACAAGTAGGGAACCACAATGGACCTTCGAAATTAATTGACGCAGCTCCAAGCCTATCTCAGCTTCAGTACGGGAACTTTCCTGTGGACCCCTTATATGCTCAGTGGATTCGACGCCAGGACCCGAGTGATATCAGCTGACCGGTCGAAGATTAACTGTGAGTAAGTGAAACATTAATTATTG
The DNA here is from genome assembly GCF_964235325.1 of Thermobia domestica. Lineage (NCBI taxonomy): Eukaryota > Metazoa > Arthropoda > Insecta > Zygentoma > Lepismatidae > Thermobia > Thermobia domestica. Next base: position 330,434,128 of record NC_137455.1, read on the forward strand.
ATCGAGCCACCTACCCACCTTTACCCTGGAAGAAAGTAAAAGAAAAAATAGAGTAGGAGGTTAACATGTTTACATAAGATATTTAGTGAAAGATGTATGCTCATTTGTGATCTTTGATGTCCCTTTGTGTAAACTATATTCGGCAACATTATATTTTTTGCACAATTTAATTAGGTCTTGTGATTCATATTGTAGGATAATTTTTTTTATTCGTTAATATTTGTACTTAAGTTAATCACCTACACATATTTTTATTTTTTAATGGTACTTATGTTTTACGAACCGTTTTTTCTCAGCTTCGGTTTGCAATAAAATATAAGTGCGGATGGAATTGTGATTTGCCGTAATAAAGCTGGGAGGAATGCATATAAATTACATGACAGGGAGAAAGAATTATGTTTATATTTATAAAACTCTAACAACGGCAAAAACACGATTACAAGTCTAATATCCTCGGACAGAAGAAGTGAAAAAGACGTAAGTTCCAGAATAACACAGGCTATACAAGCATTCAATAGGAAAAGAGGACTGCTAATATCAAGAAATATGTCGTATTACGTTTGTAAACGATTTATTAAGGCCCTGGTATGGAGCGTGGCGCTTTACGGATAAGAGACGTGGACATTGAGAAAAGCTGAAATATCCAAGCTGGAAGCATTTGAAATGTAGTGTTGGCGCAGAGTGCTGCGCATATCATGGACCGAAAGGAAAAGGAATGAAGACGTACTAAAGGAAGCTAATGAAGGACGACAGATCATAAAGATAATAGGGAAAAGAAGAAGCAGCATGCTTGGGCATCTTATTCGGCATTCCGATTGGATCACCGTGCTGATAGAGGGAAAGGCAGAAAGAAAACCAGGAAGAGGAAGACCAAGGATAGAACATCTAGATGCAGTTAAGAAGAAGAGACCTTATCAAAGTATAAAACAGCTCTCCCAAGGAAGAGAAAAGTTTTAAAATTTCCATGTTATCCACCAACCTATGATTGAGGTGAGAAAGAAAGAAAGAAAGATTATGATTCTTCTTCTTCTTAGGGGCCGCGGTGGCTCAGTGGTAGAGCGTTCACCTCTGGTGCTTGGGGTCCCGGGTTCGATCCCAGCCCCCGCCAAGTGAACTTTGTGGTGGACAAACACCGTGTGCGTGGGTTTTATCGGGGTTCTCCCGTTTCCTCCCACTTTCTTCATTCCACCATTTCATTCATTACTCATCATCACCGTCTCCTTTAGCCTAACCGGCATAACCGTGGGACGTAAAACTCAAAGATTTCATTTCATTTTTTCTTCTTCTTCTTCTTTGTTTAACTCATTCATCATCAAATTGTAGCTATTCCTCGATGTCTACTTTCCGAACATTATTTCATTAAGACTTTTCAGCAGCTTCATAAAATATAAATGACGAGGTACTGTATATTACGTAAAAATTCACTTTATGTTATTTAAAAGCCAATAGCTACTTGGATACTTATAGTGATCTTTATTATGAACTAATTTGCAGGATATACATTCTATTTTAAAATGTATAGGACATAAAGAAGTGCATTTCGTTTCATTTCTGCGTTTTCTTTCATTTTACGTTTCAGTTCACTCTTTGTTTACGTTTTAACCACATCCGTGGGAACTATTGTGATAACGTACTTTCACATACCTTGCTTATACGTCATGATAATGCTCCAGCCAATGAAGGTACATGTGCAGACGAAATGAATAAAAATGCGTATGATATAGGGGGCCCGAGACCTTATTTTACGCCTGGGTTCTAGACGAAATGGCCGGGGGTTTGTCAGGAAAGCGGGAAGAAGGACACGACATTCTGCAAGATTGTGGAAGAGTAAATGGAACTGCGTTGTGCTAGTTGCTAAGTTCTTTTGTTATTTTATTATTTTTTTTTCATTCATTTTTTCTTAAATTTTTGTTAACCTAGAACAGAATAAGTATGTAACAGTTATAAGCATCTCAAATATAATCAGTTGAACTGAGGATGCATTTTATTCAATGAATTCCTCGTTGTTGGTGTGCATAGTCCGCCTATTATATATTTTTTTATACTATGTTCTTCACAATAGAATAAATTGCTGAAGTATATATTGTTTTTAACATATATATTGTGGTTGTTGCGGTTGTTTGTGGTGATGTTTTAACAAAACTTCGTTTTGTTTGAATCACATTACAATTTGCATGGTAACAGCGTTTGTGTGCGAATAGCGTTGTATACATTCAAGTTGTTTTTGGGGAAGCTGTGAATGCATGACGCTGCACGGATTCCAAGTTCGATTCCCGAGCTTGGTTATTACGTTGGTATCCTTTGCCATCTACAGTAATCATAATATATTCAAGTATCTTTTCACATATTACGTTGCAGGATACTCAAGTATCGTTTCACGTAGCACGTTGCATGTACGGTAATATGAAAAAAAAAAAAATTAAAAAATATATTTAAAAAATAATAATCTGACAGCTGGAGTGGTAACAATCTGAATCTCAGCTTGCTATACTGGTATATCGGAATTTTTGGTCTCTGAACTTTTTTTCAAGCAAAGCTTATGTGACCAGATGGATTCCAAGAATCAACCAACTAATTTGTGATCATTTAAAATTAAATATATTTGCTGCTTTAAATGAATAAAAGAGTAAACTGTCAGGAAAACGGAGATCAAAGTTCTACCCTATCCATTTTTCTCTTTTCTTAGAAGCACAAAATAATAATTCAAATTTTAATTGTTTTTCTTTTCTCGTAATGACATGGAACAAAATATTAAAAAAAAAAAAAAAAAAAATGACGCAAGTATCTAAGTGATAGAATACCCATCGTGAAACGAGAGACTAGGGTTTAGTTCTCTACTAGGGGTGAACGACAAGATTTTTGTTCGTAATGCGTTTGTATTTTCTAAGAACTAATCTGTAAATTTCCTCGCTCTAACAAAAAAAAAAAAAAAAAAAAAAAAAAAAAAAAAAAAAATCACAAGTATTTCCATAGACAAATAATGGTTAAACTCTAATAGGATTACGCGTAATGTTTGTAATTTTTATTCTTAAAAAGGAGTTAGTAAATTTGTCAACATGTTACCACACCATATTTTATTATCAAAATTTAACTACAGTATCAGAACTTTTCTTTGAAGATAAGTGCTGTATGTGGTTGAATAGTTCTTGAAAATAATAATGGCTGCAACATGAAATGGAAAGGTGGTGTTAGTCATTTTCGATTACTAACAGAGAGATGAAGTTATTCTTAGATTGAATTTACTCGAATATTGTTACTTATTCTTAATTACTACTTCGGTATAGGAACTGGTGTGTAATCCGACCTGAGTCGGGTTCATCTTCCATTTTAACACTGAATTTCTCACAACAAAGCTATGCGAACCAGCAAACACAGACACAACCGTCAAGCCCAAACTCTGACTCACAACTGGCATAAAATTGAACTTGATCACACCACTCAAAAGGTCGCGCATGCTGTGTACAAGACTTTTGAAATGACCCTCATATATATATATATATTTAATTTTCTTGACGTACGATCATTGAAAAGATAAGAGTATTTATGGTAAACTTCCAAATCACTCTTAATTATGTAGTATAGTCAGTGTACAGTCAGTAACTTTCCTGTAGTTACAATCAGGAAAGACTTATTTAATGTTGAATTTAAAATTGATTGATATATCATTATAGGATTTGGAAAACTACAAAGTATATATTTACAATTATTATGTTAGAAACTACTTTTGAAATCGTAATTATTGTAGAAAAATCATAATTGTAGCAAACAAGTTGCGTATATCTGTTTAGCTACGAATAGAACTAAAAATGTTGCAAATGCGGTACAGATGTAATATTTTGAATCTACATTGTGTCTATGTATTTCCTTCCTATAACTTTATTCCACTGATTCTTTCAGTTTCTTTCATTTGCATTTATCATCTGTTTCCTTTAACTTATAACGAAGGTCAAATAAAAAACGATATTTTTGTAGTTTTTTGTGTAATCAGTTTTTTATATATATAATTTATTTATTTATTACCCAGAGGTTGGTGTAGACGCAATGGAAGCAGTTGCTGCGAGCGATGAAAAGGCTCGGAAAGAAGTGCTGATCTTTTCTATGCCTTCCATAAGACTCACTCTCGAAGCAGGCATTGGAAATAAAACTCTTCCGATGATTGCTTTGGAATCCAGTGTACAAGGCTCGATCCGTGACTGGAGTTCACAGGTATGGGGAATGAAGAAAAATCGGAAAACCCAGATGAAACATAATTCAGTTTATTATTATTATTATTATTATTATTATTATTATTATTATTATTATTATTAGCTCTTCAAAATATCTTATATATTTACTTCAAGTAACTAAATGTCAGGTAGAGCCCGGCATCTCGCATGACATACCTTTGTTGATGGAACGTTTCAATCGTAATCCACTTATAGTGGTTGCTATTGTAACTTACCTTCATTTTCGTAGTGTTGTTCGATTTGTGTGACTATACAAATTTGATAAGTCTCATTCAAAATGTTCCACATCGTTTCGTTTCAACTTAAGAGGATCTTATACCTTTTACCACTGGTTTTTCAGGTCTCATAAGATAACATGTAAATTTTACTTCATGAATATCGAACGATGCGTGGTACTCAACAACTTAAAATTCTCCATACGGATACAGAAAAATAATAGAAATTTGATGGTTATTTCAGTTTCACACGTAATGATACAGATCAAGAGTAATTAACTTTTTTTGGGTAACATTGTAATGGATTATATTTTGAAGGTTATTTGCTCCAATTTGATCTTCGCAAACAGATGTGTTGCTGACAGGCACGGATTTTCTTCTCCCTCTCAACAGTCTTGGGAAGTAACGTAACACAAGTAACGCGTTACTTGTAACGCGTTACTTTTTAAGTAACGTTTCCTAGTAACGCGTTACATTTTTCCAAAGTAACTGTAACGGTAACGCGTTACAAATTTTTGAGTAACGTACCTAGTTTGCGTTACTATTTCGCGTTACATTTCGGATAAGTAACTACAATATATGTATATTTTTTTTCGAAAACAAATGTTTCTTTCCTGTAAGTGAATTTCTCAGAATGGAACAATGGAGCATGAACGATGCCAGTGACCGACAATTCCTGCACTGTTCGCCTTTTCCCGTTTCGCCTTATGACCTCTAGCAATGAAATTAGCATGTAAAACCTGTTATCACTTTTCATCTTAATGCAAGGCGGAACGGGAAATCTCGATGTGCATTTTTCCGTTTCGCCTTACGAACTTTACGCTGGTAGGCTTGCAAATACATTCATAGATACAATTTGATTTGTTTATTTACATAACAAACTATAGTGCCTCTTGTTGCTTTTGGAAGATGAGGACAGCCTCAGGGAAATCACGTGTACTGATTGCAAGCACCTGGAAGATTTTGTCTTAGATTTTGACAGCTCCAAATCAATACATTCAGTGAGTAAACTACGAGTGCAATGGTACTGGTAGTCTATTTTACTTTGAATGGTGTTTTTATAAAGATGGAGAACGAAAATATTTTATCGTTCGAACATTTGAAAGAATACTTTTTCTTAAAAGCTGAAGATGATGGTGAACAGCAGTGGCGTATTTAGGGGTGGGGCTTCCGGGCTTAAGCCCCCTCCCCCGAAATCTTACTTACTGTAGTAAAGTATATAAAATATCTTGCAGAATTTTCACATTTTCAGGCAAAGCCCCACCGAAACAAAATCGTAAGTACGCCACTGCTGAACAGAATTTAAAAGTAAAGTGGTGCCCCGGTGGGAAATATTTATCAACAATTAGGGTGCCATAGTGAACGACATTCAGTAAGGCTTTAATATGAATAAACGGTGTTCTGATGAGCAGGCCTACTTTATTGATGTAATATTGATGATGGTATGTAATATTAGGGTTCTTTTAGATCAGTTTGCATATCCTAAAGTCCCGTTGATTACAGAGTTTGGAACAACTAGCTTTAAAAAGCATGTATCGGTTTTAGAGTTATTGGCAATTTTGATTCACCCTCAGTTCATGTGTTCTCATTTCGTCAGTTGTAGTGTAATGTTTCTCTATATTCTGTATTTTTAATTTTACATTGCAGCATTGTTATTATTATATAATTAGTTTAGCAGAATAATAAGCAACCATTTTTTCTAACGCATAGGGATGGGCACGAGTCAAGCTAAAACTCGACTCGAATCCAAGTCGAGTTTCGAGTCGAGTCAAAAGTAATATTCTCGAGTCGAGTTCCGAACCGATTCACTGTTTTTGGCGTCGAGTTTCGAGTCGAGTCGAGTTTGATAAGTGGCTCGCTCGTTTAACTCGTTTTGAAATCATGGGCTGATTACACTGGAAAGCGAAAACCATGAGAAATGTAAGCTAAGCAGTAATATGGAATATTTTTAGTGCTGCTCACGAGAGGGGACACTGCTCGCATCTCGTCTCGTCTCGATAGCGAGACTACAAGATATTTTTTTATAACAAGCTTAGCTCGGCTCGGCTTAACTAAGCCGATGGCTCGAGCCGGCTCGCTTGGGGTGAACCATCGGCTCGAGCTGGCTTGGTTGGGACAAGCCATCTGTTCGGTTCGACTCAACTGAGCGAAGGGCTCTAGCCGACTCGGTTGGGTGAGTTGTTGGCTCAGCTCACTTCTCGGTTCGAGTCGATAGTGAATGAGCTGTGAGCCGATCTGCTCGAGTCGTTGACAATTCTAAACCCGGGCCGAGCAGTTTTGAAGATATTTGGCCAGTGCCCTATAACTTTTAACAACGTTTGGCTCGAGCCCGAATACTCAACCTAGACTCTCAACCCAAATTCAGAAGCTCGTGAACAATGTCCCTTACTCCTAGACTTCACGACTACCGAGTTTGGCAATCAACTATTTTTTTTAGTATTCATATATAAACCGCCTATCTTTCGTGTTTATACACAATGTTGTTATAATAATAATAATAATAATAATAATAATAATAATAATAATAATAATAATAATAACTAGGAATGCAATGGATATACTCGATTGCAATGAAATGAGCTGAGCGAGCTTAAGCAACGTAATCAGTTTATTTTGACTTTTTAAAACAATCAGTATTTTTCATAACAATCGCACAATTCTTCGTCTTGACCTTTTGTTCCGGCTAAAAAAAGTTTAAAAAATCGTTAATTTGTTTTTAAATTGTGATTAAAATTGTAAATTTTTACGCTAAAAAAATAAAAGGGCCGGAATTTTTGAAAATCACGCGCAGATTTTAATTGTTGACAAAAAAATCACGTGAAAACTTTTTCCCCATGTTAAGTCTATGGAAGCGTTTTTCGGTGATTATTCCTCGATGGTACATCGGATTTTTTATTTCGACCTATGTTGTCACTCAGCACGACATACTCTATCAGCGTGCTAAGTTTGGTTGAGATCGGCCAAACGGTCTAGGAGGAAGCGTTTTTCGGTCATTATTCCTCGTGGTATATCGGATTTTTGATTTCGACCTATGTTGTCACTCAGCACGACATACTCTATCAGCGTGCTAAGTTTGGTTGAGATCGGCCAAACGGTCTAGGAGGAGTTCGCGGACAACCAAACGGCTAACCCGAGTATAGTATTAATAATAATAATAATAATAATAATAATAATAATAATAATAATAATAATAATAATAATAATAATAATAGCGGTAGTAATAGCAGTACGGAAAACTGAAGTAATAAGATTTTTTCCACATATTCAAAGTTTCGGACCTAAAAGTAACGCGTTAGTAACGCGTTACTTTCGAAGTAAAGTAACAGTTACTTTTTTGAGGCAAGTAACGCGTTACTAACGCGTTACATTTTAAGAGAAAGTAAAGTAACTTGTAACGCGTTACATTTTTACAAGTAACTTACCCAACACTGCCTCTCAAGTCCTTTTCCAATGGGTGTGGTAGAACGTCGCAAGGTGTTACCTTCATTGCATTTGTTTCCTTCGTTTCTGCAGAGCGGATAGATTTTCTGTAAACGACACAAAGGAAGAACACGACAATATAAACTATTTGGTTCTTGCGATTTCTTGCTGTATGACTTATAAAACGAAAGCAAAGATCAAGTAGAGAACGTTAATTTGTACTCTAGATACTTATTGCTAGTCACTAATTTCATATTGATAAATTCCAACTCTTTGTAATAACATTGCCTCAACGTAAAAATATACTTTGGAGAGCAGGATCAACAGTTCGATACAGATAATGGTTGAAATTTAGTCTTCCTTTGCAGCACTAAGTTTGTATAAGGCGATTACATGGATACAAACTACAGAATTCCTTTAGTGACTGGGGTTTGAAATTCGTGGCGGGTAGTTACTTCCACTTGCTGGCAACATAGTTCAAATAATTTTCTGGAAGTAATGGAAAAAAAAATCAACTTTACTTCAAGATCCATTCAACAGAACAGATGGAGTGAACCCCATGAATCAACTTTCCCGTGAATAAACATACGTAAGTAACATTCCAGAAATACAGCGGCTCTTCCCGTTGATCTAATGGCTAGCTTGCGCATCTTTGGAGCACGGATCTCGGGTTCGATACCCGGTGAAAGAGCCTCAAAATTTCAACGGATTACTAAGGATTCGGATTCCACTGAAGGCTCACGTCTCTTATAACATCGGTGCAGAAAGGAACGCTAAACTCTAAACCCACCAAACCAACTAAGCTAGTAAAGGACGTATGCAATAATGTCACAATAATTTAGACTACGTGGGAGATTTTCTAATGTTTTCAGACTATGATCATAAATATAAGTGGATTTAGGATTTTGAACATTCCTAGTTCTTGTTACTTGGTGTAATAAAACAACTTGGGAAATGAATCCTCACATGTGAAACGTCCTATAGACCAACCTTAATGCACAAGTGCGTTATTTCAGAGATATAGTCTAAGAACATAGTGATTATTTTTAGCCTAGATTTCATTAATGTACCAGTTGGTATAGGAAGTGTCAGTTTTCCAGGATTTTCCAGCAAAGGGGTTGCATTTTCTTCTACCTCCAAAAATAAGTAGTTTCCTGAAAGGTAAAAACTAGGAAAAAAATACGATTTTCTCGGAAACGTCCCTAACGGATTTTGTTTATATCTCATATATCAATATTTTATTAAAAACCCTATACTGTGTTATAAATCATTAAAAAAAGAAGGGGTACGAAGGTTGATCCAGAAATAAGGTTCCCAAATAGCTCCAGCCGCATGGGAAGGTGCGAGGCGAAATCCGGCAACACCGCTATGCGCTGCTGTTCACCCACTCTCGATTCCGCCCGGTGCGCTTCGCTGCGCCGCTCAGTCTTGGCTTATTGCTTGGAAGGAGAATCCGTCCGTTTCAAACAACAAAAGATCCAGGAAAGCAATCGAAAACAGATGTTCGATACCGAGGTTTCAAAGATCATTATCTTTGTTCTACGAAGTATTTTGTTGACACGTGAGTCACATCAGCTTCCGCCGAAAAAGTAAATTTAGATAGTTGCCGTCGTAAAGTTGTAGGAACTCAGTAGGAAAGTAGGGGTGGGGATGGGGAGGATCCTGCTCAAGGTGTAAATGATTATGAAAACTGGAGGTGTTAGACACGAGTTTCGCTTCTCAGATTGCCACAATCCATCCTGCCCAGCATGTGTTCTTCAAAGAATATCACTCTTAGTAATTTATGAAGTCTTCAAATGGTCTTTCGACTCTTTACCTGTAATAGTTATTACCTCATTACGGAAGTAAGCATTACAATTAATCTAAGTAATTAAGTGCAAAATTGAGACAACCACTTAAATTGTATTACTTTTTGGCATCGGTGTATAAAATTGCATTCCTAAGTGCAATATTTTGTAAGATATTTATGAATTAAATTTTACATGTTATTTTATGGAGATTCTGAAGCCTCTGACACAATGGGTAGACATCGCCTTAAGGGTGAATGCGTTAGCACATGTTAAAGTATACTTCCTAAATTTATTCCAAAAACCAATTGATTTATCAGCTTGTCTAAAAAGTATTAAATCTTTAGAAGTAAAAATTGATTAGACTTTTATTGTGATTTGATAATAATATTATGAAATCAATTCACCATTTTGTTCGAGGACCATCTGCGATTTTCCGTAAACATCATAATCCAGACACCATAGAGCTTCTGTAGATTTTATTTTAATAAAAAGAAAAGGCAACACATTGTTTTCACAGGCCTCTTTTGAAGCTAACTTAACAGCATTCAGGGAGTTTTGCAGAGACTAAAACAAATGATAGTATAGCGGTGCCAGGTCCGGGCTATATGGTGAATGGGTTAGAACCTGCCAAGCAAATTCTGTCAATTTCTGACGTGTCGATAAAAATGTGTGCAGTCAGCTTCATATATGATATCCTTTCTGTTGACTAGGTCGGCTGTTTCTTTTGAATTTCTAGCTACTTTCGTGCTAATTGACAACACTACATTCCCGAGTATATCGTTTTGCGCAGCGGGAGCAGCTCATGATGTACGATTCGCTTCCAATCCCACCAAACGCACAGCATAAGCATTCTGGGCATCAGTGTGCGTTTTGCTACAGACTGTAGAGCTTCGACCACGGTCTTTTTCGCACTTTATTCTTGTACAATATCCACTTCTTATCACTAGTGATCAACAACTTTAGAAATGACTCGAGTTCGTTACGTTTCAATAGAGCTTTACTGGTAGAAATTCGATCGCGTGAGTGTTTTTGAGTCAGATAATGTGGGACGTCGAGTTTCTCTTTGTAGCCAGCTTTCTGTAAATGATTTAACAATGTTCGATTATGGTTGTTTAGGTCATTGGCGATGTCGTAACTCCTTATATGCCAGTTTTGCTCAGTTTTTCCCAAAATATCATGTACTTTTGTTGTGATTGGACACTCTGCACGAGAACCATCTTGTACATTAAAATTTGCAAAACGAAAGCGAGTGAATCATCCATTAACTGTTGCTTTTGATAACGTATCTTGCCCATACACAGCACACATTTTTCATGGGCTTTCTTTTGCGCCTTTCTCGACATATATAGCAATATTCCGGAAGGTTTACTCATTTACACGGCGCAATGTTGCATCTGATTATAAGAACTTCAACAAATCTACTAGCTACAGCTGTCAGCTATCAAATGACGTTTGGGACACTAACACCATCTCGTGCGCAAAAGGCTCACTATTTGTTAAATTACCTGATATTGTCATGATGTTTTCAAACATGTATAAAAGAATAAATAAATGTAAAAGAGTTAAAAATTCATGGTTGAAATGTGATCGAACCCGAGTCTCCAGATTGCCGTACCCTTTAATTTGCTCCAAACACGTAAGTGTACAAGTGTCGGAACACCGACTTCAGAAGTGATAGAATGTATGGGTGTTTAGGGAGCGAACTAGATTGCAACCCAAGGGCCCACCAGGAAGGTATTTTCTAGGGACCCCTCTCACATGTACGGACTGCTCCCTCCCCAACAATAAAAGGGAGTCCGGGAGTATTACTCAGGTCGAGTTTTTATTTTTTGCTCCAGGACTCCGTAACCAAGAGGACCTCAAATATTTTTAAAATTACTGAAAACATTTTCACCATAAAAGTTTAAAAAAATGAGTCACTCCTATATAATTCATGGACCCTTTTGAACATGTTGAGAGAGGGCCCATCATAGAAGTTTTTGATGGGACCCCCTTGCATTTTCCTGTTCCAGTGCCCCCAATAGTCTTAATCCGGCCCTGTATATTTTCTATACGGAAAACAACGGTACTGTAAAATGTAAATTATTATTTAGTTTTAAGTTATGGCATCATTTGAGATTTCAATTTAGCTGAATACTTTAATATTAGCAAAATTATGAAGCAGAGTGAGAAATTTGGAACCTTCAAGGGTTAAATTACGAAAAATGTGAAAGGCTGGTTTCGCAACACCATGTGCTGGCAACGCTGGTCTGTGATTAGTTGACCGTATTACCGGTACTCGTTTTATCGTCCTCCGTTCCGTTACTCCTGTATGCGAGGAGTGCGTGACGTTTGCCTTTTTGTACACATACTGCTATTTACGATAAAAGGCGGAGGGCCCACCGGTAAATTTCCCGGTTTCCCACCTGGCCAGTACGGCCCTGGTGGTTAACACATCAGCATAGTAAACCAGAAACTCGGGGTTCGAATGTCGGTGTGGTTGTGTTTTATTATTTGTATATAATTGTATTCACATATGTAGAGGAATTGATCTGTTATAAAGTAGGTTATTTCATCCATTTATAATATTTAATAATAATAATAATAATAATAATAATAATAATAATAATAATAATAATAATAATAATAATAATAATAATAATAATAATAATTTTGTACAACGTTATCCCTTACACAGATATGAATTTATCACCAATTGTCAATTTTTTTTTATCTTTCAGCTATCTATCGACACCAGTTTAGCTCTACAAATGGCATATTACAATGATAAATTGGCTTTGTGGGAACCTCTAATAGAACCCATCGAAGTTACAAGGGAAAACAGATTATTTCATGCTCCATGGGAGCTGAGATTTGAGGTAAGATCGGTGCAAAGTGTCTAAAAGATTTAATGAAGAAGTGTTTCCATATATTCATTTTTTAAAAAATATATTTCTTTAAATGTACAATGTAAATAAGAAAGTACAAATAGCACTTGGCAGATGAAAGATTGAGACTTGGTCTCCCATCTACCGATCTGATTTATTTTGTGCAATCAATGTACTCCTTTGTTCATAATTTGAGTCATACAAATAAGTGGATTGTCAGTATCTGTCTGGTCGGCTGGGGCTGTGGAGTAAGCAGTATACCGTATGCTGGTTTATCTAAAGAAGCTTGATAGGTGGTGGTTCTCACAAACATCAGGATTCTATTCCCGACCAATCAATCGATAAGATTTCCTCCTTCTATAACACGTTCATAATTTTATGGTCGTGCAGACACGAAAACGCGTCTTTTACAAGTTTTGTAAATGGAACTACGTAAGCTCATTACGTACTTTAAATCTACATGTGAAAAAGAAAACATACAAGATTTTAGTTGCTATTAAATGTTGCAAACTAAGCTTGTTACAGCATCATCTTTCTCACCTCAACCATAGGTTGGTGGGTAACATGGACATTTTAAAACTTTTCTCTCCCTTGGGAAAGATTTTTTTTATACGTTGATAAGTTCTTTTCATAACTGCATCTAGATATTCTATCCTTGGTCTTCCTCTTCCTGGTTTTCCTTCTGCCTTTCCCTCTGTCAGCACGGTAATTCAAGCGGAGTGCCGGATAAGATGGCCGAGGATACTGTTTCTTCTTTTTCCTATTATCTTCATGATCTGTCGTCCTTCATTAACCTTCTTTAATACGTCTTCATCCCCCCCCCCTCCTGAAATTCACTTACCCTTCATGCATGGACCACGTGAGTTGAAACACAAGTTGTGGTGTGCTAGTACAAGCCAGTGTCCGCATAAATGAACGCCAATGACGATTGAAGTAGACCTTGTATGATAAATGAAGGAAGGAACCGATTTTTCCGATGTCATATTTATAATAGATGTGAATTCGATCAGTTCCGAAGAATGAGAAGTGTAAAACTAAACCAGAATTTAACTGGGGCTCCGGCTTATCGTGTCGATACGATAACCATTGTGATGTGCTTGCCCAAACATAATATAATCAGTGTAATCCAAAATGACATCACCGACCTCAAGAGTGAAGGGTTTATAGCTGTTTAGGAAGTGGAATGGGATGCATAGTGCAGCGGCAAGGTATGCCAGAGACCCGAGTTCGGTTCACCCATACATTTTTCGCTCTTTGAATCTGAATTTAATTCAACTTTAACTTCTGCAGAGTTTGGACTCAGAAAAATGATTGTTTCCTCTCTGTATTCTATAAAATCACAAAGCTGTTTCTACAATAGTAGCAGTGCAAGTAAAGGATAGGAAACTCATAATAATTTAATGTTTGGGATATCGTAATAACTTAAGTCTTAAGGATTTTTGTACATAAAAGGTTTACTGTTGATATAATACACAGCTCCGTTTACACAAATTTGGATAATTCCTCTCCTAATTTTCATATCTTCTATCTGTAGTTTTATCTCATTATCTTTCAGATATAGTGTTGTATTCCACCTGCTCATGTTTTGTTCTAACTGGATCAATTTCTCATGTACTTCATAGATTTTCAAACAGTACAAGATCCAAGAGTGCTGTATTGAGTCGTATACATTCTGATAGTCTATGTATGTTTCTGTTAATACCAAGGTTGGTTACCGGTTCACGTGAAATTAGGTAGCACTCGGTGTGGTTGGATGGGTAACTACTGGGAAAATTAGGTGGTGTTGGTAGCGCAATGTGAGGACAGTTGGATAGTACTTTAATGAAAAAAGCAGTGGAGCCAAGTCGAGAAAACCACTAATATCAGCAATGAAAATCGCTGTGTGGTATCTTCCTTATTTTAGTATCGCCAGCAGATCAGCTTAAACCTGCTTCTTACTATGGAGTTGTAATTTTCTGTTGTTTAGAATTATTTGTATATGAGGAGAGAGAAATGGATTTATGAAGCTTATCAACTGTAAGGCTTTTTTTAAATGTAATAATCAAACAGGAACATAAAGTACTATAGTTGCGTTCGAAATTGTAGAAACATGTGATTTTTTCATCAAGTATATCAAAACCCTAAATTAACAAATCAGTAAAAATTACTGCAGATATCTTTGTAACTTTACTTTTAAATGCTACTTTTAAATGTTTAATTGTTTTTCTCATTTTATGTTCAGCTTCAAATGAATAATGAAAGCACTGCATTCAGCCCTGCAACAGAATCTGAAGCGGAAGAACTACCATATCAACCTCCTGCTATGAGTATTAACGTATTATCACAGGTAATTAAGAACATTCATTTGAAATATATTATCTTTTCCAAAATGCGAAACATATTATTATGAAACTTGATGTTTCTCTTGCATTTGAACTTCACTGAAACTTTCTTTCAAGGATATTTATCACAAGGAATATATTCACGAAGATACTTCTTTCAAAGGTTAGAATCTGATACTGTATTAGGGGAATTTATTTTAAGTTGTTCAAATCATATCTATGCAGTCTTCAACAAGTGATGCAAATTCTTTACATAGATGAAACTGCTATTAAGTAAAATATTTTAGTCAGCAAAATAGATATAGAAATGGAAACGGTGTTCCACAAGGGTCAGTTCTAGGACTTATATGTCTTAATTATTTACTACTCTTAATGCAGAAACAAGTAACATACTCAATCTTGCTGCTTGATTCAATAGAATGCATATTAAAATTGAAATGATCAACAAGAATGTAACTTAAATTTGTAAACATGTATTTCGAAAAATTGTAAATTTAGATTGAAACACAGGGTATCTCATTTGCAACGCAACCCGGAATGGAGGTTGTATAAATTGTGAACCGGAAAGGGTTCATTTATTATTCGTATACCAAATTTGAATCTTGTTCACCCGAATACTTTAAAACTAGAAACAACGAATGGAATTCATTAATGTACATGCATGTTATGGGATATAACTTAAAGTGTAATATTTTATAAAACGTGAAAAATTGTACGTAATATACATGTATAGACATGTGAATGGTAATCGGGTTGAGTACCTCAGCATCTGTAGTGCTAGATAAAATTATTCATTGTATTGATAGCCAATCAGGAAATGCCTCTTTAATGAGAAACTAATGAAATCGTTAGTTTCTTATGTTTATTGTGTGCATTGGCAACAATGCTAGTGTTCGAGAGCGACAGTTTGTGTATTTTGTTATGTCTATCACATTCAATTACTGAAAAGAAAGAAAGAAAAAAAAA
Organism: Thermobia domestica; assembly: GCF_964235325.1. NCBI lineage: Eukaryota > Metazoa > Arthropoda > Insecta > Zygentoma > Lepismatidae > Thermobia > Thermobia domestica. The sequence continues at coordinate 330,449,933 of NC_137455.1, forward strand.
CGTTGAAAAGTTCAGTGAAAATAATGTTATTTACATACACTGGCAACCGTACTATAAGAGAGGCCTCTGGATGTAAAGAAAGAAAGGGGCAGTTCGTTTGCCATCGATAGTGCGTGTTGTTATTGTGTCGATCTCATTATACGATTCGTTTTGTGTTGTGTGTTATAGTGTTTACGTTTTATTGTTAAGTTATTTCTGTTCTGGAGAGATGAGAAAGAGGTCGTCAATATTAGATATTATCTTCATATAAATCCATAATGCCAGTGTAAATAACAGAATTTCAGGGAACATTTTCTAATGCAAATGTTCCAGATGAGTTAACAGTGTGTCCACTAGTTCCAAATATCGTGAGGCGGGATCTGCACGGAAAACGACACAAGAAACAACCGCATGTTCTTACACAAGATGTACTACAGAACGTTGAGCAGCGTGTGTGATATTCACCCAAGAAATCGATTTGTAAGCTTGCGGTACAACCAGATTTACTAAGAACTACGATTTACAGGACTTTAAAAATTTTTTCACCTACACGCATCTACTGTAAGGTAAGATGCAAGAATTCAAGGTAACAGACAAGGATTAACTAATCAAATATTGCCGTTTGTTTAAATCTTTTGTTAGAGACCAAGGAATCTATTTATTGGACAATATATATATATATATATATATATATATATATATATATATATATTGTAATAAAGCTTGTTTTCATTTAAACGGGTATATGAACAGTCAGAATTCACGATATTGGTCTGTTGACATACACATCTGTTCACGAACAACAATTCTCAGAATATAAGTGTGTGATGCGCGGATTCACGGCGCTGAATACTCAGATCTTTCTTTTGACACATTACGTTGATGGCACCTTATAGCATGATCTCTCAGAATTCCTTTCTCTTCTAGAATATGTCGAGTATGATTGATGATTTCAAGATGGGGCAGCTTGTCGTATGTCCAATGAAGCATTAGACACACACACACACACACACACATATATATATATATATATATATATATATATATATATATATAAAATGTGTGTGTGTGAGTGACCGACCATTCGTGTAATAAGTAAAAGCGGTTGTGACCTTACGTGACTTTTCCGTGACTTTGACCGTCTCTTGACTTTTGCCTGTGGTCTTAGTTAAGACAAGAAGTTTACAAAGATAATACTTAAATTATACAAAACTAGGATCCGCCACACCCATTCAGAACTGTTATACTGTAAAAACCCAAGAAGTAGTAATAATGCTCTTGAAGCAAATCTTAATTAAACAAACTCCACTCCTGTTATACTATCGATCCGTTTATTGTCAATCTGGGCCTTGTTCAGAACTATTTCTTTACCATCTATACTTACTGTAATTAAGTTTTAAGCAAATAATACCTTATTATTATTCACTGTTATTTCTATTTATTCATCAATAACTTATCTTCATACCTTTCGGACAGTCTCCACTACAATCTGCAAATACGAATTTTTCTAATTCCTTTTATCTTTTTATATATCTGTTTTAACCAACTAGTATTTGCACAAGCTACTCCGGTTACCAACTCATCAGAAAGTTCCCAAATTCATGAACTCTTTCTGCGCTAAATCTTTTTTCTGCAATATCCAACAAGAACATTAGTCTCTTAACCCTACATACAGTTTCTGCCAACATGGTGAAACGAGGAAACCTGTGTTTGAATCTGCTGTAAAGTTGAGATTTCCCTTCCTTTCACGTAGCGTGGTTTACAAGTGTATGTAAGTGACACTTGATTGATTGATTGATTGATTAAGATCTAATGGGACGTCAGCAACGCGACTATTTGTCCCCATCCCTAGTAAGTGACACTGTTTTCAATTAACTCTTCAATTTATATATATATATATATATATATATTTTTTTTTTTTTTTGTGGCAGTAATTGCATGTGGTAGACAGTAGCAAAATACACATGTTGTTGCACTCAAACACCAACAGTATTGCCAATGCAGAGTGTAATAAGAAAACTACGATTTCATAAGTTCATCATTAAAGAGACATTCACTGATTATTTTTCCGTAGAAATGAAAATTTCTTCTTCCAGCAATATAGATGTCGAGCTATTCCACCAACTCAAGGTAGAAATTACCTTTCATATGTTCATACACATGTGTTATGTAACATTTTTCTATACTTCATAAAAAATATTTATACTTCAAGTTATATTCGACAACGCTGCATGTGCACTAATTAACTCCATTCGTTGTTTTTAGGTTTAATAATATCAGTGAAATTGTTTAATTTTCGTATAAGGATTATACATGTACCAGTTCCAGTTGAAATTTTTTATGTAATCCCGTACTCCGGGTTGCGTTGTAAATGGGACACCTTGTATTATAGTATTTATATGAACGTAAGTGCAACACATGTTTATCTTTGTTATAACTAAGGAGTAGATTTCAATCTAGGAATCGTTTTGCACGAACTAAAAGTTTTATTAAAATCAAATATTTTTAATGTGTAGATGTGAAAGAAGGTGAAGTAATCTTTAAGTTTTACGTCTTACGATTAGATCAGGTAGGCTAAAAGAGACGGTGATGATGAGGAATGAATAAAATGGTGGAATGAAGAAAGTGGGAGTAAACGGGAAAACCTCGAGAAAACCCACGCACACGGTGTTTGTCCTCCACAAAATTCACTTGGCTCGAGTTGGAATCGAACCAAGGGCCTCATGCACCAGAGGTGAACGCTCTACCACTGAGCCACCGCGACCCTAAGAAGAAGAAGGAAAAGAAGTAGAAGAGGGGAAAATGTTGACTGAATTTATTACAATATGATTTCTGAGTCTAATTAAGGAATAGAGTTCAAACCATCGTTTTACACGACAATGACAGAACCTTCTAAGGTAGTGAAGGCAGAAATGTAAGTTTTTTGATTAGTTAATAAGGATTTTCGAGAAAAAAATATTTTCTAACCTAAGTGTGTTGCCCCGATGAAGTTAGGGCATAAATTTTAAATTTGTAAGTCAGGTGATATCAAGGTTCTCTAGATAAAATTTGAATTTCGTCAGTTTTCTTCGACCTGTTACATTTATCAGTGAAGTGAAATAATATACAGTTGAAAAAAAAAAGTTGAATTTTAAAGCAAGATTTCATTAATTTCAAAGCGCCAGCTACAATATACCACTTAGTGCAATGAAAAAAAAAGTCATAACGTACAAGGAGAATTTAGTCGAAAGATCACTGGAAATGCTTAAATTATGGATATAAGAAAAGGCAATCAACAACGGTGTACTTAGTCAAATAGTAGTAGTTTTCTGATTAAATCTGTGCTGAGGGTGACAGTAACCATTTGTCAAAACGTACAAAGTTAAATAAAAGATAAAGATAATTTGCAAGAAGTTATTGACCTTACAGTATCGTAACTCATGCAATGGCTTTCCTCATGTAAATAAAAGTAAGTGCATTTACTACCATTTATCACCACAATATAGGGTCAATTCATCTGAAGTGCTCCAAAGATTGTAAAAGCGGTTGCTCGACCATCTCCAAAGTTATAGAAATTGGAGTGTGATGGACCTTATGTATGAGAAGATCAATAAGACTATTCACGTTGTCGATGGAGTGTCATTTTGTGCATTTGCAAGCGTGTACGAAAACTACAGTTGCTCAGGATGCTCGAATCAAACAAACACGAAACAAAAACAGATGTTTACAGGAGAGACTAAGATATACGGAGAATATGTACTCTTGCTTCCAAATAAGTATACATGGTTGCATACCAATACATGAAATCCCCAGAAAAAGTACAGAAAATGGCACATTTAAAGGGCTCTATGTTGGAATGACATACAGTGGGAATGGCATCTATCTATGCTGTATAAAGCAACCTTGTGAATACATTAACTTCTGAAAGTGGGATTGGATTTTAATGACATTTGGCTGATACATTGAGCCTTAATACCGCAGTCCAGTTCGTCGATGGGTGTCGTGGGTGTAAGAGGAGAGCTAATCCTCACTCCCATATAGAGTGGTAATAACCATGGAGTTAGAAAGACGAACAAACGCCACTTGCAAACTTCTGCACAACTGAACACAAACGAAAGCGGGCCTAATTGCTGAATCATGCGTAGTTTTTGAGATCTAGCTTGAAACATATCCAAATATTTAAATTTTTCCGTGTTACGATCATCTTCACCCACGTGCTTTCTTCGCGTTTTTACCATGTCCTCATTTTTTTCTTCAAGTAATGTCAAACTTGATTTTTTTTGCAATAGTGTATTCACATACAGAATTACTTTGTAGCCTAACCAGCAATTTTCAGCACTTTGCCCTACTGAGATATTACACCCCAGACATGCCATCAAAATTACAAACTCCAACTGTCGGACCCCCATAAATCTAAGGCACCAGTACTATCATAGTTGTGGATATTTCTGCGGACTCTTTACATTCAATAATATTCAGCACAAAACTTATGGACCCCCACTTTATGCCACTCCAACATATAGCCTCTTTAAAAGTGCCATTTTCTGTACATTTTCTGGTGATCTGTGTATTGGTTTGCAACTCTGCATATTTATTTAGAAACAAGAGTATATATTCTCCGTATACCTCAGTCTCTTCTGTAAACATTCGTTTTTATTTCGTGTTTGTCTGATTCGTACCTCCTGAGCAACTGGAGTTTTGGTACACGCTTTCAAATGCATGAAATGGCACTCGACCGACGACAAAGATGGCCACCATTCAGGATCACTTGCACATACGACAGCGTGAATAATCTTATTTATCTTCTCATACACAAGGTTCATCACACTCCAATTTCTGTAAGTTTCGGAGGTGGTCGAGCAACCAGCTCTTGACCACTTCGTAGGGATTGGCCCTATAGCATTCAACTACCGCTGATTCACTAAGTAATGAGATGTATAAATTTCTTAATATACTTTAGTGAAGTTTTCAGAGTTTTCAGTATATACATAGTTAATAAATTGTCATGACAGGAACACCTAGGTAATTTTTTTAAAAAAAGAAAAAAAGTTACCTACGTAATACGCGCCCTAGTTGCAATCCTTAATCTATAATATATTATGCCATATTCTATTCTCATATTAAAAACGACATTGTCATCTAAACATAATCGCCTCTACTTCAGAATGTATTCAAACAAAGTATCATTACAAACAGTTTATGTTACTGAACATGATGATAGTTTCTTTACTGTATGTAGTTGAAGTATTTAAAATTACAAGGATTACGTAGATAGTATTAAAAGAAACGGAGGTATTCACAGCTATCTTACGCGTGGAAAAGATAACCTACCTGTACTGTGTATCTACAAGATCTGCGTATATATTTATATGGTTACTTTTCCAATCTATATGAATGATAAAACATGAAACGGTTTTGCTATTACTATGTACTCAAGTGGATTTTAGGAACCATTATACAATATTTTACTATTCATAAGTGCATCGTCCATGAATCCTTTTAACAGAAGTACTATACGCATTTTAGGCATTGACTACTTGTGTACCATTTTTTTTATATAAATATACATATAATATGGTTTTTAGAATAATAAATAAATGTATTTTAGTGTAAGTTTTGTGCACATCCCATCTTCCTTTCTCTGAGGCCACGCGAGCCGAAATAGTATATGAACTCTGGAACACCCTTTAAAATTCTATATGTGTGTGAGTTCCTGTGTAGGCTGTAATATGTTGAATATTCGGTTTCACCATACTCGTTCCTACGGAATACTACATTCAATATAATTAGCTGATTTTTGACGTAATCAAAGATAAATTCTTTTTAACCTAATTTCTCATCTATGTTCTTTTTGTAACTCGTCCTTTATGTACCGCTGGTGAACTTTGTCATACTGTAATCTACACAGGATTTTACAAGCGTAATAATACTTAGTTATTGTATTTGTTATGTATTGACAACGTAATAATGTAATTAATTGAAATATTTTCCTCGTCAGTCTTTCGTACTTTTTTGTTATAATATTTTATTGAATTGTCAAGACATTCTACTTTAGTGCGTACGTTTAAATATTTTGTTCTTTTGAAGTGGAAGTATAGAAGTGGAATTTAGACATTTTCGGTAATCTTATATAAAATAAATTTTTAGTGTATATAGCAGTTTAAAAGAAAAGTTGAATTTTGAGAGTTATAACTTTTACTGAATTAAAAATTCATCATTTCCAGCATAATCTGGAGTTAACAGTGACGAAAACATGTCTTGAGTTACTGCAGGATCTGGGCAAAGCTTTTCAGGATGCAGTTGCAAATGCTGTAGCACGTATTGGACCTGCAGCGCCGTACATGGTGGAAAATGACACAGGCCTTACAATAACACTGTTACTGACTGATAGTCCGTTTATGGTAAGATAATATAAAACAAAGCTTCAATATTAATAACAGACATTGAGCCAATTAAAAATAATTGATTTTCTTTTGTTTGCTTTTGTCTTCTGGTGATTCTACTGCATAACTGCTTTTCCTTAATGCTAATTGACATTTTTCTCATCTTCGTTCATATATTCAGTGTATTGGATAAATTTAGAAATACATTTTGATTTTATTGCTGCCTTTTAATTAGGGATGGCCAAAATTTTCCGGAATCGGAAATTTCACTTACCGGATTTCGGAAAAATTCCGAAATTCGAAAAAAAAATCCGGAATTTAGAAAATTCTGGAATTCAGAAAAATTCCACAATTTTTCCGAAATCGGAATTTTTTAAATTCTGGATTTCTTCCGATTTTATTTTCCAGATTCCGGAAAGTAAAAATTCTGGAATTGGCTATTCCTACTCCTAATTAATTATTACTGTTCATTAAAAAAAAATGGAACGGAAATTTTTGAAGAAGAAGAAAAGAGTATCTTAATACTAGGGTTATTTCTTAAGTAAGGTCTGTTTTGTAGTAAAAATTAAACAAGTAAATTTTGTTCAAAAATACATATATTTTTTAAAATTCACATACAGTTCTCTATTTTCCTGCGTAATTTCTTGTTAGTGTAAATCTCGATAAGAATAAACGAGTTTTCAATTCCTTCCTCAGAAATCTGTCACCTATAATAATAACCAGTTGTTTTCGATCCTCATCAGTGTCTAAACGCTTGTCAACCAGGAAGGTACTCAGATGACGGAAGAGATAGTAGTCGCGAGGCGCAAAGTATGGAATCTATGATGGATGATTGAATTCCTCTCAGTCAAAAGATTTGATCAAATTTTCAGTTTAAACCGCAGCATGTTTGGGTCCTACATTTCGTGAGCAGTTTGACATATTTTTGTATTTGACTTTCACTCATTGTATATCTCACCTAACTGACAATGATTGTTCGCAACTGTTTTGTTTCCTGCTGTTAGGAACCAGATAACTGACGTATTTCACAGTCGGCGGGCTGCTCTGTTTGCTTGAACATGCTAACCCCAGACTACGAAGCATATAAACTGTTTGTATGAATGCAAATGGCATTCGATTGTACGTAAGTGATGCCGAAAGCCTGCACGACCACTCATTCTCAAGGGCACGCAAAATCTCTAATGGTATTACAAGCAGATCTTACATGTTAGTTAAAAAATTATCCTATATTTCAGAGAAAGCTGAAGAATTAGTAAGTAAAAGAATAAAATTTCAGTATTGTAAAGATTCGATCATCTGATACCTCAGTTAACTGAGGGTGTGTTAATATTGTACCCGTCAGAGGTTATTATTATTTTATTCCAAGTATCGAAGTTTTGTTTATTTATGATATTTATTTATTTATTTCAGTTGCAAGATGAAGCTGCAGGGGAAGATGCATATAACCAAGTAGTCCTAGAACATGGAGCAAGAGTTGGCCTTACTAATGTCACTGGAACATTGGATAAAAGCACAGGAGTTACATCAATTATTTTGGAACAAGGAAAAGTGGTAGAAAAGTTTCTAAAAATTAAGGTAAAGTCTTTTGTCAGAACTGTGAAAATTATTTTGATATTTGTTTTCAGTTACACCGTTCAAAAATAGATTCCTCCTCAATTTTCTTGTGTCAATAACCTCAAAGGAATTGTAGTAAATTCAGAATGAAAGGTCGATTTTGATTGATTGATTGATTGATCGATCTCAGTCTTAAATAAATGTCACTTGTATAATATTGGATGATCCAATAAGAAATATGTCGAGAGTTTTATTGTTTGTTTCTTGCAAAATGCGGATGAAATATTTCAGTATTAATTTAGGAAGTTAGCTTTTTGAAGTAATTTAATGTAACTGAATTGAATATTATTAGTTCAGTAGCAGTCTCGTTTTTTTCTTTTATTCAATTATTTATTTTTATTTTAATACGTTAAGTAATATTTTCAGATTTCACACTGACCTTGAAAGTCAGGGAAATTAAAATTTTGCAAAAGTCAGGGAAATACTTCAAAATATGCCGAGAGTCAGGCATTATCATATTTTACAGAATAGTCAATTTTTCCCTTTCTTCGTTTCTTCAATAATTAGTACTTGTAATGAAAACTGAATATCCAACGGTACGTTGACATGTTAGTCATAATTTCATGTTCACAGTTTTAGTACAAATAAGTGATTGAGTTCACTTTTAGCTAATTATGCGAAGAGTTTTGGTGAGACTTTAGATACACTTAGCTTATTGGCTAGGTTTGTTGGTTAAGATAATCCAAAGAAAAGAGAGTCAAATTATGATATATACTTGCTTGTTTATGTTTATGATTGTGTATGTTTATGATTTAGATTCACAATGTCGAGATATTAAAAGATATCCGTAGTGTATAATTGTTCTTTTGGCACTGTTGTTGAATTCATTTTAAATACAGGAATTTTGACTCATACTAAGTATTTCCAGCTAGAAAGTAAGTTATACTGTATATATATATATATATATATATATATATATATATATATATATATATATATATATATATATATATATATATATATATATATATATATATATATATATATATCAGTGCCGGTCTGGAGCAATCACGAGCCCTCGGCTAAAGTTGGTTGTGGGGCCCCTGATCGAGAAACTTTTCACAGCTTATCTTCGGTACTTACAACAATGATTAAAGGTTTGTTTATGACAAAAACAGTTTCCGAAGTATTTTAAATCTATCTAAGTTACAATAAATGACAAGGTAAAACATACTTAAGCAATATAACGTAGATATAAATTATAATATAGGTTTCGGCGTCAGTTCAGCATTGTACTATATGATGTAATGAGGCTATAAGTGAAATAAAGAGAAATGGGTTGGTATGGCAAAATTATGCGAAACCCGTCTAGTTATAAACATTTTTTCATTCTATGAGAACTAATGAAAAATATTTAACGTGTATTATAACATTTATATGACCACATAACCGTAAAAAGACGAAAATATTGGTATGCACTAACAAATTGAAGCTTATTCTAGATTTATATTAATACAAACAGGCAAATTATTGATTACTACTAATAAATGATTACAATACCATAAAGCACATAATTGTAAAATTGGAAATGACTCAGACACACACAGGAATTACAAAGTATCAGGAAAATATCAATACATTAATTTTCTTTTCAAAACTTCGCTTGTCACCGCAATTTCATCAATGGCTTTATTTTTGTCCAAATTTACAGGTATAAACAAGTCTCTCTCAATATTCATCAACATTAAAGAAGATAGTAAGTTCTCGCTTAAAGAATATCTGAGTCTGTTTTTTACAATTTTCAATTTGGAAAAAACTCGTTCACAAGTCACCTGAGTGGAATGGTCATTATATAGTTAAACACAATATATAAATTACTAAATAATCCAGACTGTGACGATAGTTCATAGAGAATGGGAAATGCACATGAGAGACATCTGAAACATTTCCTTTTAATACCACATTGAGTTTCAGACTTTTTCTTTTTATCTTCAGATTCTTCTTCAGATGTCACACTTTCATCTTAATCACCATCACCATCATTACTTGTAATTCTCACAAATTTACACACTTCTTTCTCTTCTGGTTCTTCAGACTTGTCACTAAAATCTGCACTCAAATTACGATACTGGCTTGCAAACTGTTTCAGTTCTAACAACAACTCACTTCTATTCATGTTTGCTAATTGAGAAACAGTTTGCAAGCAATCATCTGGAAAATCTTCTACCTCCATTGCAACTATATCCTCGTACTTTTTTGAGTCTAACCAGGAACAATCAAGCAGTAAAGTCTTGTTGGGTACAAACCGTTCTTCTATGCTTTTACTCGTATAATCGAGAACGTTAAAGTATAGTGCTTTGTGTTTCTGGTCATGTGACAAATTTCTAGCCTCGTCAGAAACTTCTTCACAAGGCATTTTCTTCACCTTGGGAATCTTTTTTTCTGGAAAATCACCTTCTATATCAATTTCCCCCATTCCTAAAATAAGCTTTGACGTCTTTAACCAGGGATTTTTATTTGTCATGCTATCTTCTAAAATTTTTGTCACTTCTTTATCTTCTAATTTCGTCTAATAAATCATCTACCGACTGCCATAGTCCAAAGTCTTTGCATAGTCTAAAGACTTGCTTTGGAGAAAGCTGGACACAGGAGAAGTAACTGAAAACATGTCTAGCATGACTACAGCTAGAAACAAATTTTCGAATTTGCACCACTGTCCTAGAAGGGAACGCACTGAAAATTTTGTTTTGCAATCGAAATTGCCTGTTGACATATCTAATAATACTGGCAAAAATGTAACGAATTTAGAAGAATCAACCTTATCATAATGTAAATCTATTATGGATGATAGAGCTTTGTGTTTGCTCCATCACCTAGTAGTACCTATTTTTTTTTAATCGATGTAGCTTTGCCCACCCAGAATGATGTTTCTTTCTAAATTTCTCCCTCACGATCATTTTCTTGTATGAATTGCTTAAAAAGCAAGCGGGTTCTTCCACAAGCCCGAATAAATGTTCTGCTTGGAGGCACTTTACAGTAGAATCTGTACGAGGGTGACAAGCTAACGCTGACCTCACCCCACTGTAAACATCCAATAATAGACTAAGCTACCACTTCAATCTTGTTTCTAGTGATTAAATGACTGTTTTAAGGAAGTTATACATGCAGAGAACACACAGGAAAATATCTTGGAATTAAAAAAATGTTTAGTAAACTATTTCACTCGTTTTTGTCGGGAATTAATACAATGTTAATGTTAGAGAATTTTAGAAAACCTGTAAAAAATACGAAAAGAAAGGAACAATAAATCTATGAAAACTGTCACAAAGGAAAGTGCGGCAACTATAAAGTCCGAAGGGAAATAGTATAACAGATAAATAGTTTTCGGTACTGTATCTAGGTAATGTTATTAGAGAAGATACCTTATGAACTATGAACTGAAAATTAAAGTTAGATAGGAAAAATGTCATTATATCCAACTTACTTTTTTAATATTTGGGGGGGCCCCTACAAGAGTGGCGTCTTAGGCTATAGCTTGTTATGTGTAAATCTGGTACTGGTTGTTTTTTAACCGATTTTCAAGCATTACATTAAACTATGTTGTTGTGTTTTAAAATTGTCAGTAGTTAATTCTGTTTTTCTATTCTAAACATCTGATAATTAAGTTATTTTTTAAGTTTTAAATATTTATTTTCCTATGCGTCCGGGCCCTCCCAAAGGCTCTCGGGCCCTTCGGGCCCTCGGCGATCGCCGAGCAGCCGACCTAGCCAGACCGGCACTGATATATATATATATATATATATAGTGGAAAATATTAGTCGGCTATGGAGATGATGGAGGCCAATTTAGAATTTTTTTTCTGAACTTAACTACAAATGACAGTGTTCATAATGTCGCAGGTCAGGGAAAATTTTTACTTATTTGGTCATCATGGAAATACACGGAATCGATATCAGAATTTCAGTGTGAACCAAGAATTTTTTTCTATGAGAATTAACCTAAATTACATTAAGTATGCGAGAAAGAAAAAAATTCCAAAGTACTCTTCATTATTCGTATAAATCTTGTATCTTAGTGTGCTCTATTCCGTTTTAGTTTCGTACGAGTCACAGTCAAGAGGATTTTAAATTCCTTGACTTTGTCTGCCAGCCCCTGTCGAAAAATTTGTGAGACCATCTATTCGTTTGAGAGTTTTAAGCAGTAAAAGAAGGTACTGTAATGCTCGTGTGTCCCGGCCTGGATGATTGAACTAAAATTGATGGTTAGAGTGGTCCTTAAATAAGTGAAAAAAATTGTTTTCCCAATATTTTTGGGAGCACCCTGCCATTTTGATCTATCATACAAAAGAGTTACTGTATTTTTTTTTTTTTTTTTTTTTTTTTTACTATTATTATTTTAAAACGAATTTTTAGGAGTCGCTACTACCTTGTAAAGTTTTCATTAGAAAACTAGGAATGAATTAATAATAAAATTTAGTTACAAAAGAAGCTATATTTAATAAACATGTAAATACATTGCTACTATATAATAAGAATTTAAAAAAAAAACAGTAAAAGACACTATCAATTTTTACTTCATCTTAAGACATAAAGATTGATTTCTTCGAATCCGGATACTTGCTTCTAAATTGCTTAACTAACAAGAGTAAATACTGCTTTTATTCTTTATCTTTTGTGTGAAATTTGCTGTACTCTTCCATCAGCGCAATCCCACGTTCAGCTACGTCATTATTAACTTTAAGTGAACTAGCTATTGCTTTGCTTTTCTTGTAGGATTCGTTGTCTTTCTAGGCAGTTACATCTGTTCTAAAAAATTCTGATCCAGGATTTTTGAAAAACATCATGGTGTTACTGGATACAAAATCTTGCAAGTCCTTTGTAAGAATGACATCAGGATCAATTTGGGCACGTTTCAATAGTTCGCCATTGCCTTCATTTTTTAAAAGTATCCAACATTTTCCTTTTAGTTTCCTGAGGAACATCATCATCAAAGAAAAGCAAGCGCAACAAGTTCTTCTGATAGGTACCACAAATGTCGGAGAAACTTTCTCATTACACACTTCGAAATTTCCTCATTGACACCTTCATATTTCTTTAAATTTTCCAAAAGTTGCAAGTCATTTCTGGGGGAAGTACAAGCAGATGGTGCTTGAAGCGAGCTGTTAACGTAAACTTTCACAACAAATGAGCAAATGTTACGAATTTCTGTTTCTTCTTGTTTGGAAAATTTGAACTGATCTCTAAATAAGTATATCTTTAGCGAGTAAATTGCCTTTGCCATCTATCGGGCTCGATGCACTCCCCCTGGAGCTCTAAAATGTATACCTTTTTCTGGAACTTTTCCAAGGAATGTGATCTTGAGCTCTAAAAGTTGTTTGTAATCTTCTCGTGATTGAAACTCCTGAAGTTCGTTTTTAGCAAACTCAATGATATTTGATGCACTATTGGTAACATTTTTATGAAGTAAACCATCAGATGTGTCGGGTTTAAAATTACTGTGGTAATCGAGTTCCACAAACCCTTAAATCGCTTCAAAATGTCAGGCCCTGTTCAAGCTCTAATTGACTTACTAACAACTTCCCCAAGCATAATTTCGAGGATAGGATGTCGGCAAGCCAAATAAGTATTTCTTTTTTCACCTATTGCTCTAGAAGGACACATGTTACACTACGTACCCAGTATTTGCTGAGTTGTATCAAAACACTTACATTTCACTTGGCCTGTAACTCTCCAAGATTCCAACGTTTCATTAACAGCACAAGCTATTGCTTCCCCTGTTCCTGATTTAAGTTTTGGAACAGCTAGTAACTGCTCAATGCCGTTTCCTGAAATAATAATTGCTAATCTATCAACCGTTTCACTACTTGAAATATCTTCTGAGAGTTTTCTGCCCCAGCGAACAGTCAAACGCACACTACTATCCATTTCATAAAGATAGGCCCCTGACTTGGCGGTGCTTTCTGTGACGTTCAGTCAAAACTTATATTACATTGTCGTACCTCGTTGGAATTGTTGGAATGTTGTCTTTTCAATACTTAAGACATAAAAATTTTCTTTGTACTGTGTAGTGAGAAAAAAATAGAAATTACTGATAAAGTGCGTATTTTTTCGTACTTTTTTGGTAAATCAATGTTTATAGGACTGTATCTCGGAAAGGAGATAATATGAAATAATTTCCTGTGCACGATATGTAGACGCATATATTACCTGTAAGTTCTGAAAATTTCATTACTCAACACTTAGTAATTTTCTTGTTATTTGCTAAAAAGTGAGACATCATTATCTCTGAATTGCTGCGGTGTATTAACAATCTGAAAAAGCTTTTAGAAAGATCTTAAAGTAGCTTTTTCAACCAAACTGTTTTGACTTGTTTTAAAAGATAAACAATCACAAATATGACATTATCATTTTCTCAGCTTTGCGCCCTTCGCTATCGCAGTATATACGGAGTGCTACGTTGCCACATTTTCCTTTTGCGTATACGGTACACTCTCAGACGAACGGGTATTTAAACTTGTCACGCACACTGTCCGGCACTTTTTAGAGATATTTTTAAAATTTTATGTCTCCACAGATTTTAAACCAATTTCTTAGAAATTAACAGGATATACAGTAAATGTGCCAAATGTTCAAAATTAGAAATGCGAACTCTTATTTTGTTTCGATTTGCATGTGATGGTCCTCGAAAATTTGTTGCTTTTTGTCAGTTTTTCACTTACTGCACGCAGTACAAAATACACTTGCACAGAAACAAATACAAGCACAAACTTTATTATACGATACAACCTTAGTTGATATGTAACATTGAGTTTACACTTCACAGAAAATCTAGGAGTCCCAGTACTTCTCTTTAGTGTTGTACATTTCGAAGCACTTTCGCACGCAAAGTCCAACTTTATATATCAAGTAATAAACCAGGGGTGCAAATAAGCAACAAAAGTTTACTCGCACAAGAAAAAAAATGACTAGCCCACATCACATAATAAAAATAATTTACTTAACTTCCGTATGATATTAAATACTCGCCCGCACCGATGAACCACACGCCCCGGGCGAGTGGTTATTTGCATCCCTGCAATAAACGCTAATATTTATTAAAAACTTCTTTTCACTTTGCGGATGCTACGTACTTGTAGTTTGGATTCCACGTTTATCAGTAGGTCCACGTGTCATATAGCCTCACTGCTGAACAGGCCGTTCAACTCAAAATCATTTTTTTTTTAAACTATAAAACTTCATCGGTAAAAACAGCTGAAACACTTTATATGCGGAATACTCCGTAGATAGCCCAGCATTTGGTCAATTCCCGGAACACCACTAAAGAGGGGTTTTGCGTTTACTTGAATTTTATCGCTCCAAGCTACATCAGAATCTGTCTTTCAATAGGAACGACACGTTTTTTCTCTCTTTCCCGGCGCAGCCTCAGGTTCACTTAAAACAGGGTTACTATTATGTTCACTCCCGAATACGCCACTGAGCACAGAATAATCAGTGTCATTACTATTCATTACTAACTCATAACCGTCTGAGTCGGAGTCATTCATCAGTTCTGCAATTTCATTATCGCTAAAAAATTTTGCCTCTTCTTTTTGTAATACCGCCGCTCGTAAAGGAATATCCATATATATATTAATCAAAAAGCACGAGATATACTCAGGAAAATATAAATGCCCATTCGTCCGTCTCATTGCAATGAACCCATATGGTATGAGTGCGTGTGTAAGTTTTTGACGCCTAAGAACCGAAGGGAAGTGTTGAAGACGTAATCAGTGCGACGTGATACAGCCCTTGTCAGCTACTCATTGCATTGTTTTCTTTCGTTGAAAGAAAACAAAAGACCCATTCTGTGTTACTGTACATTCGGCAGGGGGAATTGATCGCAGAACTTGGGTGAACACGTGATTGCAAAGACTACATTTCTTTTTAACCTTTAACATGTTCGTAAGCTGGAAAGTATGTATACTGATAGATCTTGAGGTAGAAATGGAGCCATTGTTAATAAGTGTTCAAGAAGATAGCAGGAGCAGTGATGAGTCAACAAACCCGTTACGAAAGTGAATGAAGGAAATAGATTAAGAGATGAATTTTTGGATGTTTTACTTCAACGTTTTATTTCGATTACATTGAGATGTGTAATGCATTATTATTTTTATGATGTTGTGAAAGGTTATAATAAATACTTTTTCCTATTACTTCTTATGAAGTAGGCTTCGCGCTAGAGGCTTCCTGAACGCGACAACACTGTACGACAGCGGTGCCGCACTTCCACTTACTGTATGCTGTATCTTCATATAAGCTCGGAGAATTTAAAGATTGGGCTGCAACACGGCTCACCGCTTAACGCAGAGAATATGTTGAAGTAAAAAATTTTTAAAAAAAAATAAATACTCTACCAACTAAACCTTTTTTGTTAATAGTTTCAAATATTTGAAACACTAGACTTCCAAATTTTCGAACAGTGTTTTATACGTTTCTCTACCTACCATGGTAAAGGAGATCAGAGCGTCGTACATTTGTTTTAATTACACAAAAAGTATCAAGCGATGAAAATTGAACTTTTCACAACTTACAGTTAATGGATGCATCTACATATTGTACACAGGAAATTATTTCACGTGATCTCCTTTCTGAGATATAGTCCTATAAACATTGATCTACCAAAAAAGTACGAAAAAATACGCACTTTTTCATTAATTTTTATTTTTTTCTCATTAGATAGTACAAAGAAAATTTCTATGTCGTAAGTATTGAAAAGACAACATTCCAAAAATTCCAATGAGGTACGACAATGCAATATAAGTTTTGACTGAACGTCACGGCAGCACCACGAAGTCAGGGGCCTATCTTTATGAAATGGATAGTAGTTCAAAAATCACTGTCTAAGTCTTGAACTTTTTTTTCTCTGCTTTTGATTCTAAGGCGGAGAATAGAATATTTGTTCACCATATACTCAGAAGGGTCGCATCCCACACTTTTTAGTGTACTAGTCAAAACAACAGCTGCTTTTCTGTCACTTAACTCTGCTGCATCAAGGCTTGTAGCTACGTTACTGTCTAAAATATTCTTTCTACCCCTTTTCTTTGGAGGTGGATCACAAGATGAAACCACTTCTTCATGTATCGAACTAGTTTCAGTTTCAGTTGAACTGTTTTGTTCACATGCATCTGGAGGAATTGATGTTCGTTCAAAAAGTAATCTTTTATTTTCTTCTTCACGCTCTTTCATTTTTTACAAATGTACTTTTCTCTCTCTTGAAGTTGCTTCTTCCTTTACAAATTTCATATCAACATTTCCCAGGGAAATATCAAAAAGATCTTCCAAAGCCATCTTCCTATCATCATCTTTATTCTTCAAACTTTCCGAGCCCTTGGCTTTGTTTTCTTTTCTTTTTTTCTTTTTTTTTCAGCTTTTGCCACTCCTTGAACAGATTTTCAATTTTATCAATCACATGTTTTTTTAATCTTGTAGGAATATTAGCCTTTTCCCAAATCTGAATCACATCACTAGCAGCACAGTGAGATGAGTCCTTTATAATTAATTCCTTTTTGTAATGAAAGAAAACACTAAGAACTTCTTTTTTAGATGGTAACTTTGTATCATTCAGCGATGTGGAGATTTGACCAACAAGTCAAATATTTGTAGATGTTCTCTTGCAATAGTCTTCTTACTACTCCTTGCCATTCTTAAATATCTCGAAGTCCAAACACCAAACAGCATGAAATAATTGCTAATTCACTTACTTAACAAAACAGTTAATACACTTTTGTCCTAAAGCATACAACTCTCTTGGACTGATAACTTATCTTGTGATATATTTTAGTGCACTAAATTACGCTAAAGTAATGAGATAAAGTAGGTTTTAACAAGTTACTGTAAACTGGAATAATATGTTTTTGCAAACAATTTAAGATGTATGTAGGAATAACGTAGAAGAGAACATTTTTCTTTAAAAAAAAAAAAAAAAAAAAAAAAAAAAAAAAAAAAAAACCCTGCACAAACACTCTTCAAAGTACTGTAGCTAATAGGTAACTTAGCTCTCAAGTCGGGCCTGTATAGTACTGCGAAGCGGGGCAAGTCTGGACATGAAACACTTCTGTCTCAACATGAACGCTGGTGTGACTATCCAATCATTCCCGACGTTAATAATTACTTCTTTATAGGGCGGTGTATTTATTATTAACCTTTGTTAACAATATTGAAAATTTGCCATTGTTTAAAACAAGAATGCCAACGTTCAACTTTTGAAGGAAAATTTTCCTTACGTCGCAAGGAGCACAATACTGCGTATACATTTTCATTGGTCTGTGCCTCACTGTCTCAGTGTTCTTGTATGGCTTAATTTAAGCAGAATTACAGAGCAGAAGTATACTGAAACACAGAATTAAAGGTTACGTTCGAATTATTGCACAATGTAAAGTATTACAAAACTGAACGGACCTACATGTATTTTGTACCGTGCGTACTGACGTTTTTGCGCCCTGGACTTATTTAAATAATAAATATTCGTTAATAGGTGCTCTTTTGATGTTTACGATATTCTGTTGCATCCCACCCTCGTAGGCATGTGACCTATACGGTCCATGGGTGACTGCTGATTGGTTGAGGTGAAAGTAGAGGGCAATGTACTGTCCTATTTCAGCAATTTCATTGATAAGCAGTGTCACTTTTGTGTTTACCAGTGTGATTAATTTTAATAGAAATTCCATTTTAAAAAACTCGATTATGTTGAAATTTCAAAACATGGTAGCGACCCGTAAAACATTTTCTAAAAATCTGAAGATCTTATGAAAGTCTTTTTCTAAATAGTAGATTAAAATAAGAAGGTGCCCCAGGTAAATTTCAGAAGTTAGGTTTTAAGGACCGGACTACTATATATATATATACACTACTGTTGTAAAGTATTGCACACCTGGAAAAAAATTGAAATTTTCAAGTGTGTAATCTTTTTTAAAGACGTAAATCATTATTTGCTATATGTTTTGTTGAAAAACCATACTCGACAAGTGACACTGAAACCTAATAAATATAAAATTTGTAATGAAATATAATTCTAGTATTTTATTTAAGTGAGTTTAATAACAATATTCATACATTGCGTACTACACAATGAAATTCGATTTGTTATGTTACATACTTGCAGGATAGATAGTTGTTAAATATCTTTGTTACAGCTGTTAGTTTTTGCTATTCAATTTCTCGTATATAAATGGTAATTTTAATACATATATGTTTCAGTATGAATGTTAGTACTTTGTTGTATTACCATTTGCTTTAATGATAGCCTTCAGTCTTTTTGGCATTGAGTCTATCACGGACAACAGATCGCTATACTTCAGGTCGAATAAAATGAAAATGCTCTATAATGGTATACCCTCCGGAACCTCCTTCAGCCACTATGAGGAATCAAATCAAAATTTCGCTATATGGCAACGTTGCAGATTAACTTGGAACCATTAACATTGCTCTACGAATCCATCAAGCAGTTACATCAATTGTTACACTTGTAAGTGATGCTACTGTCAACGTCTATCAACTTTAAGTGCCACCTAGAAAGAATCGATGTTACTATTTGATAAATTGGTATATTTTCTCTCTGGTTCTTTATCTGTGACGTTACCAAATAGTGTGCTTCGCGTCACCAGACGAGAACCCGAAAAGTATACAGTTATGTATATTTTCGCTTTATTTTAACTTGTAGAATAGTGTTCTGTAGTCTGTTGGCGCCATTTTTAGAACACTCGATATAACTACAGGGTGCGGCACGTAAAACCGGCCCGTCGTAATATTCTGGTATATTGTGTTTTTGTCAACACTTAAATAATCTACCTTCCTACCAAGAGATGGCGTGTCGAGGTCGGGTCGACTTATGTGACCTGCAGCAGTCACGTGCAGCCGCAGCCAGTGAAACTTATCGAAACCAGTTGAGAAAAAGGCCTCGTTGTGTTAAGCCGGGTGAGTGTCAGTGTGTGATAATGCCGTATTTGATACCCAAGCGTGTTGCCATTGTTGAAGGGTTCATTCTCACTGGATCTTTTGTGAAAACAAAGAATTTGTTTCGGGAGAAATTTCCAGGACGTTCTGTGCCAGCAAAAAGCACCATTCAGGAATTGATTGAAAAATGGCGGCGTACAGGATCGGTTCAGAATGCTCCCAGGAAGAGACGGCCATCTGTCTGCACACCTGAATTAAAGATGCAGGTGGAGGAGATAATGACAAGAAGTCCTCGAAAGTCAACCAGGAGATTGAGTCAACAGGTTCATGTGAGTGAGAGAAGTTGCAGACGTGTTTTAAGGGGACTGAAGTTAAAACCGTACCGGATAAGTGTTGTGCAAGAACTGAAGGAGCCTGACCTGCAGAAGAGGGTGCATTTCTGTTCATGGCTGTTGAGCAATGTTGCCAGTGGTTTCTAGGATCCACTAATGCTCATCATGAGTGACGAGGCGTGGTTCCACCTGTCTGGGTACGTAAATTCCCAAAACAACCGGTATTGGTCGACAGAAAATCCACACGCAATCCACCAGGTACCCTTGCATGATGAGAAGATTGGTGTTTGGTGTGCCATTTCCGCCACACGCGTTATTGAGCCCATATTCTTTGAGACGACAGTGAACAGTGACGTGTATATGGAAATCCTGGAGGAGTTTTATACACACTTGACCGAAGAGGAGCGTCAGTTATGTTACTTTCAGCAGGACGGTGCAACATGCCACACATCAGCTGCATCATTATCCCTTGTGCATGAGATGTTTACACCAGAGAGGACAATCAGCAAAGGTTTGTGGCCTCCTCGGTCACCAGACTTGTCCACGTGTGACTTTTACTTATGGTTACTGTTAAAGGAAAGAGTATACGAAACAAATCCACACACAATTGAAGAACTCAAGACCAGGATCCAGGATGTCACCAATAGCATTACAACACAAGAACTGACAAGGGTATATATGAATCTCCTCAATCGTGCTCACATGTGTGTTGAAGTGGGCGGAGGACACTTTCAGCACCTGCTGTGAAGGCTGCTGTGAAGGTGAGTAGTCATATTCAATACATTACATTTCATTTTATATGTTCACTTTACGGGCCGGTTTTACGTGCCGCACCCTGTATTAAAGATAATATTAGAATATTCAAGTTCATAATCGTATTTAAATTTTTGTCTTTATATAAATAACGATCAATCTTCTTTTACTATTATTATTTTTTTCACCCTTGTCGTCTTCCGTTGATTCATATATATATGTCCAATCCATTTTTATATCCCTGCAAGGGTGTAAGCTCTTCAGATTCCCAACAGTGGCGGCTCCGAGCAAAGAGAGGTACATAGAGGAATTTGCTTTTGAACTAAACTATACATTGCAACTCGGCCTTGATTTGTTGGATATATTGCTAACTTAGTACTTGGCGCTAATACATCAAAAATAAAAGTTATATAATAATAATATTTTTTTATCTCAATATTTCTAGCAATATTACTATGTTTACATTTTAGGTCGATGAAATAAACATGGTTCTTGAAATTCCTGTAACGCGAGCGGACAAACACTATTTTAATTTGAAGTACAAACCTGATAGAAGTGATACATGGGGACTTGTATCTGAAGTTAAAGTACTAAATGGAGGGAAAATAATTACGTTAAGAAGTATTATACAGGTAAGAAAATTTAGGTATTTTTAAAAATAGATTTTTCTGTATAAATTAGTGTGCTTGCAAGTGAAAATAGTAATTACAACAATATGAATCAACATTTTATCTCATTGTGCAACATGATCAGTTAAATAGAGCAAGGATAAAAATTAACACTTTTCAGTTAATTAAATGAAGTAGACAACTCTGTGTTAAATTGGAAGCTAAAACTTTCACAGGTGCGCTCTGGCTTCGTACGTGAACGAAATAATCACAATTCATTTGATTCTGTGTATATTATTCTGATACCGTTTGAAGTAGTATAAGTAACTGCTGAAAAGTTTATAAAATCAATATGAAAAAAAAAAAGTGTGAAATTCTGGAAGCTACCTCAGAAACCACTGTTCTGAATTCGTCAACAGCGGCCTCAATCGACACAAATCGTTTATCACGCATCATATTTTTCATGTATGGAACAAAAAAGTCACTGAGTAGTAAATCAGGTGAATACAGACAACGAGTCATTAATTCAACATATATACTGGACAAAAAAATCAAGTTTGATTGGTGAGTGGTAACTGAAATTTTGTTGTGGTGAAGAATAATGCGATGATTTGGGTTTGTTTTATACAATTCATTGATAACTTTTAGCAAACAAATTGTTCTATACCACCTAGCATTTACCGTCCTTCAGTCCTTTAAAGTATGTCCGATATAACAGAAGATACAACTAATCATTTGCCTGGCACCACTCCTCGAACGAACAACTTCTGTTGGTTTTGCCTCACTTTAAAACACCCAAACATTGGATTACTGTTTAATTTTGAGTTGGTATAAATGGATCCAAGTTTCGTTCCCTGTAACGATATAGTACACCAATTTTGATTTACTTCTGTGTAATGTTTTCAACATTTCTTTATGCCAATTGACACGAACCTGTTTTTAAGCTTCGGTCAAGTTAATGTGGGATTCAACGGCTGGCAAGTTTCCGTACATTCAGGAGATCATACAAAATTATATGCATAGCTTTCATGTCAATTTTTAAAGCATGTTACGCTATGTTACACTATGTTACATACCGATCTCCCTCTTTCATAGCACACACAGCCTCAACATTACTGACAACAACAGACGTGGATGAACGACCTTCATGAAATTCATCATTGAGAAATGTGCGAACACGTTGGAATTCAGTTGTACGTAGTTCTATTGGATGGTGCTTCGTCGTCAGAAGCCAAGTGAAGTCACTCAGTGCATTGTTTCGATACTAAAGTACATTTAAAATAAAATAAAAAATCATTGCCCAAACGTGGTCACGAGAAATTTCCATTTCTCAACAAAATTACTGCTTCAATCTGCAGTGAAAAATAAACAAATGGGTTTAAGCAAACAATCAAAGATAATTTAAACGTAGAGTCATCTATTCTTCGGAATTTTGTAATAGCGTAACGCTAAGCCACTGTTAATAGTAGTTTGCAGAAACTTTTCCAGCACCCTTCATATTCATTTGAAATATAGAAACTATCTGGCACATTTTCTTTTTTAAACTGACTTTGAGAATAATTTTTAACACTGTATTATCAGTGATATTGTTCAAAAATTTAAGATTTTTCAACTCTGAACTTAATTTATTAATTCACAGTGTGTATAAGCCCAAGAACGTGATAGCAAAAGAGTTGAACATAGTGGATCGTGAAGTTAATAACTGGCAAAATCTACGTAGGTTATATTCTGTGAAGTTATGGTTTGAGAGTGGATAAATTCAAGTTGTGTTTCAGTTATTTAGTCTTTATAATATTTTATACAGTATGATGAGCAACATATGATAATTCATGTTCTGTGTAATGTTAATTAAGGACTCATAATTACGTAAGTAGTGTAGTAGTCGTTTTTCGTATTTGGAGCAAGTAAGGATGAAAAGCAGGAGTGCCTTTCGAAAATGTTTTTTCCAGAATAAATACATTGGCACTTTGAAGGTTAGTCGTGTTATGTTAACTGCTAAGAAATATTGTGTTCACATAAATATCGTTCCTTTAAATGCAAGATACTTCTGAAAATCTTGTCTTTTTCTGTTCCGAAGTTATTTAGTGTAAAGAAAAATGTTTCTCTACATCTAATCTTAATCATTGTCGAAAGTGGCAAAAGTGTTGTTTGCCAAGTTTTCATCTCTTCGTCGTCTTCCTAAACTATTATCCTTCTCTTACATATTTCAGCCATAAATGGTGGTTTAGGATTCCGGATCTTTTTGTAAGACTGGTAAGGATTCTTTGAAATTAGATGTGAACATTTTTCTCAAATTACCCTCAACTTTAGCGTAACATTATCTTTTGGCTTATCAATATCAGTGTCGTACCATTTCTATGCCTCAACCTCACACTTCCTATCGACCATATAAACAAATCTCTAAACAGAGTAACGTTTATTATAAAAATAAGCAACTGCAACTATCGAAATATGTTGTTTTGATGAAATAAAGTGGATTAATGTCTTATTATGTAGAGAAGGCTTACTGAGTACTTTACGTTTCCAATAAACCAAAATAATAAGGTTTAGAATAAATTTACGCATAGGTTTGGTTGAAGATTAGTGTTCCTTTTGGTTAGAGATTAGCACCAAGATCATATGAGGCGTGGACCTACAGCTTAAGGTAAAATTTCAACTACTGTAATGGTTCAAATTTCATGGCTTTTCTACCGGGAATCGAACTCAGAACCCCTTGCACTTAAGGCACGCACGCTAACCACAACAACAGCGGGAAGGGATTTACAGATATTATGTATCTTAACAGCATGTTTTGGTACAATCTATCTAGGGACGAACCAATCCTGATTTAAAAAAAAAAAAAAATCTGTCGTGCAGATCAACTTATCTATTCTCCCATTGTACTTCAGTGACTGCACCAAAATGCAAAACCACTTAAGAAGTTTGATAGTTACGTGTATTCTTTATTGCATCTCTGTAGGTAAAACTTCCAATGAACTGTCACTAACTGAGAGTTTTTTTTTTTTTCAACTTCGTTTTTCACAACGTTTATCATACATGTAACAAAATGATTTCATATGGACTGACCACAGAACCTAGTCTTTGTTGTCTCTCTCTTCTTGAAAACATCAACCTCATTTGCCCTCAGTCTTATCCAATATCAGCGGAACACAATCTTATGATCTCTTAACTTGAAGTAATTCCTAGTCTTTGTCAACCAAGGTGAGTCAGGTTAGACTTGAAGTCTATAATGTTGCTTACTCCTGGTTGAAATGCACGGTAACCCTATTTAGATCAGCCAGTGTTTACTGTAGCATCACACTACCTTCATCTTTTGACAGTGTTTAACTCGTATAATACGTCTATTTGTCTATATCCATGTAGAAATGTTATTGAAAGTACCGAACTAATACAGAAAGGCGAAGGGATTTGTATTTACAGTGCGTCCGTTTGCAGTTTGAGCTCTCTCATGGCTATATGGTTAACATACGCACCCGGACTAGATAATCCAGGTTCTTTCTCTGTAGGAACTTATATTCATATCCTACGTTAAGCTGTGTGTTCATGTCCCATATAGGCTTGATGTTCATGTGAAAGGGGCGTTAAATTCCAATCAACCAACCAACCAATTATAATAATTGTTATAATTCACAAAATATTATAAACAAGTTCTCTCGTGTTTGCTACAAATATGAACATTTGATAATAATTTGTTGACTGTTCTTTAGGACTCAGCAGACAGTATAGTGTGGTCACAGAATCTCCAGAACCAATGCCAGTATTATTTTCTGCTAACACGACAGTTCCCAGACGCTGGATGGATAAAAGTGGGGTTATGGAATAGTCACCGTGGTCATTTGACGTGAACACCATATACTTCATTATATGGGAATTTTGCAATCTGAGGATATGGTTAAAAGATATAGGTTATGGATTACCTCAGGGCTTCTTCCTGGGTACTAGTAGAATGTATGCTCTGGATCCTCGTATGTGTAAAGAATTCAAAGAAATAATGTGGAACATTTGAAGAATGCGAACAGTACATATGGTGCATGGTGCATGATATATTGTTTTGTTTTTTAACCCCTTCATCAGTTGCAGATTTCTTATTCGCCTTGGGGGGCGCGGTGGCTCAGTAGTAGAGCATTCACCTCCGGTGCTTGGGGTCCCTGGTTCGATCCCAGCTCGCGCCATGTGGACTTTGTGGTGGACAAACACCGTGATTGTGGGTTTTCTCGGGGTTCTCCCGTTTCCTCCCACTTTCTTCATTCCACCATTTCACTCATCTCTCATCATCACCGTCTCCTTTAGCCTTACCGGCATAACCGTGGGACGTAAAACTTAAAAGATTTCATTTCATTTTTCTTATTCGCCTTGTAGAGCAGAAAATTATTAAATCTATTAAAGATATGGGTTTGACAAGGCAAATAACTTTTACCCTTAAAATTAAATTTGTGTTAGCAAAATCTTTGTATATATAATGGCGCGGATCCAAGAAGAGGGCTATAGGGACTATAGCCTCCCTCCTTGACGCTCAGGTATACACTGGATAAAATGGGCTTCAATCCTGCTTGCTTTACACTGGATAAGGCGGAAAACTATGATTTAGCCCCTCCCTTGATCGTATCCTGGATCTACGGTTGTATATATATATACGGGGGTTGGACAAGAAAATCTAAAACGTTTGCAAAAGTGTGAAAATCATACCTAGTATGGTGTGGGACCTCCTTTTGTGTCCAAAACAGCTTCGATCCGACGTGAAATGGACGCATACAGCTCCTGAATCATGGTGTGTGGAATTTTGTGGCATTGTTCCTCCAAAACATGCTCCAGTTCCTTAAGGGATGCTGGTGGAGGGTAATGAGACCGAACACGCCTTTCTAACTCAGACCACAATAGCTCAATGATGTTCAGATCTGGTGATTGTGGGACCCAGGGGAGGTGTGATAGCTCCTGGTCATGCTCCTCAGACTATGATTTCACCGTTTCTGCAGCGTGACAGGGTGCCAAATCATCTTAGTAGATGCCATCACCATCAGGGGACAATATTTGGGCCATGGGTAGAACCTGGTCCCCCAAAATGGCCTCATACGCCTTAGCATTGATCATTCTATATAGGGCTATGATGGGACCTGCAGAAAACCATGATATCACTGCCCATGCTGTAACAGAACCACCCCCATGCTTTACAGTTGGGAGCAGACAGTCTATATCACAGACCTGCGACGGTGTTCTCTATACGTAAACACGACCGGTTGTTGGAAACAAGGTGAAGGTCTATTCATCGGACCACATTACGTGTTTCCACTGCTCATGAATCCACGCCTTGTGGTCCTTGCACCACTGGATCCGCCTCTTCGCATTTACTGCTCTGACCAGGGGTTTGTCGATAGCGGCCCTGCCATGAATTTTCATTTTATGAAGTTCCCGTCGCACTGTTTTCGATGAAACCGGGTTCTGTAGGCCGGAATTGAGTTCAGACGTAATTTTCATTGCAGTGGTCTTCTTTATAGCTACTACAATCCGTTTTTAATGTCCTCCGGTCCCTATCTGACAGGATTGTCTTTCGACCACTGTTGTGCTTTGCAGACGTCGTTTGTCCATGAATTGTGTATGCCCTCGTGACATTGGACACAGTGCCTTTCGATACCCCCACAATGTTCGCCACTGTTACCACTGAAGCTCCAACCAGACGGGCACCATCGATCATGCCTCTTTGGAAGTCTGTCAGGTCGCCCATTTTACCGCACCACTTTCACACCACGACACTCACAGGTGAACGGTTTACTGCTGACAAAAGAGGAAGGTTCACATGACACATTGAAAACAAAAAACGATCGGCAACCGCAACATGTGTTGTACAGTGTAGGGCCAAACTTATATGTCCTGTATGAAATGTTTTTAGATTTTTTTTTGTCCCACCCTGTATATATATATATATATATATATATATATATATATATATATATAAAATATTCCTTAGTGGTAATAATATCCTTGTACAATTATTTTTCAGGTCTATAACCATTTCAGTGAGCCAATAGACATATACTATATGACTAGACGTGGTAATGAAGTAGAATTCGTTGGAACGATTGAACCATCCCAACAGTTGAATGTTCCAATTAAAGCTACTTTTACACCAACGAACGAATTTTTCTTCAGTGTTAAAGGGTATGTATGTTTAGTAATTGAAATATGTTACTTCATGTGGCTGCTCGCATACTTTTTGATTGTCAATTTTGCCATCTTAGAATTTTGGGAATGTGAATATTTCTTTCTTTTCTTTCTTTCTTTCTTTCCTTTTTTAATGTTGTAAGGAATGTAGTAAGAATAGCTCAAATTTTCCTTCATTGAAGATTAATATTCTTCATTTTGCCTTAAGTTAATAGATCTATTCAACCACTTATATGTATCACTGCCAAACGAATCGTTATACAGACTTGGGAAGCAGTCTCTTGACAGTTGTGATTGAGATAATGAGAAAGATTTAGAATGCTTCACATTTCGAAACCAGAACCTTCGTATAATCCTTTCTATCTTGCTACTAGAGTAAACTGTGTCTCTTCATTTCTTAGGTGGAGGCACTGGGACGACTGTTTCCAGGTATAAAGTGTGTAGATGGTTACATAAACATGAACTGTACTCGAAGACCGCAGTTTTTTTTTTTTAACTGCCGGGCACACAGCATCTTTTCGAGAGATTCATTAGTTTTTCGAAACAATTATATATTAACGTGTACAGTATTTTTACCTATTTCTGTTAACTATTAATAAAGTGCTGTCTACCCTCTTTATTTCTTAGCTTCAGAAATATGTAATTACGAACCGTTAACAAACTTCCTACATATAGTATATATACACCCCTCCAACTCCCAATAGCTTACCCCGAGAGTACTCTTTTTTACACTGTAAGCACTATATGTAGGAAGTTTGTTTACATGATGGAACACACACACACTATATATATATATATATATATATATATATATATATATATATATATGAGGCGGAGAGAAAGAGACCACATCCATATACAAAAGCATTGCAGATTCTTGAACTGAAATCCTTTGGAAAGAAATCCTATTCTGCCTTCTTTCTAAACTATAAATAAGACTCTTAAACAAGACTTGGGGTTCGTAGCTTTCCTCTTTACATGGTTTTGGTCATGGAACCAAGATTCGAGTTTGCATAATAATTTCTGTTTATACCCGTATATTGTCTTTACATTTGAAGAACATAAATCGCTTGCTGTAATGAGAAAATTGAGAAGTGACCTCCGTATGACAAATAGCTGCAAATAAATACACTATATAACCTATTTATTTCTATTATATTATTTTCTTAATTTTTATTTAACATTCACATATAAAATACCAACGTGCTGTATTCTAACTAACATAATAATCACTATGTTCTGCAATGATTATATGTTATATATATATACACAACTGATGTATTTTAATGTAATTATTTTATATAATTTTTCATGCATTGCGGAAAATAGAATTTCATAAAAAAAAAAGCATTGACTCAGATGGGAATCGAACTCGTAACCTCACGATTTGGAATCCAACGGCTTACCGCTGAGCTAACACAAGCACTCTTCGAAAGATGCCCTAGCGATGTATAGTGGCTCTCTAGATAATTATGACATTCATATCCACTGTAAACGCTGTTTTTGTTCTACTTGGACTTTTATTTTAGTACTCAGGCGAGACTTATGTTCTATGTCTTAACTTTCAGCATTCTTTTACATATGGAAAGATTCGTTTACGTATCTAAATGTTCCATTACGTATGAAGAGCTAAATGACAAACAAGCATATGCTGACATTAATCAAAGTTTTTAAATATTGTATCATTAAGTATTTCAATCAATGTTGCCTTTTTTATACAATTGGTAACAAGTCTTATTATATTTAAAAGAAGAAAAACACGTCTTCAAATTTTTTGCTGATTGCAAAGGTTGGCTTCGAAGTTCGAACCTGGTTTACTTTTTTCCCCAAGATATCCGAAGTTGGACTTAAAAAATTTTTGCTTCGAAACAGCAATAAAGAATGCACTCAACCTTTTTGAGACAAGGTGTACAAATATTAATTATTATTCAATATTTTTCTTAGTTCATCATCACAACAGGTTGTAAGATCCGCAGAACCATGCAGCAAGCTATCTGTTCAGGTGATTCTGTAAGAACAGTTCCTTCGGAGAATATATTTTGCATGGATAAAAATGAGTTCTTAGTGAACGTAAAATCAAATATAGATTAATATTATTAAAATAACTAGTTACTAAACCGTTATTTTCTAGCATTCTGGACTGGAAGTCGTTAATTCTTTTTGTAAGTTGCTCTTAAATTATTAGAAAATGTTGATTCTCTATCGAGACTCAAACCCGGAACTGTGCGTACTAAGTGCGAAAAGCGTGTCAACAACTCGGTTAAGAACGATCATATGTATTTGAGACACACAGAGAGAAAGAATTTATCTGTGCCCCGCCCCCCCCCCCCTTCCTACAAAATCCTGGCTAAGGGCCTGGTCCGTTTGACCACCATTCACAAAAGAACTCGTGTAACCTACTGCACCGAACAGCTTGACTGAACATTAGAATAGTTGGGCTGTGTACTGTACACAAATGAGTTCAGGTACAATGTATAAAGTGACTTGCCACATTTTGATATGAAGAGTTTAAATCCTCTCACCCTCTCCAGCATTTGAAAACTGAGCCATTAGGGAGAAGTGATCATAGTGTCGGGTGGGGTCATGTTGGAAAGTGTTCAAACGGAAACCTGTTATAGCCCAAGCATATTGCGACATCGTCTTTCATCAGGGGTGCAGTGGATCCTGACTTTCGTTTGATAGGTGACAACGCGCGTCCACATCGAGCGACCTTGGTCAATGTGGCAAACCCCTCGTCTGATTTACATCCCATGGAGCATGAATAGGCGCTGTCAGATCACGCATTAGGTAACCTCATCCTCCTCTAGGACGCTTAGTGCGTTGCGGGTTAGTTGTACAAGAGTGGAATAGCATACTACAACTGCTGTTGGATAACCTTGTGAAGAGTATAATTGGATAGAGCTAAACAGACTAGACCAAGCATTTTTTTTAACGAAATTGAGTTAACTATACGAACTTACTAGGGGCTCCGTAGTCTAGTGGTTAGAGCGTTGGACTCATGTCCGCGTGGTCTTGGGTTTAATTCACGGCCGGTGCATCCCAATTTTCGGCGTCTACCCAGCATCGTGAGGCAAACTGGAGAGTCATGTGAATAAAAGCAATGACGGCCACTAGGTCCAGAAAGCTCCTGATATGACTGTTAGAGATAGAGTGACGCAACGCACTGACCACGTGCTCGTCACTAGGCTGGACATAGTTCAGCCGGTCGCTAACAGATAGCGTTAGAGCGGGTCAGGCCCAGAAAGGGCTGTCACGCCAGTTGTTAGTTATACGAACGTTAGTTAGTTATACGAATGGTATCATGTGAACTTCCATCTGGCGAAGTAGACAGCTGTCCTGTTAAAATGCTCATTATCAAGATAGCCAGGGGCTGATCCAGGGGGGGGGGCAATCGCTTCCCCCCCAGGACAGGAACCTTTCTTATTTTATATATATAAATGAAACCCATCCCAAAGTTTGGAGCCCTTAAAAGTAGCAGTATGACAATGCCCCCCCCCCAGAAGTCGGTCCTGGATCCGCCCCTGAAGATAGCTAGTCAATTTTTGCCAGATGAAAAATTACACCATTAACACCAAGTTCGTATAGATAATTCAATTTCCTAAAAATTGGTATAGGTCTAGTCTGTCTTACTAATGTCCAATCATATAGACTATAGACACCTTATCAGAATCTTAAGAAAACGGATGACATAATTACGACCCTTGTAATTCTTCCTGGCTAAGTGAAACGAAATGAAATTTTAGTTTAACATCCAGAGTTTATGCCCTGTAGGCTTAAGGAGATGAATGAGGAAGTGAGTGATTTTTTTTTTTTTCTGTCCTTCTGGGAACCGAGCCCAAGATCACGTGTACCAAAGGCGCACGTGCTAGCCACTAGACCAGCGGGAGAGGGGGGGGGCTCTTCTTGGCTCAGTTTTGCATATTCTGCTGTTTCTAACTGTCCTTTGTGTGTTTGTCTACGTTATTGGTGGTACAAATTGATTTTCTGTGTTTGCATACACTCTGTTGTAACCGCAAAATATAGTCACTGTGACTATAACTTGAGTTACTTTAATTATTCGTAACTTTTGAAAAAATCGATAACTATATACTTTGGGGAAGAATATTTTCGTACTGACAGCTTTATGTCCTAAATTGTTCTTTTAACAGCGAAGTGTCAACCATTTTAAAAACACATTGCAGATATAGAAAGAAATTACTTGTAAGTTGTAAATGTTTCACGAGACGTGTATGAACAGGCACTAAGAAAATAAGGTATAATTTATATTAATAAAGGACAATAGTGGATATTGTAAAACTTTGTCCCATATAGGTATAGGTAGAGCATTAATAAAAAGAGTGTCCGGAATCGATCTCCCACTACCAGTTTTTATTATAAAACTTCTCCACTATAAAAGTATTTTCACAGAATACTATACAAATAATTTCTCTAATATACAGGGTTAGTTATAGGTTGTCTTTGACCGTAAGGTCGCAGACAGGATCTCTATAGAGTCCCGTAGCAGGCTAAGCAGAGGGGAATTAAGCTTTGCAGCAAGCAAAGGCGGGTTAAGTGGCCAATACAGCCCCTTAGCAGGCTAAGCGGCTGAGGTTAGAATTCCCAGACAGAGCCCCGTAGCAGCCTAAGCCAGGAGATAGGATAGGCGTAGTCCCGTAGCAGACTAGAGGAGGGTCACCAGAAAACTGGTACTGAATTGCCTTTGTCCATCCAGTTTATAGGGTTCCTTGGGTGGCGGTGGCGCTTCTGCTCCGATGTCGTCTTCTGCTCCGTGGGAGGGGCTAGAAGCGGTGGTGGTGTTTGTAAACACTGATATTACAATATATACTGGGATATTACAATATATACAATAGATGATTCCTTACAAAAGTTTGTAATTTGGGATCATGTATGAACCAATTCAAATTGCAAATAATGGGGTTATATATTTAAATAAGTGGTAATAGCAGATTAACAATGGGTATCACAATTGTCAAGATATTGCAACAGAAAGTAATATTGGTTCACCTGTCAATGACTGAATGTATGAAATTGCCATTTATTGATAAGATAATAGCTGCATGCTCTGCTAATCTATAGAATATGATTAGTAATTCCTCTTAATTATTCCTATTTTGATACAACTATCTCAGTACACTATTAATACATTTTAAAGTCATAACCTATAAACTGATGGAAGAAAAGCCCAAGTTAAAATATAGTCACTTGAGCAAAGATGTAATCTTACAATCAAAAAAAAAAATCTTTGAGTTTTACGTCCCACGATTATGCTGGTTAGGCTAAAGGAGACGGTGATGATGAGTGATGAATGAAATGGTGGAATGAAGAAAGTGGGAGGAAACGGGAGAACACCGAGAAAACCCACGCACACGGTGTTTGTGCATCACAAAATTCAGTTGGCGGGGGCTGGGATCTAACCCGGGACCCCAAGCACCAGAAGTGAACGCTCTACCACTGACCCACCGCGGCCCTATTCTTACAATCAACGTATACCCATGAACCATAGTATTTTTTCCCCGTAATGTTGATAGGCCAATTCCAAGAACATGAATACGTGAAAGATTGAACTAAATACACATTCGAAATACACGAACGTGGATCGACAGTTATGAATTATTGTCATCTATGTACTAACAAAGAACTTGTAGTGGGAATAATCCGAAATGAACAATATAGGAATTTTCTGAATCTTCCATCGGATGACTTTTTAAATTCATAATTCTAACATATTGTTGCATATAATCATTGAAACGACGCCCAGCGTCAGACACTAGCGACACACGTATGATATCAAGATTACTTATGATATTGATCATGGTGCATGGTCGCTCGCAGCTGGAGGCAAGAGGGGAGGCAGCTACCATTCCCTGGATTTGCAAAGGGTGTTTAGCTCGTGAAAGTACATATCAAGACATACCAATTTGCTTTAATACATTTTCATTAAATACTAGCTGAAATACCCATTCTTCGCATGGGTCAGGTAAAATATCTATGTAAACAAACTGTACAACGAAAGTAAAAAAATACCGGTTATTTTCTGCTAGTTTTACATATCCTGGTAAACGCCCCCCTGAGATCCCCCTCCTGGTTCGAATTTTGGAAAAAAAAAACTCTTCGTCTTGGTCTGAGGCCTGGACCAAGGTATCTGTAACAAACAAACAAACAAAAAAAACTCCACCCGATGGAGGCTGTATTTAGAAGTCAACGCCTGTGGGAGTAGCGCCATTCATCTCAGCGACCGCGAAAAGTATGGATTTGACACTAATATCCGTCATTTTGTATTATTTGTACGTGTTTCGGTATCCCTCCCGGTGACCCCCGGCCCGCAGCCGAATGGGGTGAATTTGAAAGTTAACGCGATCGGAGTTTCACCATTGATCTCAACGAGCGCGAAAATTATGAATTCGACCCTAATATCGGTCATTTTCTACTACTTTTACATGTCCCGGTAAATGCCCCCCTCAGTTCCCCCTCCTGGTTCGAATTTTGGGAAAAAACCCTTCGTCTTGGTCTGGAGCCTGGACCAAAATTTGGTAACTCTCGGTCCACTCATCTGGTCCCCAGGCCGCAGACAGACACACAAACTAACTTTATTTTATTTATATTAGATTATAGTGCTATAGTTAATAAAGATATGTGCGTAAGTAACTTGTTTTATATGATGTACGTATTATGTGTACGCATTCTTCGAAGTATGTGTGTGTATTCGTGATTGCGCTTGTGTATCGGTCTTTAGATCCCCCTGAATTGGTCTTTTGCTCTCTTCCTTGGGGGAAAAAAACTGTGGTCTTATGATGTTCTGACCACACACTAATTATAGAAACAGATATCTCGAACCTACTTTCAAAACAATCATTAACTGCGGAATTTCTATAAACTACATTTTTTTTTAATACGTGTGTATAATGAAGAAGCTTTTTCTTCACGTATTTCTACGAGATTTCCTTTCCCTGCAATACCAATTATTGTACTTTCAATGTAATTTATTGTCGTTTTTCTCGTCTTTCTTCCAGGGTTATTTCAAAAATATTTGAGCCACATAAGTTTGCATGTGATCAATTTATGTGCACTTATTTTTTTCTTTCTTTCTTTCTTTAGATATAGCGTTTCTATTGTGCCTTTTGTATGGAAGGACTTGCAAAAAAGACTGACAATGACAAAGCTTTTGCAATGTGATCCAAAGAAACAGGAAGATAGGGAACCATTCTTCATTACGGTACGTTCTCTACTTTTTCTCTAAGTTCAGTCGAAGAGAATATAGTGTGATACAGTTCAGTAACAGCCATCCAGTTTTGTTTTAAGTGCAATATAACTTCAGTACTTAACGCACAGTTTATGTCATTGCTATATAGTATTTAATTAAAAGTATTACAGTGTTAAAAATGAACCTCGTTTTCATCTTAAAGTACTATCTAATGTAACAATATACAGCTTTTAGTAGAAAAGAGTATTTTATTGAATCAAAATGTACGTTTTCACTACGAAAGTGTATAGTTATATCTCCATTTTATTGATATTACTATTAGGCTAGAAGCAACTGTTATTCGAATTTGGTAATAGAACATAGTTTATTTAAAGTAGGCACAGTTCTTGAAGAACTTCATAATTTTAAGAATAAATCCTTCTCAATTTTAGTAGGTATGCTGGTAATGTTGCACATCTCTTACAGATGCACGCATATATAATTAAATTGCCGGAATTACCTTTTAGTGCGTTTTATTTTTTCTTTTTCCGAATCAATATCGATTTCATTGATTTCTGAAATCTTCATCAGTGGCTTATGTCTTTAGAAGAAACACGAATTGCTTTTTAACGTCACATATCTTAATTCTCTTCTTGACTTCAGGCTTTATGGTTGGTTTGTTTGAAGCTTTGCATTCCTTTTAGCACCGAGACTATGTGAGAGGTAGGCCTACAACTTAACGTCTTATCCGAACCACATGAGCTCCATCAGGAATCGGATCTCCAGCACTGAAAGCGCGTATATTAACCATATAATTGCATTATAACAAAAGAAACACTGACCAAAGCTTAAAACACACTTTATTTTAAATTATAATAACGGTTTCAGATATCTAACATATCCTTCTTCAGACAATATCGAAAATAAATGAAAATACAGACATATATATAATCATTGTTATGACAAAGTTTAAATTCTTTAACAGTCATATATATATATATATATAAAACCTTTTAATTTATTTTCGATGTTGTCTGAAGAAGGATATGTTAGATATCCGAAACCGTTATTATAATTTAGAATAAAGTGTGTTTTAAGCTTTGGTCAGCGTTTCTTTTGTTAAAATAATCAATCCAAAGCCATAGATAGTCTTATTATATAATTACAACGGAACTCCTCGAGTTTTGTGGTAAATGTATAGAAATACAATAGAATTCTTACATTATCCTATGCTGTTCCGAATTTGTCGCACTCAAAAGAGAAAGAAGAGATTAAAAATGCATTGAAAAATAATTCTATCAATTTTATTATATAAATAAACATTTGTAATAATTTATTTAGTATTTGGTTCCCTCTTAATGTACAGCTATTGCACAGAAATATGCATAAAAACATGGAGTTCTATTTTTGTTATATTACATATGAGTGGTTTTTCGTAGTCGAATGTAGAATTATCTTTGCACTTTACTATTTGCATCTTTTTGGAAACAATTACTTTTCAGCCATACTTCAGTTTCACGAAGGAATAAAGGAGAACAAGGATTGGAAAATAAGATTAAAATTAAAAGTATAAGAATAGTGTTATATTTCTATGCATTTTAATCCTGATTATTTTTACTATAACTTTTATTTTAGGCTATTGGAGAACTTGAACAAATATACTTTGAAAATACCCGTCGCCATACAATGTCCAGTTCCTGCTATAACATTCACCTTCGACCAACAATAGTTTTGAAAAACGCTTTACCAGTTGATGTAGTCTGCTGCTTTCAAGGTCTGCCCGTTGAGAAGCCTCTGAAAGCTGGCGAAGTGATGCAAATCCCAACAGTTGAACCTGGAACATCCAGTATCATCATAAGGGTAAGGAGCATTTATTACTATTAATCCGTTACACTCGTGTTTGTGTATATTGCAACAAAATGAAGTATGCGAATTAAAAATGAAACTTAGAGGAACTACACAGCAAGGTTTTAATCATGTGCAAAGCATGCAAATGAATAAATTACAGAATCCTGACCCATTTCTGAACGTGGGAGGAGTATAAGTAGGCGACTGTTGCAAAGGTAGTCGTGTAGTGTACCATCCTCAGCAAGGACCTATGCTTCGTCGATGTCAGTGGGCTCTATATAAGCACATTACGAAATTTGAATGGGGGCGCATGGTCGGCCTGCTTGGAGGAAGATTTTCGTACTGCGACATTTCTACTCGTAAACGGTCGATTTATATATTGATAAATGGAGAAAAGAAAAAAAAAAATGCTAAAGATGATCTACAATATAGACACTGGGTTGTCCAAGCACAGCAAGAGTTGGGATACAGTTTGCATAATCTGAGTGGCGTTTAACGCATTGGTACGTTAAGGCGAGGACCCAGTTCGAATCTCAGCCCAGTTGTGCATTTTATTCATTCTTTTTTGTGTCATTGAATTCGCATTTAAACAGGAGTTGTGATACAAAATCGATTATTTTCTTCATTTATTAAGTATTAATTGATTGTAATGAATCCTATTGATATACTTGTTGGGAAAAGGAAGTAGTAAAGACTTCATTAGTTTTTATTCTAAGATAGGCAGGACACGTCGCTTGCGGGAGTGTCCAGAGTTTTAGTTGGTAAGCCAATGGGAAAGTGACCTTTGGTAGGTCAAAAAGAAAATGGAAGAGTAATATTAAGAAGCGTGGGAGTGTAGAGAGTTCTAGTTGGAAGGTCTGTGGCTCAGAAAGACGATAGAAGTATAGTATTTACAAGGATTGGAGAGAGGTGGAGAGCAATAATCTGTAGTAGAATGGCTTGGGATGTGATAGAATGTGAATGTGATGCCTGGGATTTTGTTTCGGCAGCTATAAACCTTCGAGTATCTTAAATGATAAGAATGAGTGATTTAGTCTTAAGTGATCACAATAAACTACTGTTTATCATTTTGCGTTTGTGATAAGTAATTCACATTTCTGGTGTCGAAATTTGTTTTGTGCGTAGCTGGATCTTAAGACAATTTATTTATTTCTCTTTTTGACTCTTTTCAAGATAATTGATTATTTGGAAAAAGAATGGACTTGCAAGAATGAAATCCCCTCGAATCCTCCAGAATTAAGTGTATGGACATTTAATTCATATGATAGTGTGCAGAAAACATCCTTGGATCTTGGAATGCATACTACTAAGGTTAAAGGAACATTGGTAATGACATTGTATTGTCCATTTTGGATGATAAACAAAACAGGACAAATGCTTTCGTATAGGGTGAGTATTACTAGAAGTTATGTTTGGATTCAAACAATTAGTTTAGCCGACTTACAAAGAGCGAAAAAGTGGCCTGACTGGACCGGGATCTCCGACTGCAGGAGTGAGAGAGTATTTGGCTGTGCTGGGAAGCGGACTGGGTTGCGTAGTGGTTAAGAGTCTTCATCCCGGCGAAATTAAAATACCGCTAATTTTACAGTAATTATGTGATATCTTCAAATAGATAAAAGGTAATTGAAATATGGAACAAGAGCGCCCTAGACAATATTATTTTGCGTGAGGTACCGTTATCACAAGTCACCTAGTGGCTTTCCGTTTTTAGTTGTTTAGAAACGCGAAAATAAATACCGATTTTCAAAATGTCTCGAAATCGAAAGCAGATGAGTGAGTCGTGATAACGGTTTCTCATGTAAAATAATATTGTCTAAGGCGCTCTTGTTCCATATTTCAATTATCTTTTATCTATTTGAAAATATCACATAATTACTGTAAAATTAGCGGTATTTTAATTTCGCCGGAATGAAGACTCTTAACCACTACGCAACCCAGTCCGCTTCCCAGAACAGCCAAATACTCTCTCACTCCTGCAGTCGGAAATCCCGGGTTCGAGTCCCGGTCTAGTCAAGCCACTTTTTTACTCTAAGTAAGTTGTTCAGTTCGCACCTATAGAGGATTGTGGTGTGTAAAATAAATCGGTTGTTTCTTCTCATTAATATAAATTAGTTTAGCCCTTTATTGTGATAAGTGGTATGAAAATATATAGTGCTCGTTCATGTTTACATTTATTTATATAAACATAATTTCTGCACCTGAAACATTTGTTGATTCAGAAATAATATGATTTATATTGAAGGCAGCTTATATCTCGCGAAAGTAAATATAAATAGCTAACTGTGAATATGATAACCTGCAACAACGATAAGAGTAATTTCAAATTTCGCACAAAGTTATGTCAACATTTTAGATTTAAAATTTTTCCATACAGGCACTCCTAAATTTTCGTGGAAATCGATCAAGTTCGTATAATTTTGTTTCGCTTTTTAAACACCTGAAACTTAATTTCTTTTCCGTTTTGACTGAATCTGTATGCAACTATTTGAATCTAAGTAAATTGTCGTTTCCGGCAAGAAATATTGTATACTATCACTCAAATTTAGAAGTATATGAATCTTTATTAGTGTAAAATCGACAGTATTTTCTTTTATTTTTTGTATCTTGTTTCAAGATATTTAGAAGAATTAGTTGAAAAGTGAATCACAGTGATTCAAATCGATGATGAATCGTGCGTTGTTCTTTCAGTAATAAATAAACAAAAATTGTCCGGTTTTCACAGTACGTGGACTGTTCAAAAATTCGAGGTATTCCGTACATTATATACTGTGATATAAACTATTATATTGTAATGTGAACTATTACATAACAGCATTTTGGTATATTCTGCACAAAAATTTGATGTTTTACGTAGTATGAATATTAATGTGTTGAGCGAAATAAGTAATCAAAAATTTAAGAAAGTTCGATGATTCACTAAAATGCTAAAAATTAATCTTGTGCAACTGATTGAGATTACAGGAAATCACGATCAAAAGATCAGTGCAGTTTATCAAACTTTTAACCTTAACCTTAATTATACATGCTAAAATAATATGAAGTTTTGAGTTGACATATATATTTTACGGATATATTTGGCTTTGTGTTTTGATTTTACGTAATAATATAGTTTAGTTATGCAGTAACTTCGTATTAGTTCTCTGTATATGAGCCTGCTAAACTTGCTTTTCCCTGAAAATAAATTGTTAAACAGGATAGAATATTTTAGCTTAAGTAGAAATACTATTAATTAGCATTCAAAAAGGAAATTAATTTTTGTCATGTCTTTCTTTCAACGATTTATCTCCAAAGGAAGGAAGAAATGAGATAATAGTGTATATTTATATTAAAATGGTTTGCTTACGTTTTATTTCTAACAGCTGTTCAGTGTCCATTTTACCATTTACCACATACATACTAATACATTAGATCTCCAATGCTTATAAGCAATGTATAACCAAATGAACATTAATAACAATTTTTTTCTGGTTAGAATAAACCATTAATCTACTTCAGTTTGTCGAATATAAACAATAAAGCTGTGGAAATTATGGGTTGGTACAGCTCTGAAATAAACATTATAAAAGTTACTTATTTTTGTTCCTAACGTATGTTATAAAACAAAGTTAAGACTTACTTGCTTTCGCATTTGTAGAAAATAAAATTCAGTTAATTTGTAAGATTTGTTTCTTTTTATTACATAGACTATATGAGACGAGAATCTACAGCATACGTGGGGTCCGAAGCACATCAACTTCTTTCG
This sequence comes from Thermobia domestica, assembly GCF_964235325.1. Taxonomy (NCBI): domain Eukaryota; kingdom Metazoa; phylum Arthropoda; class Insecta; order Zygentoma; family Lepismatidae; genus Thermobia; species Thermobia domestica. The sequence goes on from NC_137455.1 coordinate 330,490,377, forward strand.
GGAATCGAAGTTGGGTCTCTCATACCTTACGTAGAAAGTTTAACCATTTAAACTCGAAGAGATTCTTATTTGATATTTTTTTCCAAGTCGGAAACTCCGGAAGTAACAGGATAAGAAAGAAAACTAATTAAACTTATACGACGGCAGTTGGGTGAATGTCATAGTAGATACTAATGCTCCAGGGGTAAACTTTCATGTGCACTTTTATCACTTTGAATCTACTAAACCCAGTTCTCACTAATCGCGGGTAATCTATTTGATGGGGGTAGTTCAACGTGTATTAACAGTTAAATTATTACGAGTTTCTTGTATTGTGTGCAAAAGTATGACTTTACGTTGTTTTCATATTCACTTCATTAATGTATGCCTCTGCAGCGCTTTTAGTTCGATGAAGTGTTCTCACGAATTCCATTACTTTATTTTAGTCCTAATACGAGGGTAGGTCAATATATAAGTCGCAAAATAGAAAGAAGAGCGTAAAGAGTTACGTGATGAATTGGATTTAATTCTCTCGTTATCAACATGTACATTTAGGCACTGTTTCCAGCGTTCACGAGTCCCTCAAAGCGTAGTAATGAAGGTTGTTCGTGATTGGTGTAATGGCCAGCTGGTAACCTTCCTATTGACCTCCTCCATATCCCGTAAATGGTAACCACCTAGGTGATTCTTCAATGATCCGAAGAGATGAAATGTGTGCCAAATCTGGGTTGTACGGTGGATATTGCAGTCGCACTCAACCCTAAGGCTTGTATGAAAGCCACTATGGTATTGATACTATGTGGATGAGAGTTACAACAGATCTCCCTTTCTCAAAGCATCTGGATGTTTCCTGCAAGTAACCGTCCGTAATTTCGTCAGGATTCAGCAATACAGGTGCGGTTACAGTGTGACCAGGGTAAGAAATTCTACCCTTGAAATGAGCAAGATGCCTTGGCTGGCCCAAAAGACGCTTCTGTTACCTTCCCTTACTGACTGGATAACCTTAAACTTTTTTTTTTTTTTTTTTTTTTTTTTTTTTTGTTTTGGATGATGGGTTTCTGTTCCATACTGGTACACTTTGTTTCCGGTTCAAACTGGTAAATGATGATTTCGTCACTAGTGAGAATGCGGTTCAAAAACTCATTACCCTCTCTTGCGTACCTCATGAGATGCTGTAATAACAGGGGCATTCTGGTTTCTTTATGTAGGTCAGTGAGTATACGGGAAACTCGTCCATCGTCCGCACACTTTGTGAAAATTTAGTTTGTTTTGCACAATATTGTGCTCTGTCTCATGTAAGCAATTCAATTGTGAAGCCACCTCATCACAAGTCAAATGTTGATTTGCCCATTTCATCTCAGGATAATGTTCTTATGAAATTCTGTCGGACGATCGTTATCACTGATGCTGGTTCGAACACGCTTGAGATGTTCCACCCAGTTGTAAACGTATTTCTTGGAGAAATATTTGTTACTTGAACAGGTACCATTACCTTGTTCACTTCCTCAGCATACAGAAATAGAATTATTACGTTGCTTCTGCCACACGAGACATTGACCACTAGTGCCATCTTCGATAAGCGGTGATGCTGCCACCTACATCTACACTTGGGGAAAAAATCAGAGCAAGGAGTAATACTCATACACGGCTAATACTCATATCAAGGAGTAATACTCATATCACCAATTCGAAGATATTTCATTTTGCGATTTATATATTGACTTGTCCTCGTATATAAGATCCATACAAAATTGAGTTGAGTTGATTTTGAGTTTAACGTCCCATTCAGCAGCGAGGCTATATGAGACGTGGACTTACTGATTAACGTGGAATCCGAACCACATGAGCTCCAACCGGGAATCGAACCCGGGTTTCCCACGCCAAACGCGCGTACGCTAACCACTTAACCACATCAGTAATTCTTGAAAATCATCTTTATACTATCAGTCATTACTTGGGATAGAAGAACTGTATTCCAGTTATTTAAGTCGTTTTCTGAAAATGTCTTGACATGCTTTCTTCAACGGCAATAACCTGAAAAGACAGTTTCATGTTCTAAGTAATTTGTGTACATACGTATGTAGCATTTGTACATTAGTTTATAGGAAAATAAACCTTAACAAATGATGAAAGTGTATTAGTAGAACCAGTTATGTTATATTGATCACAAATATTTAAAATGTTGATCTCAATGTTATTTTGTATTAAGTTGTAGTATTTGGAATATTAAAAAGTTTATTTTAAATTCCTTCACTTTATTAGGAAATAAAGATAACGTGATGACTATTAGTGTCGTTTTCACGACTTTTAGTTGTTTACATAAAGCTTTTAGTCAGCTGATGTACCATTCATTGATTTACAATACATAGAAAACGGAACAACATAAAAAGTATTCGCTTGACTATCAACTATGACTCAATATTACTCATAGGGAAACTCTTAAATATAACTTATTGACTAAAGATCTTGAATACAAAAAAATATATCGGTGCAAATTTTACGGGATAATATTTGTACGTAAAATTTTGTAGATAAGAGGTGTCTAGCCTCATCAAATTAAAAACGCATAAGAGAAAACCAAGAAGAGATTTGATAATAATAATAATAATAATAATAATAATAATAATAATAATAATAATAATAAACAACTTCCTGAACAAAAACTGAAAGTAACTTTCGATTATAGCATCAATGATAGTAAACAGAGAATACAGAAGAAGTTCCTCTACGTTCTGTTCAACGTCAGGGATATTTTAGAAGCCACTTTTAGCTTTTTATTTAGGTGGTATTCTCCTTTTTTTTTATTTTAGAAAAAGAAAAAATGCCTGATTTTCCTTTATCTGTTTAATATATTTCCTTTCATATCCTGTTATTTTCTGATGAAGCCCTACGAAATACCGAAAAAGTCGTTTCATATTCTACCACGAATGAAGAAGCGGCATGTAAGTCTTAATTTTTCCACAATGCCTTCCGCATCTATTTGAAATGCTGTAGAAGTTTAATGAGTATCCAGTATCTAACATTTTTATTTCATAGTTTCTAGTACTGTTAGTGTCGAAGTAAATTTTTAACTTCATGAATATGCAGCCAGCTAGAAACTGTATTTCTAGATTAATGCTGTTATTTAGATTTTGCTTACAGCTTACTTTAGTGTATATATATATATATATATATATATATATATATATATATATATATATATATATATATATATATATATAATTATTTATTTATTATATGTCGCTGTTTAGTAAACTCGTTGATTTTGCTAACAACTCGAATTTTGTCAAAGAAAAAGCATGTAGCTTATTTTATCCACACAAAACTCTTGGACAACAATTAATATGCGAGAAGGCAATAGACTTCCGAAGATTTTAAAGATAGTAATGAATAGGTAATGGTTACTATAATAGTTGAGAATTAATGTACGAACTGAAGATGCATAGTTTAAGATGTGGGTACTATAATTTTTTATAACGTTAAATGCATGAATATATCCATGAATATAAACTGGTTAATATTACAACGAATTGAACGTATAGAACACATTTTAAAAAATGTTTTGACACTGTACTAATATTTTATTATAACAGCGATGTTCCAATACTCGTCACCTTCTCATCGATATTTCTCGACGTTAGTGTGGAAGAAGTGAATGCATTGTTCAACTAATTCTTGAAGATTATCCAGAAGACGGGTAAAGACAACCTAAAAATAAAAATATTAGCGTAGATATATATGTAATAAATTTGTGCACTGTTTCCGACACACACACACATATATATATATATATATATATATATATATATATATATATATACAGGAACTAGATACTAAAAACATTTATGGTGTTTTCGTGATTCGGTGGAATATTTTACTACTTCGACTCTGAGTAATTGGTTATTGTATTTGTATAAAGTGTTATATTCTAGAATGGAAACAGTCTAAGTTTTTCACAATTTAACTTAGAAGCTATCCCGACGAAACGCACCAGTGTATTATATTTGAAATATGGATGAGAAGTTAATGAGTATTGGATCAAAACCATTGGAATACAAAGGTTAGTACAATGTCAAGAAATAGTTAATATTATATAGTAACAAAGTAACTCAGAATTCTTAATTATAAATGTTACAACATCTGCAGATGAAGATTTCTGTAAGATAATAATTGAAGCAGATGAAAATTTTAATTAAGGATCAAAGGTTTTTGTCATAAATAGAAGATAAGTAGAATATATTATTTCAGAAACTTAGTAAACTGAATATTGTGAAGCACTATGAAAATTTGGTATTTTACTTCCTTAATACAATGCTTAGTACTATTAATTTTTTTAGATAACCAGGTTTAGACCTTAAGTAATGTTCTTGAAATTAAATTTTAATAGAGTTCTTATATGTAAGAACTTCATCCTCCGCTAAGCATTTTCATAAAGTTGCAAAGTATGTGTTTGTATTAGTTCTAGTTTATCTTATAATCCATTTACTTAACGTGGATTATACATTACAGAAGTCCCGCAGAACAGAGAAAAATGAAGTTACGGGAAGCCCACTTAAGGTAGATGCCTGTGTAAAATTCTTTAATTGAAACAAGGAAACAAAATATAGGTTTCATCCGTTACTAGGGAAGCATGGCTTGTTTGTGTGACATCTGGGCAGTTCAGAAATTTCTCGTCATTTTTTTAATTTTGTGCTTCAGTAGTTCTGATTTGCGTAGTTAAGTATATGTATAGTTGTCTGCATGCAGAGTTCATGTTTGTTCACATTTTTCTTATTTGACAACTAACACAAGACATATATTCGTAATTTATTACTAATTTTCGTTACTTGAAATTCTAAATTAACATTAATTTTAGATTTCTTTTCATAAATTCTTTGACATTGCCATAAGTAAGCTTTTAAAAGTATGACAGCACTTGCAAATGTGGACCGTATTGGATTACTTTCTAAATGCAAATTACACTTTTTCTAGCTTAGTTCTTTGTCGATTCTTGAATCTTCATGAATGCTATTTTTTCTTTTTTAAGTAGCTTATTCAATTTCATTTTTCAGAAATTCTTCAAAATGGTGTCTACTTCTCGTAATTTCGAGAAGTCCATTTAAATTTCTCTTGACTGTTATGTTCGCTCTTTTCGCAGTTATTACTATCATTAGTTTTAATAACTTCATGCCAAAGTATGTCCGAATTTCATAAATCTAATACATAAATGTAATTTAACTTTTATTGTTCGTTTTGAATTTCGAATGAGAAGTTAATATTCTGCTATGTTTCTATTAACAAGACAATGGTCTTCTACCATCTCTTTATATCCTCTAATGTGTGAAAATTTTCTCTATAGACTGTTATCAGTTATACGACTTGTTGGCATTGGTAACAGTACGAAGTTAAAAAAGACGAACACCTATCTTACTTCAAATATTTTTTTCTGCTCATGGGTAGGACAGAGAAAATATTTTCTGCTTGCTAAAACGGTGCTTCCGGATAAGAATGTAATCATATAGGGTATGATACATGTGTTTCACAGTGACTAAGTATTTATCATCATTGTCTCTTGAAAGAAGATCTTCTCATCAGTTCTTTCTATATGGAGATCATTTTATGATTTCTCTTACGAGGTTGTTGTAGAAAATGAGGGTAACACGATGTTATCTTTACAGTACTAGCGGAAAGGACTACCTTGTGCGCATTATCCAAACAGCAGATTCATCTCCGACGGACCTCTTCGAAAGTTAAATTGGTGGTCCCGCGTAGCGTAGTGGTTAATGCTCTCGCCTTTGATGCGAGCGGCCCCGGGTTCGATTCCCGGTAGGGCCTCTCGGATTTTCCTCATTCACACCAGGCAAATGCCGAGATGGTACCTAACATATAAAGACCCAGGTTGCCTCCTTCCTTCACTTTCCCTGGATAGTGTGATCGCCGAAGGACGACATCCCACATATGTAACGAGCTAACATGGCCATAGATGCCGAAAGTCCAGAAATCTAAATCCTAAAAGTTAAATTGGAATTACGGTTTGTAAGTTTAAGCATCAAACTGATTTCAACAGTGAAATCTGAAGTCATTAATTACATTTCCAGTAACGAAGAGTATTAGACAAAGATATTTTTTGTATTATCGTACAAACCATTACATTACCAAGATCATTTTTGAATTCCTATTTTAAAATAGACTCAGATGGCGACACTAACTCATTATATCCGCTAGGCGAAGTTCAGATTGTACAAACGCAAATTTTTACAATCCATGTAACTTGGTGAGCACATTTGTATTTTAAAATTCAATTCATCGAAATGCGAACATAGGTAATGTTTTAATCCTTTTTATAAACTTTTCAAATATTAACCCTTTAGGGACGGCTGTCGGTCTTTTTTCACATACACAGACACACACAAATAAGGAGACGTCTGAAAACCATCCAAACCTATAATCCTCGTCGTCCAGTATGTAGCATACCCGTCCTCGAAACGTAACAATCGGTTGTGTGTTTCCATTCTACGATGAAGAGTCCGAAAATAAGTTTTCCCCAGATGACTGTGGACATAGGTGGGGATGGAAGATCAAAAATAGCATGTGACATTAAATATCAGATTTACCTTTATTTTTCCACATAAGTACCATGTACATTGAGACATTTGTCATATCGGTCTATAAGGAGGAATTTTTTTTGAGAATAGGACAAGCTTTCGGTGACTGATATCAATCCAATTGATTCCATTTTTTTTTAGATCGATGTTGATAGTTCAGGTTTTATTTTGTGCAAGATGATTTTATCACTAATTTGATCGATGACCAATGATAATACGTTCTGCATAAATGCCATAAATGGTGCAAGTAGATTAATGAATGAGCTAACACAGTGAATAAAAGAAAAAAACAATTGTCTAATATATTGGGGCCTTACTTACAAATAAATATGTAGCACAGTTCAAAACTATTAATTGAACTACAAATAGTTTTACATTTACCAGTGTCTTATTAACGTTTTAAAGCTTTTTGAGGAGTAACGTGTATTCGGCAGAGCAACTTTATATACTCGCGTAATATAGTGTCAACCAAACACATTTTCTCGTTTGATTTAGTAAAGAAGAGAAAACACTTTCTTTGCAATAAGGGCATGTAAAAAATATCTAATAAAGACACATATTTCGTGTATTTTCGGTCAGTCGTGAATTTTTCACTCTTGTGTATCATTGAATTCGCATCTTAAAAGATACTGTGATATAGAATCAGTTATTTCCTCCATATATCAATGTAGGGTACATTTTGTACTTAATACGCGCCACTTCGTTTTCAATTCCCTCTTGAATTTTCGCATTTTTTTTTTCTTTCTTCTGTTTCGCAACTGCAATCACATCATCGTTGGATAGCTTTTCAGACATCCATGAACAAGTAGAATGTAATGTGCAGTTCTTAAGTGGCTTGTGTGAAAAATCTTTCTTAAATGTAGAAATAGTCATTTCAATGTTTTATTTTTTTCTGAACTGGGTCCGTTGGGGTGAATCTACACTGTATCGGATGGTGGAAAATTGGTGCTCTTCGTTAGTACAGAAAGAATCCTTGTTACCCAAATTTTCAAGTGCCTGTCTTTTTGAATTTATTGTATATGTCTGTGTCTTCAACTTGTATTTTTACAACTTTTTTTTCTTTCGGTATTCTCAATACTTAGAATTTATTTCCGTAACAAGCATATTTATGCAAGAATTCTTGTTTTCCATAAACACACAGTAGTTAGTAGATCCTGATCTCTAATGAAGATTTCTATATTTTTAGCAACTAACAGAACGTATTATCAGCAATAATCGCAATGCTACTGGAAACTGTTAGAACAAACTACACACTAAATAACAGAACTAACTTGTGTTACACAAACTCTATGTTCGTACATACCGAATGTCTTTGCGACGTATATTCTCCTTCCCTGTGTTATAACTATGATTTGTGTCATTAAAATATTTATTTTTCTTTATCCATTAATATTTTAAGCTTAGGTTATCTATACATTGATGCCAACGCTCAAGGTGCACTGGAATACCACTTCTCATAAGATCAGCAAAGTCAAGCACTGCCAAGTTTGGTCCGAGGAAAAATGGATAAGCGTTCGTACTCATTAGATGGTGTTAGCGAAATGGCGTCCACCCAGCGTCGTGAGGACAGTTGAGAAGCTACATAGAAGAAAGAAGTAGCAAACTCCGGTCTAGAAAGCCGGCGTTAACGGGGAAGGTAGCCAATGTGCTGACCACATATCACCCCAAAGGCATAAGTGCCACAAGCCAATTGGTAGGCCCTGACCCGTTACGGGCTGTTGTGTCAGGAGTTTATTTTAGTTTGGTTTTATTTATACATTGACATATAAATTATTTAACTAGAGTTCAAAATTCATACTAAATAGTACCAAAATAAAAAGAATTGTAAATGATCCGTATATATGGAATCAGTTTATATATATAATATGTCTGAAAGAGAGAAAATAATAAGCACCATCATATAACAAAGAAATTTGCAAGATAGGACAGTACAGAGCTTTAAAAAACATTAAAAAATACACGTATGTACAGTACATTACACTACTGAAGACTATTGTAATTGCAATAATCGAATGATCCCACGTTTGATTTCCACACAAATTGCAATAATCGAATGATCCCACGTTTGATTTCCACACCTGCCAATTGGAGTTTTGTCGTAATTATCCTGATTCATTACTCAGTGCTTAACGGAAAAAGTTCTTTCATTGCAGCCAGAATCCTTGCTTCCTTGATTTGCAGACAACAAGTGAATTTAAAAATGTTGAGATATGACACTATGTCAATAATGCGTATAATTTGGTATGCAGGTATAATTTAATTTGACATGCAGAAATTATTGTAGTATATTGTATTGGATGTTTGACTACAGTAATCCTGAGCTAAAAAGAAATAATCGGAGTTGTAAAAGAAGGCTGTTTTTATTAATACAGGTTTATTGCAAATGCTCCGTCAGGCTTTCTAAACAGAATTCATAAAGTAATACATATAAAATATTGAAAGGTAAATAAGAAATGGAAACTGTCTAAGTTTTATTCAATATAAATGTTTGGTATGACTTCCTTTCGTGTCCTGCTCACATTTAAGCGGTACTGTAGTTCGGCTTACGAATAATGTAGTTAGGGCCGGCCATATGCAATTTGTCTCCCCTTACAATGACATCATTTGGCCTTCCTTCTTACTCTAGAAGTAACACATCCTAAAAGCCACGATTTTAAGTAGTTTATCAAATCATAATTTTAATAGTGTTTGTGAAAATATGAAATTCACTGAATAATAATAACAAATTATTAACAAGAAAAGTTCTAGCGTCGTTGAGAACGTACAAAGTTATCATGTGTTATCAAGAATCAAGGTTAAATTATTTTATATTACTCTACTGCTTTCTTTAACAAAATAAACCTAATTATATTTGTTCGTTCATTTGATACAAAGCAAAGTAACGAAAAGCGTATAGGAATTATGACACGTCAAATATTAAGCATCAAGTTCTTGCCAGTGCTGCCTATTGAAAAAAAAAGTATATATATATATATATATATATATATATATATATATATATATATATATATATGTATGTATACTTTTTTATATATTAAATTATATTAAATATATTAAATATTATATATATTAAATTAGTTACAGCCTCATATTGACTTCTAGTCTTGAGGAGTGAACCATAAAAGCACTATATTTAATTTCACTATCATTTTAAAAATAGATCATTACTGCATTGTTTATATAAATAAAGAAAAAAATCTTGGTTTCATATTTGGAAAATCAGAAATAGGGCCAGAGTAGATATTTCAATTTTGTATGCTTTATGCCACTTTTCTGCTGCCTCCCAAAATTTGCCGCTATGTGCAAATGTACGTATTGCATATATAATAGAGCCAGCCCTGAGTGTAGTATATTCTCCGCCAGAGATGGATATTTTTCAGTTCGGGTTCGCACAGATTTAAGCTCACTATCCTCAATGAGGCTTGCCCATAGTAATTTCAATTAGGCTCACATTTATTCGATCTTAAGCTCTCTATCCTCATTAACACTCGCGCTCATTAACCTTTTTGAACTGACACTCACTAAAGGATCAGGTTCGCTATCTTCATGGGTGCAGTCACTAATCATATTGAAGCTCGAGCTCGCTATCAAATTATAAGGTTTCTGCTCACACTTTTTCGCGTACAATTATTGACCTCGAGAGCCGAGCTCACTCTTTTCTGATCCTCACATATGGCTACTGAAGTGGTAATTTGGTTCCTGAGTTTATTCAGTGTTTCTGACAATGGAAACGCGTAAATAATTTAACATACTTCCAAGAGAGATATCACAAATCTTTAGGTTAGATAACCTTGGGAGCTGTCATAATAGTGTCAAATAAGCGCATCGTTAACTTTGCAATGAGGTGGAGTTGAATTGCGGAAACAGTCACAACTGCAACACATAAAGATGTGAGAGATTCTCATATATATATATATATATATATATATATATATATATATATATATTGTGAGGAGTACACCTTTGTTTTTGTAATAGCACAGATGTAGGTGATAAGTGTGAGATATCCTGTTTACTCTTCACAACAGCGTTAAGAATTTTCGAGCTCATATTCGGATATTATAATAGTTAATCGTTTAATTGAAACGTTATCTTGTTACTGACCTCCAAACTGATAAGAAAATCATCATCCTCAGTGCTACCTGCTTGATATTATTTGACCGGTTACAGTAGTTGTAGGCAGTATGGTTTCTGTTGTAATCACCGTCGCAAGATCTTCTAAATGTTTGGGTGTGTAATACAAGTTCGCGATTTGTCAAATGTGTTGAATTTCGTGAACTCTTTCTAACTCCCCTCCATTTCATCGAAGCTCCTAGTCGTTGGTGCTTTATATTTATAAGAAATCTGTATCCTTGGAATGTCGATACTATCTTGGAACTCTCCGGTGACCTGGTGATTCTGTTGCATCTGATTTCAGAATACATACTCGCTAAAGCTCGCTGGGGGCTCCGCCCCCAGACCCCCGGTCATGGCTTTACCATAAGGTGTCAAGTTCTAGAAAACTATTCCTTGAGTAATTCACTTCCCTTTACAGCACACACCTGTTACCAACGCATACTTCAATTGAACCGGTATTATTTCTTCCATTTAACTTTGGACAGCAAACACACGATTTATAAGAAGAACTCTATTACTACTTCTATTCTGGCAATCATGTACATGGCTAATTATATACACTTTGCGCACATCTATACATGTTAGAGACAATAACAGAATTTATTTTCTGAAACATAAACAGCGGAAACTGTCTTGCAATAGCCTACCAATTAAACCTTTCATTTTCCGAAAACACTCACTGTTTACAAATGTGAATTTTTCCACCCTTTTAAATATTATGTTTTGCAGTGTAATTTAGTACGTACAATGTATTATAATAGTGTCCCTGTTGTTAATTGTACATATTACCTGCACTAAAAGTAATTCACATCTGTGATATAAGAGTGCGAAAATATTTCAGGCTCCCTGCATATTTATTCTTGTATTTACAATGAAGACTACAATTTACTAGGTAATTTACAAATATGAATATTGTTGGAAATTATTTAAATTTTTTTCATAGCATTTGAGTGAACACTAGTTTTGTACTGTAATGTAGTACAGTGGACTATAATGGAAACCTTGGGCGTAGTTGTACATATTACCTGCAGCAAGACTTTTTCAAATATTTCATATTTACTGGACAATTTCTTGCAGTCAACCTGTATCTCTCGTCTTGTATTTTCAATAAAGACTACAATTTGTAGGTAATTTATAAAAATGAATTTTGTTAAGGCTTTTTAAACATTAGTTCATAACATTTGATTCAACACTAGTTTTTGCAGTGTAACGTAATACATCTTATTATAATGGTGTCCTTTGGTAAAAAAATGTACTTACTGGGCAGCAAGACTTCTTGAAATGTTTATATACACTGGGCAATTACATAGAGTCTTCGTATATCTTTACTCTCATATTTTCAATGAAGACGATTATTAACTAAGTAATTTAGAATATGAATATTATTGGAGGCTTTTGAAAATTTGTTTATAGCATTTTAAACAAACCACTTTTTGCATAGTAGTATAACAGTGTATTAGAATGGTGTCTTTCTCATTTCTTAATACAATTAAATAACAAGACATCATTTCCTTAATGATACTAAAAAACGCATATATAACCCGATTACTATTCCGATTTTAGAGGTGTAATTCCCCACAGATGCCGGCCGCAAAGTACCAGTATTATGTGAGCAGTAAGAACGAAGTCGAAAATCTAAGGAAGTCGGTAGTGTAGGGGATAGACGTGAGCCTACTAGACAGGAGACCTGGGTTCGATTCCTAACAATCTTTTTCTCACTTTTTCTTTCTTTGAAAGTTTATTTTCATAGCATATATTGTTTGCCTATAAGGTTGAGTCTATTATAAAACGCATTTCACTCCAACCGGTCCTGTAAACAAACTACTGAACCGAAAGAGGCACTTTTCCACGTATCCCGTATATTATAACTATATACGCTGCCAACGAGAAAATTGTCAAAAGGTGCGTATATATATATATATATATATATATATATATATATATATATATATATATATATATATATATATATATATATATATATATATATGTGTGTGTGTGTGTGTGTGTGTGTGTGTGTGTGTGTGTGTGTGTGTGTGTGTGTGTGTGTGTGTGTGTGTGTGTGTGTGTGTGTGTGTGTGTGTGTGTGTGTGTGTGTGTGTGTGTGTGTGTGTGTGTGTGTGTGTGTGTGTGTGTGTGTGTGTGTGTGTGTGTGTGTGTGTGTGTGTGTGTGTGTGTGTATTTCCTTAAAAGTTATAATCTTATACTTTTTCAGTTATGGTATAGACTTCAAACTTGGTATACGCATCTATCTAAACGACCAGTATAAAAAGGGAGATTGTTTGCAATTATTTCCGGTTCGAAGCACACACTATCCTCGCGAGACAAAATGTATTTTTATCTCGTCTGTATACTATATCGTGGAAACGATGCTCAATGTTTTTTTCCAAAATGTTTTTTGGGGGTACACTACCTCCTTGGGGCTCTTAGAGTGCCCCCGCAGGAGACCAAATAATACGTGTATAATAGAATAATAAATAGAATACTATGAGCAGTGCCCCTGGGAATACTAACTGTGATCCTCAGGAACATTGTTTCTGAAAGAAACACTGGTGTTGCCCCATCTCTAAAGCTACATATGTTTCTTTCTAAATAGTTGAGTATCGTCTCGAAGCTTCACACGAACATACTGCCTAGTTTCGAGACGATATCAACAGTTAGTGTATAAATATATTCTTTTCGTCTGTGTCTGTAATAACGAAAATATTTTGTTCACGCAATGCCAACAGAAACTATTTTGATAAAACGAAGCAACGTGATAAGAAAAAAAACATAAGAAAATAGAAGGTTCGGCGGGGAATCGAACCCAGACCTGCTACTCAGAAAGCAGACACTTTACCGCGGAGCTAACTTACTACGTTGAATTCTGTTTGTTTTATTCTCCTCAATATACCACATAAGAGTCCAAATGAAGGCAATTCAAAAATATGGCAATTTTGCATTCAAGATGGCGACTTTTCCAATGATTTGTTTCTTCACTTAAACTGAACTACGACCTTAATAACATAGGGAAACCTGGCTTACCTACATAGAGCACAACTTACAATTTTCATGGTTACAAATTTTTGAGCCGCCATTTTGAATCGAAGATGACGACTTTTCCAACATGTTGGATTTTTCCCCTCACATGCCCTGTAATCTACACACTTGAACGCAATTTCGTGATTCCACTATATCTACAAATTGTGTAGAATTAGACGCCCCCTTATAACATTCCTAGCACTTTCTTACACCCAACATGACTATTTTTTCAAGTTTAAGGGCGGATTCGCAAACTACGCATCAGAATAAACATCACCTCGAAATTTCAACGTCCTACATACAGCCATTACAAATTTCACATTTTTTCGATTTGCGCCGCGAAACGAAAACGAATTTTAATGCTCTTTTTTCTATCATAAACTATGTTCCTAGCTTCACTGCCTGACAAAATATGACGTTTCTATGGTGTGCGGAACTACTCTAAAAACCAGCATTTCGAAACGACGAAAAATTTCGACACTTCATTTACATGGAAAATGTCGCCTTTTTCGTGATATCGGAATTTTCCCATTACTCACATCTCATGACGAACAAGTATGCAAAATTTGGTGTTTGTATGTTTTGTGGAAGTATGCAAACAATTAAGTGTGTTTCCGATTATAGAGGTATGTAATTCCACTGTAATAAACACTTTCATATTATTATTAAAAAAAAAAAAGAAAAAAAAGAAAGAAAAAGTTGACCCTGCGAAGTTTGTGTGTTAGAATGAGTTCATGCTGCTATCTGGTCGGCGACGATGCTGTTCCATTCCGTGATTGGTACAAAGAGTGGAATCTATTGCTTTGAAATTATAACATTTTAAAACACGGTCAATCATTTATAATATGTAATTTCATATTTCCTGTACCAGCTAAGTGTAAGAGAAATGAGCAAGAGTTGTAGCAGACGTTCAGATATACTGTGTAAACGCTAGTCACGTGTTAAGATTTGCTTAAAAGGAACTACCATATTATGCTGACATTGTAATATATGTGTGTTCATGGATTTTATTCTTTTTCTCTTGCATGTAGCATGTATGCATTAGTCTCCCCTCAAGCATGGATTTTTTTACTATTACTATGAAATCACTCTACAGTAAATTTAATTCATATTTTTCAGATGATTTAACTTCTCTTAATAATTTTTCAATAGTAATAATAGTTGCTTTGAAATGTTGTTTCTTTGTTTCGTATTTGTAATCTTTCCTCTTTTTTTCCTGGTCTGTTAGGTATAGGATATTCTCAGATTTTGCTGATATCTTCGTACTTTTTCTAGCAGATCATAATTACTTGCATGAGATAGATTTTATTATATCCAAACGAATTTGAATTTTATAGGTTCTCATCAATAATCGATTTGTATTTGTTGTTTGATAAGAACACTCTGATTTCCTTATCTGTGCTGGCTGCTTAACCAATGGTCGATGTGAGACGGTATGCGGTGGTATACCATACTGCCTCTGGTTTTTCAGTGATGAAGGCATACCGCTTCTGGTTTTTCGGTGATCAAGATATACGTCACTAGAGAGTAGATGATAATTACCTTTAACAAATCCATTTTTATACACAGTATTTGACGAATAGCTTTACACGTAAAAATATTTTATTTTTTATGTAGAAATAATTTCTAAGTTGACAACTAGACATTTTTCTTATTTTCCTACCTTTTGTTTTTAAAACGAGTCGTCTTCAAATAAATTCATCTAGTTTATATTTTGATGTGCTTTATTGAATTTTCTTTCGTATATATGTGTGTCGTCTTGCCTTAATGTATATAAATGTCGTGTTTTGAGCATGAGAGGATTTAGGGGTTGTTTGCTGTCGGGAATCGGATCTTCCTGACGTTTGGATTAGCCTTCAGTCGAGTGGGGGTCCGGAAGTTTTCCAACAGGAAATTGTTAATATAAAATTCGGGTTTTGAGCATTTTTCTGTATTATTCTCTATAATGCAACATAAGCTGGGACGGCTTTAGGATTTTAATTTTGGGTAGGCCGCTCCCTCTCTTATGGATACATATACACATTTGATTGATTAATGACAGTAGGAAATTTCTTTTACAGTAGTGGTTGATGCTATTTGTTTAAATAATTATCTACCATTAATTTAAATAGTGGAAAATATATTTACTCTTTCTTGTATTTTTTAGCGTTCATATATTTTTCAAAATTTTTGGGTAGACCCGTGCCTACCGGCCTACCCGCTAAAGCCGCCACTGAACATAAGAGGATTTTAAAAAAATCATAAAATTGTTAGTGGGGGATCAGTCTTTCCATGTGTCCCTCCCCCCTAACTACAAGGAACCTCTCCAATGGTTTGCAGTCATTATGTTAAAAAAAATGAAATCTTTTAGGTAACATACCCTCACTGTATTTCAGCATTTAGATAGTCGATATGTCGAGTCAAAATCGTAATAAAACATACCGCTTCTGTTTTCTTTCCACTTCGAACACTGTGCTTAACTCTAATTATTGTCATACAATTTATGGTACGTATAAATTTATAGTCTCTCTATTAAAACAAAATTCCAGTCAAATTTGTCTCTTCATTCCAAGGTTATTGAAAAGAAAGTATGAATGGTTCTGATATACATTGATGATGCAAAGTATAATTGAAAATATTATTTAACGTCATATTGGTAGTAAGTAATATATTGCTCAGTAATTTATTGTACAGCGAAGACTATAAGTGGATTTCCTCTAAATATATATCTGTATATAATTATTATAATAATGGAAGCAGCCATGTACTGCAATACAGCTTTTGTGAGTTAGTAAAACTGAACATCTGTGTACTGCGACTATCTTGTGTATTTGGTGATAATGAGTAATACGTGAGGCGGTGTAGTACGGAGTCATGCATATAATAGGCCAGATAATGTACAAAATAGGAGACGGTCTCCGATTTTCAGAGAGTAAATCATAGGTACACGGTTAGTTGAAACAAATAATCAAAGGTTAAGAAATTAGGTATATCGAGAACAACAGTATTCAAGTTAATGACGTATATAACTCATTGCAAAAGACATCAAAAGACAGCAGAGGTGAATAGTAGACAGTAACTACATCTAGTGAGAGAGATCGCCAAACATTGAAGAGGATTGTCACAGAGTACCGTAGAGATAATGCGGTACAACTGACTGCAGAACTCAATCAGCGTCTGGAACAATCTAATTCTATAGTCACAATCCGACGATATCTGTATATCCTTTAACATCTGAGGGCAGGTTACGATATCAAAACTTCTGATTATTGCCATCAACGCAGCGGTGTGAGAGATAGTGCTAAGAACGTAAAACATGAACCGCAGATACTTGACAGAGAGTAATATAATCCAATGTATTATTTCTTGTTTAGAGCAACAGATCTTTTTACGTATGAGATTAGGTGAGAAGAAGGGGATTCGATAAAAATATTTTCTGAGGATAAGAAAGAATATGGATAAGCAAGCAAGATTCAGTAATTTTTGTATTACTGAATGGAAGCTGGCATGGTATTAGGTGAGGAAGTTGGCAAAAGAGGATACTACAGGGTGGATCTTTTGTTCTCGGTGGGGTTTTCGCACAACTGAGTTGTTAGCTGATAAGTTCGAGGGATCGTTAGCAGCTTTTCTTTTGTTCTATAATCTTCCATTTCTTTTTTCCTTACTTCTCTCCCTTCCTTTCTGATGAAGCATTTTAGCGAAGATGCTTATAATGTCACTTTTCAGTATATGTAATTGTTGTGACTTTTTCTGTGAACAATTCATTTTATATAGGATCATATTTTGTTTTATTTTTGGCATATGAGTTTCAAAATAATGAAAAAAAATTGTCGTTGGTAACATATAGGATATGTGAGGTGGGAATACCAACTGATACGTGTGCAGCACTTGCCGTTGTTAGTGGTGTGTCAGGTGATCGTCTATAGGACAACTACTTTTAAAAATTTGTTCCCATATTTTCGTAGTGCTGAAGAGTGAGCAGTCTGTGCTATAAACATTTTTCATTTCATCGTAGGTCTCTTTTGCTGTTTTCTTTTTGAAATGGAGATTTTTTTTCGTATTCAGTCTTGAATAACTCCATACAATAAATCCTACAATTTTCAGTAATACAACTTAATGTTTATGTGCAAAGGCACAAAAACAAAACAAAAAAAAAAAAAAAGCCTTATCTAGCATGTATACGTATAAGTCGCGTACTTGAATAGGATTTAGTGAAACTGGATCAATTACTTCGGTCAGTTCCGTTCAATTGCAGAGTAATACGGTGGAAGCATAGCTGTGATGTAGAATCATCTAGGGCACTGAAAATCTCAACAGATGAAATTAGACGACTCCTGGCTCTTAAGTGGTGGTTTAAAAAAAAAAAAAAAAAAAAAGTTCGAGCGTCTGAACAAGAATCATTTCTATTGGAGGCATTAATACCAATTTATTATTATTATCTGTGCAATGATAGGAGTGGTTCTGTTCTCCCTTGGTATTAGAAGTTTTGAATTTGGTACACACCATCTATCATCCAGATTAAATTTTTCAAAGGTTTGCTCTGGATGGTTGATTAGATTTCAGTTTAGCTTCCCTTCCTTTGTCGAGGTTATATGAAACTGAACCAACAATTTAAGGTGGAATCGACCGTAATGCGTTGAAATTTCAAAGCTCTCCCACAGGGAATCGAAACAAAAGTGCACACACACACACACTCTATTAGGCCAGTGAAGAGAGCTCTTTTGCCGTAGAATAGCATGAAGTAGTACTGAGAACAACTTTATTCATCACTATATCATTCATTCATCATACAAGAAAATATGTAATTTTACACCAGATAAACTGAGAAGTAAAATGGATGTAACAATATTGCATTAACTATAATCTGAAAGCTTTGATATGTTTTGAAGGAATAATCATAATTAGAGAATAGCTTGACAACGACATGAAATCCTAGAAAGTTTTACAAATACAGCAAAGATTCTGGTATTCTTGGTTTTCAATTATATACCAAAGATTTGTTAATATAGAAAACGTTCAAATTCACAATCACTTTTATTTTCTTTTACACATTGTAACATTAAAAGAAATTGATTTTGCTTTCAGCGATGGGCATCGAATATGTCAATTGCTAGTGTGTCTAGTTTAGCCTGGAGTGCTAGGGTGAGTTCTGATTTCAGGCAAGTGTGCAAGAGAGTTTATTTTTTTACAGCATGATCATTGAAACTAACACAGTAAGATTTTAGCAGAAATGAAGAAGTGTTGTGATTGTCACAGTGATTTCCATCTTTATTCACCGACATTTCTTCCTTCACCTTTACAGAAGAATAGCATCTGAAGAAAATAATTATCTAAATTAATTACAATCATTATTTTATTATTTAGATTATTATGAATTTTCATGAATATAAGCATAGGTTTGAATAGTAGACGTATGTAATGCAGAGGCTGATCCGTTTCCATTCGAACAACTTGCAGACAGCTATAGTTATTAAAGCGGATTTTACTCTGCGACAAAACTGTTCGCATATATGTACCAATATCTTAGGCTTTGTGTATATAAATAAAGGTGTTATAATGAGTCGCAGAAAAAATAACTTTTGGGAGGGGTACGTCATAGTTCTTGTTTGTGCAAGCTTTAGTATTTCGCACATAGTAGAACAGTGTTAGAACAATGGCTTACTGGTAGGATGAGTTTACTGTTATAATTAAACGTTATGTACAGCAGCCTCCTCCACAGGGGTTCGAAATATTTTATAATTGTTATTAACTTTTGCTGCATAGGGAAGCTCAAAATTTCGTTGAGTCAAAGAAAATGTCAAAATCGATGCTGCTTGTTAATAAGAACATGTGTTATCCTCAGTTTACTCAGACAAAATACTAGCATTGTATGACGACGACACCCATCGTGTGGAACTTAACCAGGACAAAGCTTTAAGTCACACGTCAGAACATCGCTGGTCTTCTTTCGACGCATGGCGGGTGCAACTAGCATCCATGCTAGTTCTGTTCGAGGAAATTCTCGTTAAGAATCCAGCCTTGTACTTCTCAAATGGCACTAGTCATCGTATCTGGTTCGCACTATAAATAGCCTCTGGAAAGCCTCCAAGCAGAAGTGGTACAATATACTCCTGGTATATCTGCACCGAAGTCTTCTGCAGTAGAAACTGCGATGTCGTACAATAGTCCATACGGTGTCGATGTCATCGATCATGATCAATAGTGTCGGAGGTAATATCCCAGCTAAGCGACAACTTCAGTTTGTTCGGATGGAAACGGATCATTGTTGATTTGCTTGTTAACACTTTAAAAACCAATCTTCCATGAAATGTGGATCTACAGTTTAAAGTTGGTTCCAAATTGCATGTATCCTACCTGAGGCTCGGATCTGATCTGAGACTACATTTACTAACCATCTGTCTATTCAGAAGATTTGTTTATTTGAGAAGACAAGGATAAACAAAAGCTTTTAATATAGAAAACCATCACTTTAAAAAGTAATAGAATCAACGGACTTCAAATTTAACGAGCAGAACTCGAGCAATGTGGAAAAATGTAGTTGGGGAAAAAAATGTTAAGGCAAAAACTTCGACGGAAGTTTTAAACAACGCGGCAACGGATGTGATTGTGGTCTGGCAATAGTGTAGCTTGTTTCCCACAGACATTTTTTTGTCTCAATTAGTCACTTAAATAGAGGGTTTATTGTTCTTTAATAAAACATAATTACTTTTTTGAAAAATAACAATTAATAATAATAGAAGTACTAGCACTATGACAGTAGAAAAGGGCTATGATCAGGCAGATAGCAAATGCTCACCTGCTTGGTATATGGTAAGCACATCAAGTTCCAACAGTATAGCTAGCAATTTTTTTTTTTTTTTTTTTTTTTTTTTTTTTTTTTTTTTTTTTTTTTTGTCGTCATAACCGCAGGGATAGCGACGAAATTTTCGAGTTGGTACTAAATGTTATTGAAATTTAACCAAATAATTCTAAACGTGGCCTTTCAAATTGTATATGCAATTTTTCATATGCAAAAGAGGCTAATTGAGTCATTCAACTTGTTTCATTAAATCAGTTGCGATTGAATAAATTAGCGCTGATCAGAAAGTTCAATTTCTTAAATCTTGTATAAACGAATATGAAAGAGAGTCAGGAAGTCATTCAGTGCAGAGCTACAGTCTTCCACGTACCTGCATTTATTTGACATTTAAGAGTCTCATTTCAAATACTTGTGCCACTCAAATCCAAAATTCATCTTTTAATTGACAGAAGTTTTGTGAGTTCGTTTGTAATTGTGATGTAATAATATGACTTGCTGGAATTTATGTATTCTAAGATAAGCTTAATTTTATGTAAAAAAAAAAATAAATAAATAAATAAGAATCTGGATATAAGTACATTTTTCTTTTAAATTTGTAGTTTTCTTACTTTTAAGAATATATATATACACAGTTCTGTAAGTTTACGTAAGCTGGTTAAAAGAATATATTTAATATTCTGTATATATATATATATATATATATATATATATATATATATATATATATATATATATATATATATATATATATATATATATATATATATATATAATATTTCGTGGTGATACATCGCGGTTAGTATTATTGTAGTATACTTTCGATAATTTATTGTATATCTTGACTTACTTAAGAGCGTTATTGTGAATTGTTTGTTATTATTGAATGCCAGCGTTATTGAGATTGCAAGATTTTGTCACTGTCGTTGATAGGTTGGGTCATACAAAGCATGTCAATGAATGTATCTCTGTAATAGTTACATAAATGTGGGGTTAAGTGTTCTGAATGTATTACGAATTTGTGATACTTGTGTAAAATTAATAAACGTGGAAATGATAACTCTACAGTACTGTTAGTTGGATAGTAAAAATGTAAATTAGTCACTAATAAGGATAAAAATGTTAAATACAATAAGGATGTATCCAGGGAGTTGTGTTGGCAAATTAGCATATATCAAATTACGTACGTAAGTAGCACAATGTGCTACTTCAAAATTCCTGGGCACAGCCTTGAATACAGAAACAAATTTTAAATTTTTGTCAGGAAGATTTCAGCATGAAATATCAGATCAATTACTACATATACATATGTATGTGTCCAAGAGTTTTTGTGTTTTCAGTTGGATTGTGGTATTGAACATAAAAAAATTATTCCATAATAGCATGTGCAATTTCATGTATGTGTCTTTGTAGATATTTCATAAAACTGTTCGACTAATAACATATAGAAAAGGGTTAGCTTATTATAAATTCTGCTTTCTTAGTTTCTGATTACATATGAAATCGTGACAAATGCATGTGACATTAAAGTAAATATTCCTTTATATTGTCGACTTGAATATAATAAGTTTATCTCATCGTTTCTTACAGACAGGTGATGAGACTGCCAATGTGGTTTATCATCCTGAAGATTTCGAGGGGCCAATTATGTTTTCCTTCAAAGCAAAGAATTTCTTTGGTAAAAAGAAGGCAGCTATTAAAATTGCAGATAGTGAGTGGTCAGAGAAATTTTCACTGGACGTTGCCGGTAACGCAGGAAGTGTTATATGCAAGGCAAAGACTGGACCATTTCAAGTAAGATGTTATATATAATCAACATGAAATAAAATAAAATAAAATCTTGTATGGGCGTTTGGGAAATGAGATTTATTCATCTCGGTGTAATAAGATATTCGAAAAGTCTTTAGAAGTAAAAGAGTATTGGTGTATGCAAAAAACTTTAAAAGAAATTAATGTTTAGCTGTTAACATATTATTCGTATTTAATATGTGCAATTAACTGTATTTCGTGAGAAATAATAATAATAATAATAATAATAATAATAATAATAATAATAATAATAATAATAATAATAATAATAATAATAATAATAATAATAATAATAATCAATAATAATAATAATAATAATAATAATAATAATTATTATTATTATTATTATTATTATTATTATTGTCATTATTTTTATTTTTGTCATTATTATTATTATTATTATTATTATTATTATTATTATTATTATTATTATTGTCATTATTTTTATTTTTGTCATTATTATTATTATTATTATTATTATTATTATTATTATTATTATTATTATTATTATTATTATTATTATTATTATTATTATTATTTACTGGTACAAAAGTTTTTGTTTGGATTTTAATATCCCTTTTCAGTATCGAAATGATCTAAAATGTGGACCTAGAGTTGAACGTATAACCGTGTGAACCCGAGTAGCTAGCATTAAAGGCGAGATTGTGAAACATTTAGCCACAAAGGAGCCCTAAAACTAGTAAAGGGAATTCATACAAGTTTTCCGTACGTGAGTTACGTACACTAGTATTGTCAACTGAAAGACATTCTTGAAATAATAGAATAAATGATATTGCAAATATGATAGAAAACTGAAACATACATTATTTTTCTACATCATTTCCCTGCACTTCAACGCACTTTTCCAACGTTTCACATGTTTTTTAATCCCGTCGGGAAAAAAAAGTTTTTCAGTTGCACCTGCAACCAATTTTGTACTGCCTCAATGACTAGCTGGTGGTTAAAGTTTAAATTTCTTAACTTCTGGTGATGATAGGTTTCCAAACCATGCTCATAGCCTTACTTTCTGGTTCGTGATGATGTACCCAAATTTCATCTACAGTAACGATTTGTTGTAAAAATCCATCTCCCTCGTGGCGATAACGGGTCGAATGTTTACGAGAGATGTCCAACCTTTGTGCCTTTTGCTTCGCGATAAACAGCTGTCACCATACTGGACATTTATCCGACGCATAATTTCCTCGCGTTTAACACCTTCCGCAAACAGAAACCGAATCACTACTGTCATTTCCTCTTTGGTGCAGATCGACAATGGAGCTGCCATGTTTAACGGTCTGCTACACCCCAACAACTAACGCGGGAATAAGAGTGACACGTTGCATAGAAGTGTTGCAGACGGCACTAATTCAGCGCTACATACTAGCAGTGTTACCAAACCCTTGTGCGAGAAATTGCAGAATTCCCTTTAGTTTTTGATTTCCCCTCGTATTTATCAATTTAGAATTCCTATAATATTAAAAAAAAGAAGAAGAAGAAGAAGAAGTTTATATATTTAAATGTAGAACTATAAAATTAAACAGTTCTTGAGTGCAATATGTGGCTTTAGCTAACATCTATATTAAAAATATATCATTAGGGAGTGTACTACTCTCTCTTTTGACTGTGTAGAGGGATTACTGACTCATAGAATCGTTATTTTAATTTTCTTTTGTACAATTGCCGGATAAAGTAGTCCGCACAATTCTTTCCGTACATTGGAAATCCGGTTTCGACTTGAGGTGGAAGTTATTGTTTCATTTTCTACGTAGATTTGTAATTCCACTACTAAAGTAACTTTAGTGCTAAAAATCAGATGTTAAACTCCAAATAGAAAAATTATCTTTCGACAGTGCCTTCGAAGAATAAACTGAAGGATTTAGTAGTTTCATGTGTCTTAAAGAGAATTTGATATCGTGTACCTAAATCAGTTTTCTTATTCAACAGTTATTCACTAGGTAGGTAGGTAGGTATAAATAGTTTTGTTTGTTTTTTTAACTGATGATTGATAGTAATACTTAACTTCTCTGAAAACGTAAGTTAAGTTCTTGTAGGACTTCTAGATTTTAATGCATCTGAAGTGGATTTAAATATTAGTCAGTTACGTTTGTATCCTGTCTTATATGAATAAGTAGTTACGTACTAAAAAGAAGAAAAAAATGTAATAGAGTAATGTAAATTTTCAGCACCTTTCAAAAATCAAGTGTTTTAGTTAAAATAAAAAGACGTTTCATTTTGTCTTAAATATTCTGTAAAATTTAAAATCTTAATTCATATTTTGTTTCTTACCCGAAGAGGCTCCAAAGTGACGTATCGTGTCTGTTCACTTGGTCTCTTGGTCAGTCATAAAGTGTGTTCTAATGGATATATATACACAGTAGAGTCCCCCAAACTTGTCTCCCGACGCCTCGTCATTCCGTATAACTCATTCATTTTTTTCTTTAATTGCAAATGATTTCTCCCGGTCAGAACATAATCTTTGAAGTAATGTTTTGAACTATTAATATCTAAACTGTTCTAATTTCTAACATCGCCTATACGGTGGTATAGCACATTTTAATTACTGTATTATTGTAATTATAGTACATATTTATGAATATGAATGCCCACATATTTTCCTGTTCATTCAAAAATTTCAATTCAATTCTAATACGATATCCAATTTTGGCAATTTTTCTCTCTTTCCCCTTGTGACACTAATTCTTGAAACTGTTTGACAAATTTAGTGATAGATTTTCTTCTTTTCCTAGAAGTTTCCATCTACCTTATTCCCGTTCTCAGTTACGAAGTGCTAAAGAAAGTTAGATAGTCGCTGTCAATCAACACTTACATTTCATTCTATTATTACTAGCTGTTATCAGGCTTGCCTGAAAGTTTATTGCTGTACTCTATTGTAAGCTGAATATTCACATTAGAGCAAATGTAGTAAAACATTATGAGTTGTGAATAACCCACCTTTTATTCCACAAAACCCGACAACGTCGGTAATTTGTCACCCTCTCTGTCCACATTAGATCAAGTTTGCGGGACCCAATTGTGTTTATGAGGCGTTTTGGGTAGTAAGAGCGAACTTAGCAAAAGTACTCGCAATGTAAACAAACGCTCGGAAGTTACATTTGAGGTGTTCGAGTAGTGAAATCAAATTATTCTGTTGCAGCCAATTTTCGTGCCTATAGTAGAGGTCGTCCCCCTATAGTTTCAAAATAAATGAACGATTATTTTGACCATTCAGAATGCATTTACACAAAACAGTTAAGTTCGGCTTTATTACCTGAAACGCTTCATATATATATATATATATATATATATATATATATATAATATGTTGTGTGTTTCATTCTTTCTTGTTGATAATAACCCTGATCTTTACTGTTTTCATTTTGTAGATTGGTGTATCTATAACGCTAGCTCATACAACGCTTACAAAGTTAGTAGTATTTACACCGTTCTATGTGATAATCAATGAAGCACCGTATGATGTAGAATTCCAGGAGGTAGATAGGCCTTTCCAGTGGCTGATGGTGAAAGCTGGCTACTGCTCTCCATTTTGGCCTACTTCGAACAAAAAAGAAATGCTGCTAAGAGTGAAGGACACAAAAGAACCAACGGCTCCATTTTGCTATCACGCGGTTGACACAATACTCTTAAAATTGAAAAACAAGGTAAGTGTTGTATATTGAGGAAAATTTTAAAATATCTTTGTTAGGAAACTGAAAAAATAGAAATGTTGTAATTTGTTATAAGCCAGAAAAAGTGATGAAAATTAAGGGGCGTGTTAGAAATACAGTGAAACTCTAGTCATCCTTACTATGACTTCTGGACGCAAATGCGCAGAAATTCGCGATGTGCACGCGATGAGCAGAAATTCGGATATTTTATAAATGGATCAATTTGTAGTATTGTAATATTACAAGCATTGGACTCTGGCAACTGAATTGTCAGTGAGAGTCAATTTAAATTGTTCTCTGGATGACACAAAAATATACAAAATGTAACACCACAAAGGTATAAAATTCTGAGCTGTTTTCTTCTGATTGTTACAAAAATGAAATAGAGTAATACAAAATGGTATAAAAATACCGAACTTGTTATAATGGACCTTCATGGTTGGTATAAAACTAAAAGGGGCTTGCTATAAAAGGGAATAGGTCACACAAATTTATTCCTTCGTTTATTTGAATAACACAAAAAGGTATAGAAATTCTGAGCTTATTCCGTCGTTTGTTTGAGTAGCAGAATATGGTATTTCTTTGTTTTTCTCTGGTTGGTACAGAAAGTAGAATTTAAGTAGTACAAAATGTACATAAAATAGACCTTCTCCGTTTTTTTTAATTGCAAACAAAATTTTTTCTACTTGGTATAAAATTGAATAGGTCACTCAGTTTTAATAGCACAAAAGGTACAAATTGACCTTCTTTGCTTAAGCCACTCAAAATTTATTCTTTCGTTTCTTTGAGTTAGTTAAAATGGAACCTCTTCGCTTTTTTTTTTCGTGGTTGGTACAAAACTAAATAGGCCATCTAAATTTATTCCTTGGTTTATTTGATTGGTACAAAATGTTAATTCTTTTCTTTTCCTGCTTGTTTTCAAAACTGAATAGATCACACAAATTTATTTCTTCGTTTATCTGATTAGTACAAAATGGTATAAAATTCTGAGTTAGCTAAATTGGACCTCCTTCGCTTTCTTCGTTTATTTAAATAGCACAAAAAGGTATAAAATGCTGAGTTATTTAAAATGGTATTTCTTGTTGATACCAAATTGAATAGGTCACTCAAATTTATTCATTTGTTGATTTGTGTAGCACAAAAATACTCAGCTAGTTAAAATGGCCCTTCTTTGCTTTTCTTCTGATTGTTACAAAAAATGAAATAGACCACTCAAATGTATTCCTTCGTTTATTTAAATAGCACATAAAGGTATAAAATGATCCTTCTTCGCCTTTTCTGGTTAGTACAAATTCTTTCCTTTTTCTGCTTGGCACAAAAAATAATACTCCATCCAAATTTAGTTTTTTTCATTTGTTTGAATGGCACAAAAGTACAGAAATTCTGAGCTAGTTAAAATGATCCTTCTTCGGTTTTTTGTTTATTTGAATACTACTGAGCTGGTTAAAAAGGCATTTCACGCTGGTACAAAAAGTAGGACACCTAAACAAAACGTATATAAATTCTGAGCTAGTAAAATTGGTCTTTTTTCGTTTTTTCTTTCGTTTATTTGAGTAGTACAAAATGGTTCTTCTTTGTTTGGTATAAAAAGTAGAACACCCAAATTTGTTCTTTCGTTCATTGGGCTAGTATAAAGGTACCTTCTTCGATTTTTCTGGCCACTCAAATTTGCTCCATCGTTTGTTTAAATAGTACAAAAAGGTACAGAAATTCTCAGTTAGTTAAAATGGGTCTTCTTCGCTTTTTCTGATTAGTACAATTTTATTCTTTCGTGAAAATACTCAGCTACAAAATTAAATAGCTCACTCATATTTATGCCTTCGTTTATTAGACTAGTTTAAAATGATATAAAATGATCCTTTTTTTGCTTATTCCTTTGTTTGTTGAAATAATACAAAATGGTATAAAATACTCAACTTCGGTTTTTCAAATGCATTACTTCGTTTAATTGATTTTAGAGTTGACACAAATTATAAGTCCTTTGTTTATTTGAATACTCCAAAATGGTGCAATTTCTTTTTTTTCTCGGTGGTACAAAACTAAATACTCCATTGTTTATTTGAGTAGTAAAATTCTGAGCCAGTTAAAATGCCATTTCTCATTGGTACAAAATTGAATAGGTTAAAATTATCCTTCTTCGGGTTTTTCTGGTTAGTACAAAAAACAGGCCACTCAAATTTATCTCATCGTTTGTTTAAATAGTACAAAAAGGTACAGAAATTCTCAGTTAGTTAAAATGGGTCTTCTTCGCTTTTTCTGATTAGTACAATTTTGTTCTTTCGTGAAAATACTCAGCTACAAAATTAAATAGCTCACTCATATTTATGCCTTCGTTTATTAGACTAGTTTAAAATGATATAAAATGATCCTTTTTTTGCTTATTCCTTTGTTTGTTGAAATAATACAAAATGGTATAAAATACTCAACTTCGGTTTTTCAAATTAAATAGCTCACTCAAATCCATTACTTCGTTTAATTGATTTTTGTTTATTTGAATACTCCAAAATGGTGCATTTTCTTTTTTTTCTCGGTGGTACAAAACTAAATACTTCATTGTTTATTTGAGTAGTAAAATTCTGAGCCAGTTAAAGTGCCATTTCTCATTGGTACAAAATTGAATAGGTCACTTAAATTTATTATTTCGTATATTCAGCTAGTTCATTTTTTTTCTCGTTGGTATAAAAAGTAGAACATCGAAATTATGAGCTGGTTAAAATGATCCTTCTTCAGGTTTTTCTGATTAATACAAAAATAGAACATTTCAGTAGTTCAAAAGTTACATAATGGTCAATTTTCGTTTGTTTAAACAGTACATAATGAGCTAGTTAAAGTAGCTCTTCTTCTCTTTTCCAGTTGGTACAAAAGAAAATAATGCACCTAAATTTTATTCATTCCTTACTTCTTTTTTTTTCTGGTATTCCTTCGTTTATTGGAGTAGTACAAAATGGTATAAAAGTCTGAGTTAGTTAAAATAATTTTTCGGTTTTTTTTTCGTTTGTTTAAATAGTTAAAATGGCATATCTTTGCTGTCTTTCTCGAAGTAAACCAATCATATTTATTCATTCTTCACTTCTCTCTGCTTGGTACAAAACTGAATAGGTCTCACAGGCTTTGTTTAAAGTTATTAAAGCTTAAATATTTGACCTTTGACCTCGATAGTCAGTACTTTTGGAACATGTAATAGTTGATGACGTATTACTAGATTTGGAAACAGCACCTCAATACGTTGCTATGTTTAAGAGTTATTTGCGTTTAAATATTTGACCTTTGACCTGGAAGGTCATTATTTTGGAACTTGTACTAGTTGATGACCAATTACTAGATTTGGAAACAGCACCTCAATATGTGGCTCCGTTTTCGAGTTATTAGGTTTTAAGTATTTTGACCTTTGACCTCGATGATCAGTACTTTTTAACATGTACTAGTTGATGACCTATTACTAGATTTGGAAACAGCACCTCAATACGTTGCTTCGTTTTTGAGTTATTAGGTTTTAAGTATTTTGACCTTTGACCTCGATGACCACTAATTTTGGGACATGTAGTACCTGATGACCAATTACTAGATTTGGAAACACCATCTCAATATGTGGCTCCGTTTTCGAGTTATTAGGTTTTAAGTATTTTGACCTTTGACCTCGATGGTCATTATTTTGGAACTTCTAGTAGTTGATGATCTATTACTAGATTTGGAAACAGCACCTCAATACGTTGCTTCGTTTTTGAGTTATTAGGTTTTAAGTATTTTGACCTTTGACCTCGATGACCACTAATTTTGGGACATGTAGTACCTGATGACCAATTACTAAATGTGGAAACACCATCTCAATATGTTGCTTCGTTTACGAGTGATTGGGTTTTAAGTGTCATACAAAGGGCGTATCCCACATAAACTGTAAGACCCAGATAAAAATAAATATGATATTTGTAATCAGCATGTCCGAAAACCCCCATATACCGAGTTTCACCCAAATCGGCTAAAATTGTCATAGAAATGGCGTATGCCACATAAACTATAGGACCCAGATAAAAATAAGTATGATATTTGTAATCAGCATGGTCGAAAACCCCCATATGCCGAGTTTCATCCAAATCGGTTCAAAGAGCGTATCGAATCGCTATGTTATATAGGTATTAAAATAGGGGTTGAAAAAAATCTTACGTAATTTCTGCTATGGTAAAATAGGGGTTGGAAAAGTAATCATAAAAGGGAATGAATACACCCCTAAAATGGAGGTTGTTGTGTTTATTATCTGCTCTGCTATGTGTTCATAGTCTCAGTGTAATTTCTGCTATGTTAAAATAGGGGTTGGAAAATAAGCCATGTTCTTTTATTAGCTGTGCTATGTATTATCTGTTCTGCTGTGTGTTCATAGTCTCAGTGTAATTTCTGCTGTTAAAATAGGGGTTGGAAAATATGCTCATAAAAGGGAATGAATACACCCCTAAAATGGAGGTGGTTGTGTTTGTTATCTGCTCTGCTGTATGTTAGTAACTGTTATGTTACATAGTCTTATGCTAAGGGATTGAAAACGAATATACCTCTGCTATGTGTACGTAGTCTTATGCTATGTTAAAATAGGGTTGGAAAATATGCTCATAAAAGAGAACGAGTGCACCCCTAAAATGGAGGTTGTTATGTATTACGTAGTCTTATGCTCTTCTATGTGTTCGTAGTCTCAGTGTAATTTCTGCTATGTTAAAATAAGGGTTGAAAAAATATGCTCATAAAAGGGAACGAGTACACCCTTGCTATGTTACGTAGTCTTATGTTCTGCTATGTTAAAATAGTGCTATGTGTTATCAGCTCTTCTATGTGTTCGTAATCTTATGTGTTATCTCCTATGTTAAAATAGGGGTTGAAAAATATGCTCATAAAAGGGAACGAGTACACCCTTGTTATGTTACGTAGTCTTATGTTCTGCTATGTTAAAATAGTGCTATGTGTTATCAGTTCTTCAATGTGTTCGTAATCTTATGTGTTATCTCCTATGTTAAAATAGGGGTTGAAAAATATGCTCATAAAAGGGAACGAGTACACCCTTGCTATGTTACGTACTCTTATGTGTTATCTGTTCTGCTGTGTGTTACGTAGTGTTATGTGTTATCTGCTCTTCTATCTGTTCATAGTCTCAGTGTAATTTCTGCTATAGGGGTTGAAAAATATGCTCATAAAAGGGAACGAGTTCACCCCTAAAAATGTGCTCGTAAAAGAGAACGAATACACCCCCTAAAAAGTGCTCATAAAAGGGAATAAATTCACCCCTAAAATGGAGGT
Source organism: Thermobia domestica (assembly GCF_964235325.1). Taxonomy (NCBI): domain Eukaryota; kingdom Metazoa; phylum Arthropoda; class Insecta; order Zygentoma; family Lepismatidae; genus Thermobia; species Thermobia domestica. Next base: position 330,521,603 of record NC_137455.1, read on the forward strand.
CGTAAAAGACCGTGGGCTCACGGTGTACGGTGGTCAATTTCCCAGGGGCTTGTGAGTTGTCTGATGCTGTTCTATGTTGTTCCAGATCGATCCATTTTCTACTACTACTGAAGCAATCGATCAAAAATGGGTTATGTTGTGAAACAAACATGTCTCTAAAATTGCATTTGTTTAATAAAAAGGAAGGCGGAATATGTTGAAAATCGGTAAAATACCGACTGACAATTGAATAGGTGAAAACCATAACGGTATAAGTGCATAAATGTGTTTCCAAGAAAAATCGATCTGATCTGTCTGATACGCTTTGAGTTTAGCGCCCATTTCAGCAGCGAGGCAATATGAGACCTACAGCTTAACGTGGGAACCGAAACACATGAAGTTCCGCCAGGAGTTGAACCCGTCTCCCACACCACCAAGAAAAAACAAGTTTAAGATTCGTTTCCTAAAAAAAGTGAGGTTATAAACGACTATATCTCTGGTATATAAGGTTATTCTACTTCGATCTTTTTACCTCATTAACTGTCCTCTGTATTTGTCATTCATGAAGGTATCTCAATTTTGACCAAAATGTTGGTTCAACTTGGAATTTCAGAGATCCGGATGACTGGAGTTCTGATAATTTTAGTTATACCTATCATTCGTCGTAACGTCAAGCTTATAATTCTAATGTGTTAAGTCATTCATATTTGTATGGCATCGTAGTATTTTCTACTTCAAAAACACTACATATAGGCAACAAAAATTATAGATTGACTTCTTTCAGTTTTGTGTTTTTACAGTCACAATGTAGTTGTATATGTTCAATCGTAAATACACGTAAGAATAAAAGGAAGAGTGCTTAGGAGCGAAAAAATAAAATTTTCGAGTACCGAATTCTAATATGGCTTAAAAGTTGCGTATTCGCATGTTAATCAATGAAAAGTAATGAAAAAAAAAAAAAAAACACACTTTGGAACTTCAGTTCACGCAAACGGCATGAAGTTTGAAAAAAATGACAAAAAACAGCAACATTTACGCAAGCAATATACATATTACCGGTACTTTTTTTCATTCCTATAGCGTCTAAGTACTTTATTTTAGGAGGTGGCTGAGGTCATGTTTGTTATTAATTCGTTAATGTGAGTGATTTTATACATTTTATTTTCATAATGATTTTGCATCTCTTCGCCCATTTGTCATTTTTTTTTCCATTTCATGAAATGGTCCAGAACTCACTACGAGGAGCGAGTTCCACCCACACCCTACCCAACTCTCCTACCAATTAGGATGTGCTAAATTGTATTGATTTAGTCAAGGACGTTGTCTTAAATTTAGACTTTTTAAAATCAAATTTTGGCATTGTGACTATTGAGAGCAAATTTGCTGTAATGTAGCCATTTCAGTTTTCTTTTCCGTACACTTTTCCTGCAGACTCTGTGGCAAGTTTCACATCTTTCAAGTTCCTGAGAATGGCATCCAAAATTTAAGAAGACACTCATGAGCAGATTTTTCATGCGTAAGTGATAAAATTTGTTTTCAAGTTTTCGAACACTGGACAGCTTACGTTTTCTCCAATCTATCAGCTCGCTGTAGTCCGTAGCATTAGAATTTATTGAAGGCACCATAAAAGTACTAACAGATTTCCCCTTCGGATCTTGATTTCTTTCCTCTAGCACTCTCCTGTAACCCAACTTGTGTACATGTTGTCGTCATAGCTAACAATATGTTGTCTGGATTACAGAAGAACGCTTTTTTCTTAATCACAGGATCGATGATTCTTTAATGTTGTTTGGCAAAAGTCTGATTGTTTGAACTACCTTCAAAATATGTTTAGATCCATATTTCACTGACTGATATCTCTTTATGTCGAACCAGACAAGATTATATGTCTGTATAATGTAATTTACAAGCACTTTGAGTTCGTTTGTAGGATTTGTTTGAGAAACGTGAAGCTGTGAGACCCGATTTGCACATGTCAGCCATCGGAAGTAACAGAGGTCCAGGATTTCTTATAGCCACATCTGGAGCACACTGCCCTATCTGAATTGCTCTATTAGAACTTATATGGTACCTTCAATAAATGTTAATGCCACAGACTACAGTGAGCTGATAGATTGGAGAAAATGTAAGCTGTCGCCTCCTCCAGTGCTCGAAGGCTTGACAACAGAAGCTATCTTATCACTTTCGCATGACAAATCTGCTATTGAGTTTGAATTCTTTAATCTTCCATGTCATACTCAGGAAGTTGAAAGATGTCAAACTTGTTACAGAGTCTGCAGGAAAAGTGTGCGGACAAGAAAACAGAAATGGCTACATTAGGGCAATTTTGTTCTCCAGACTCACAAAATTTGATTTAAAAAAAAAAAAAAAAAAAAAAAAGATCTGAATTTAAGACAATGTCCTTGACTAAATCAACATAATTTAGCAGACCCTAATTGATAGGATGGTAGGATAGGGTGTGGGTGGAACTCGAATTGGAGCCACCTCCTCGTGGCGAGTTCTGCGCTATTTCAAGGAAAAAAAAAAAAAAAGTTGAGAAATGGGCGAAGAGCTACAAAATCATTATGAAGATAAAATGTATAAAACCATTCACATTAACGAATTATTAACAAACGTGACCTCACACAACTAAAATAAAGCACTTAGAGGCTATTGAAATGAAAAAGTAATCTGTATATTTCTTGCGTAAGGTAAATTTTGGTGTTTTTTGTCCTTTTTTTTTCAGATTTAGACTATTTGCGCAAACTGAAGATCCAAGGTGTAATTATTTTCGTTATTTTCCCATTGATTATCTCCAAATACGCAAGTTTTGAGCCCTATTAGAATTAGATACTCGAAAATCGAAATATTTCGCGTAAAGGTAATATTTTTTCTTTCAAACTTTTGGCCGTTTGCGCGAACTGAAGATCCAAAGTGTGATTTTTTTTTTTCGTTAGTTTTCTATTGATTAGCATGCGAATACGCAACTTTTGAGCCCTATTATAATTCGATACTCAAAAATCTGATTTTTTTTTTTTTTTTCGCTCCACCCTAGTACATAACCAAAATCACAAGTTTGCTATACGTTTTAATGATCTGAGGTTGCCAGATAGGAGGAACAAAAGCTTAAAATTTCATAATGTAGGCGTGTCTCCTATCTTGCGCAACTTTCTTAAAATAGGATAACACGTCGATATGTTGAGTGTTTCTGGATCTGTGATAAAAAGAGTTAACGGAGTGATTGCTTTCACCAGAAGAAGCAAAATTATTTTAGTAAACATAGGTTGAATAAAACTTGCTTTTAAGTACCAGAGGCGTGCGAAGACATGGAAGAATTATTTTTGAGATGAGTATCTCCGAAACTACTAGGCTTCGAGCTAAGGGTGCATTCACATTTCAGAATCATTCACTGGCGGTGCAAGGGATTCTTAGAAGTTCTCCGAAATAGATTTGACTGAAAATGAACATTCGTGGATTGAGTATCTACCAAGAAGCAATAATGCGATTGTAGCAAGTCGCTGTTTTAAATATTTTAAAGAAAGTGGCAAATTTATGTAAAATAATAAACGGTTACATAGCTCCGAGGACAATAGCGGACGAGTTTTTTTTTTTTTTTTTTTTTTGCTAGTGTTAGTTGCTTAAAAAAATAAATAAAAAAAAAAAACTACCGTTCGTCAAATGATGATGATTCTTTATGTTGCCCAAACGTTTGAGAGTGCAATTTATGTAAATAACAGACGAAATATGTAGCGTGAACTTGCAAAAGGAGACCAGTGCACCATGGTGACTTAGTGCTCGACTATTCATTTCTGGAGTATGAAATCCTATTTTGTGCAATAGGAGTACTGCACATTTTCTGGAGTACTGTGTTGATGAAACATTGTATGGGCGATCTCAAGATCCTTCCAATGAAAACAGCTTATATCTTTTTCAATGGAAGTTACTCTGAAATGTGATCTTAAAGCTTGAGTACACCTTGCCCTTGCGCTACATCAGTCATGAGCAACAGGCCTCATGGAAAGCATGAAAGAAAGTATACGTAGTTTCTCATGAAAATCATATGACTACTAATAATATAAACTGTAAATAAATAGTACTAAATTTACAAAAATAAACCTGTACAATTAACTCAAGTAATACTTAAGACTCCTAAATAACTTATTCCGCGATACTGATGAATTTAATAGAAAAGACGGACCGTAGACATTCAATCATGTTCAGATCCTCGGATTCGGCGTGGTACGAAGATGTTCTACTTCATCCTGATATTCTTTAAAACACCAAGCATCCTATCAACAGCTCTATCTATGTGAGTGGGCACATTATCATCCTCAAGTATGGCATCATTGGTCGGAAACAGCATCTTGATCATAGGATGCTCATGGCGCCCTAAAATGGCGACATAATCACGTGCAGTGACGCGACCGCTAAGCGTCAGCACACGATCCACCAAAAACCAGGATGATGTGGTTCACAGTGCCACAGAAGCGACACCATTTTTACAGTTGGATGTTAATAAATACTGTGAATCGTATGCTTCTTTTGTTTTCCGCCACACACAAACACGGCCCGTGGTTTGAAATAAGGTGAACGTTGATTCATCCAACCATATCACATAGTCTATGGGCGAATATCACATAGTCTATGGGGGTACCAGATTTCCTTCGAGCCGCCATTGTATTGATGTCCGATGAAGACGAAAAACGGTAACCGCCATCTCGGGACGGTAGCTTTTCAAGATTGTATCGAACCAAAGATGGCTCGTATTGCACCCCTTGGTGCAACTAGTTCACCAGACATAGAGCATGTCGTGAGTTGGTGTAGAGGTGGTCTTGAGGTTAGACGCAGGTTCACGTGACGAGAACCAATATCTGATACGGTTAGAAGTGTCCTACTGGACCCGCTTTTCGTTCACTTGAGCTCTCGACTAAATATAGGTGTGTTGCGGAGCTGAGACAACAACGACAAACAGGCTGTCACTCGTTCCGTATTGGTTGCAGATAATGTGTGAGGCATTACTCAACTTTTACAAATGCGATATGGGTGAAGTCGGACTGTTTTCTCTTAAACCTGAAAACCGTTCGGCAAGATCACGATATGTTTGACTTGCTGTCCTCTATCGCTGTATAACCACCTTCAAGGTCTTGTAATTCAACACCTGTGGTCGCTGACTGTAGACTGCATCACAAAGGCTCAGATCTCCCGACCTGAACTTCTGGGATCAATCCTTGCCAGCGTGCTCGTTCACGGCGTCTTTTCCAAATGTCTGACGAATTCGACGACTAAATGCGGCTGCTGAAAGCCCACCTTAAGATAATACAACAAACAACAGCGAACGAGCAGCTTCGGTACCTCTATTTCTCTTCGACAGTTGACAAGCTGTGATTGGAGTGTGTGCACAACGTGCCTGAATTGTCACAGATCAGTCATTTCGATCCAGTCGTACATTTTTTACTCTTTCACTCTTCGCATACCATTGAATTCCCACCTATAGATTAATTGATGTGATATAAAATCGGTTATTTCGTGCATTAACATATAATGGGAGATAATTAGTTTTCTGTACTGAAAGCGACTTTCAGTACTTCGTAATTTAAATTACTTCACAATTGGTCAACACCGTAAATCCTATGCTTCTGTCGAATCGATCCTCGCACAACGCGTGCTATCAAATCGGCTACACGTTAATACGTCTGTAAAAATGAAGTGCGCTGCCGGTTAGAAATTTCCACTGCAGCATCACATGAGTCTACTTGAGTTTTATTGTAATAAATGAACATATTGGAATCATCCTGTAGTTACTAATAATCATTGAATTTCTGAAACAATTATAATAAATTACGTTTCGTATTCTACAAAGAACTGATTTTTGCCTAACTCACCAAAATTAATCTGACACGGAATGTACTTGAACCTGAACCCACAAAGTGGAGGTGATGTATATATTTCCTGAAAGCTTGGGTCAAGGTAAGATCAAAACCGGTTACCAAAATTGGGGAAGTCTCAAGCATTCCGCTTGAGGGCAGCACGTTACTCAGTTTTATTAACACCTTTAAGCGTGTCTTAAAGTCCGTTTCAACCCCGAAAAATCTGAAACGGTGAAACAAATATGAAAACAGAAAAACATGTCTTTCATAATTTTAAATGTATAACGTATCAAAATAAAATAAATTGTTCCAGGGTCCTCCGCAGGGTTCCAGACGGGGTCCAACTCAAAATTTGTAAATGGAAAGGGAGATCAACTTGCACATCGTATGAAAGTTGGTGTTAAATAAAAGAAGATAAATCAAGTCGCGACTCTCTACAATAAGCCTGTGCAAAATAGCTGTGGGTCAAAATACTGTATCAACACAATCTTTATTGCAAAGTCTATGGCCACTCGTATGTATCTGAAACGGTGGAATAGGTGTAGAAACAAAAACACGGATATGTCATTATTTCTAAAGTATAATGATTCAAAGTAAAAAAAAAAAATGTTCCAGGGTCCCAGACGGGGTCCAACTCAAAATGTTGAAATAGGAAGGGGTTCAAATTGAGTATCGTATGAAAGCTTATGTTAAGTGAAAGAAGAGAAAAGAAGTCTCGACTTTTGATGAAAAAGTCTATTGCCACTCCTATTAATCTGAAACGCTGAGACAGGTATAAAAACAAAAGAAAACAAAACAAAAACTAGAATGTATCAAAGGGAAAAAGAAATATCCCAGTTTCAACTGCAGGATCCCACACGGGGTCCAACTCAAAAGTTTCAAGTGCCAAGGGTGATAAATAAGCACATCATGTGAAAGCTCGTGTTAAATGATACAGAATTGGACATTGGACAAGTGTCGACTGTCGATAAGCAATGCAAAATGGCACAAGTCATTTCCTTTGATACATTCTAGTTTTTGTTTTGCTTTGTTTTGTTTGTGTCTCACCGCTTCAGATTAATAGGAGTGGCAATAGACTTTTTCAAGAGTCGAGACTTGTTTTCTCTTTTCACTTAACATAAGCTTTCATACGATACTCAACTTGAACCCCTTTCCATTTCAACATTTTGAGTTGGACCCCGTCTGGGACCCTGCGAGGGACCCTGGAATATATATTTTTTTTTTACTTTGAATCATTATACTTTTGAAATAATGACATATCCGTGTTTTTGTTTCTACACTTATTCCACCGTTTCAGATTCATACGAGTGGTCATAGACTTTGCAATAAAGATTGTGTTGCTATTTTGCACAGGCTTATTGTAGAGAGTCGCGACTTGATTTATCTTCTTTTACTTAACACCAATTTTCATATGATATGCAAGTTGGCCCCCCTTTCCATTTAAAAATTTTGAGTTGGACCCCATCTGGGACTCTGTGGGGGACCCTGGGACAATTTATTTTACTTTGATACGTTATACTTTTGAAATGATGAAAGACATGTTTTTCTGTTCTCATATTTGTTCCACCGTTTCAGATTTTTCGGGGTTGAAACGGACTTTAAGACACGCTTAAAGGTGTTAATAAAAATGAGTAACGTGCTGCCCTCAAGTGGAATGCTTGAGACCTCCCCAATTTTGGAAACCAGTTTTGATCTCACCTTGACCCAAGCTTTCAGGAAATATGTACATCACCCGCACTTTGTGGGTTCAGGCTGAAGTACATTCCGTGTGAGATAATGTTCTCTTGAACGGAAGATAACCTTTATACGGCCATTTTCATTAAAGTGGAAGTGATTATTCGTACCATGCTTTTTACATAATAATGCGTAACGTAACAAAATATTTTGAAATTTCACAAAATTATCTCTTCATAAGAATCTTCTGCATAAGTTTTTCATAGCAAGAAGATTCTAGAAAATTAGCACTAAGACTTTACATAATAATATTAACAGATTTTTTAACCTCATCATTGTTTACCGTGCACACAAAATAATGCAAGATAAAATTGTAAGAAACAAGATTAGTTGAACGTAATTTGACCATATCTGCAGAGGAAGGTATCATGGAACTGTGAAACGTAAGTTAATATTACATTAAATATCAGCGCAGCAAATAAAAGAGTACGTTTACAAATTATCCTAAATGTTTCGTGTATTTTATTTTTCTTGTAGTATGGTGGTATTAGTGCAGATTGCCAAATAACTGAAGGTGGAGTGTATATTACATTGATGGCGTATGAATCAGGATGTGCGCCTGCGTTATTAGTGAATCATACGAATTCACCCATTACATTTTGGGAGAAAGGAACTACTGATCGCAGGTATTGTGATGTTAAAATAAGAATAAAAATAGTTTTATTTCCCTTTTCATTCCGTGAGCAGAAGTGAAAAGCTAAATAATTTATTTTTTAATGATAATGATTACTTTGCCTAACATTACATAGAGAGAAGACAATTTCTGAAAATCTCTAACTCGTAATATACCTTAACGTATTTGAGTTTTATTATATGGCAGTAATTTCAGTATCTTGCTAATCGTCTGACATCTTCATCCAGAGCAACAGTACATTAAAGAGCTTCTAACGTAATTACTAAATTTTACATAATGAATCTTCTAATTTCTCATCATATTAACAAATTTAACTTCTGTTGAAGAAAAGCTTCCAGAACTATCTCATTACTGAAACAATCTTCTGTTTCCTCCCACGTTCTTTATTCCATCGTTATTATCCATCTAATTATCATTGTTTCCTTCAAGAAGAAGAAGCTTCTCGATGAAGCCACTTGGTACGTTAATGTGAAATATCCTAATTTTCCCAGAAAGCGTTTACATCTAACAAATTATTCTTAGTACTGATGGATAATTCCAGTTTATCGACTAGTTTCTTTTGTTTCTTTCTTTTCATAGCATCTTTTTAAGCGCTCTATCATTCGTACTTTCTTTTTTAATATTAATGAAAATTGAAGAAATTTAAACGGAACACCCTATATATTTTAAAGTTGTATATCCAAATTAAATAATACCATGATTAAGTATTTCAGTAATGTTTGTACTTCCTGAGCTATCTCTGACATTACTGCCGATGTACTGTGGCTTGGCTGATAGTACAAGTTCAGTGTTGGAATGTGTGATCAGCGCATTAGCTTCAAGCTTTGATATGATAGAAAAAGAACAATCGAAATTGCTGTAGTAGAACAATAATCACAGTCTGACTGATGTGTCAACTATAGTAGCGTTTTTACATATATTAGTATTAGATATTTAATAGCAATGGAAATTTCAGTTTCTTACTCGTACATACAGACTGAGTGTATAGGGATTTTAGTATCATAATTCGATTGTATATGAATTCAAGGGGGCGCGGTGGCTCAGTGGTAGAGCGTTCACCTCCGGTACTTGGGGTCCCTGGTTCGATCCCAGCTCGCGCCGTGTGAACTTTGTGGTGGACAAACATCGTGCTCGTGGGTTTTCTCGGGGTTCTCCCGTTTCCTCTCACTTTCTTCATTCCACCATTTCACTCATTTCTCATTATCACCGTCTCCTTTAGCCTAACCGGCATAACCGTGGGACGTTAAACTTAAAGATTTCATTTCATTTCATTTTGTATATGAATTCAAGTTCTACTGCAGCAATCTATCCTGGTGAAGGTTTTCTTATTGTAGATATCTTTAAGTGTTAGAAAGAAGTCACCTTGCATGCGTTAGTGTTGCGTTTTTTTTTTTTTCGTTTTTTTTACGCTATAACTATTTTTTTAAAACTATAACTATGTTTCGGCCCCCGCTGGGGTCATGGACGCGAACACCCCTATCCGCAAGCTGGAATTCGATTATTGTTTTCGAGTTTTTTTCTTTATTATAGAACCAAAAGCAATAGTTTAAATAATTCATTCCAGTTTGTAGTAGGAGAGTTTGCGTCTATGATCCCAGCACAGGGCGAAATATAGATGATTATAAAGTTTTAAGAAAAATATAACATCAACGGATGTAAGGTGAATTCTTCCTATTTTAAATATGTTTCCTAAAGCATCAACCAGTTATCATATCATTAAATATTATTTTTTGTAGCGAACTGAAATAATATATGCTTGTTATCTTTGCCTGTAATACATTGATGTTGTGAAACATATAATTAGTGATTTTGTAATTTACAGAAACACTTTGACACCTAAACGCTCTTGCTTGTATGCTTGGGAGTATCCAACGGGATCAAGAACTTTGTATTGGGAATCAGGAAAAAACAAGGAAGCCAGCAATGATCTTCTAACGGTATGTACCAATACAAAATTTTTCATGGAAATGATCTTAAATATCAAACGAGAAATTATGAAAATTTATGCTTAAAGAAGTAAAACTATAATTTGTACCAATTGAATAGATTTTATACTATACATTGTCTATCATCTGTACACTTTGTACACTTTATGAAACTACAATGAAAATAAGACGAATCACCTAGAATAGAAACCAAAAGCAAAGTCGTCCTGCATAATAGAGCATTGGAATTTTTATTCACTATGTTGGCTGAAGGGATGCAAAGCCCGAATTATTGTGGAATGAAGGGTTAGTTGCCGGAGTGGCGGAAGCAAGTTGTTGCGTTCTACCATTTGGAGATTTATGACGTACAGAACTTAATTTTATTCTGTACATTTATTTTATTTAATTTAGTTTATTTATTTATTTATTTATTTATTTTTTAAATGTAGAACTGGTTGTAAATACATTCAATGTTTGGTCCAAACTTCAGTGATCAAAGTTGATCCTTTTAGTTTGATAGATGATAGTAAGAAATATGTATAAAAGCATCGGTGGAAAAGATCTTTATTTTAAGTAATAAAAACGTGTTAATTTATTACTTAAACCTTTCGTTAAACCCTTTCGTTAAACCATTTTTTTAAAAAAAACTTTTATTTGCTTGTGTAAACAATAATTTTCGGCTTAAACTAGATTTCCGACGAAATTCAGTTATGTAGATTTACCTCAAGAATTTATAGAAGTTTTTTTCTGTAGGGTAACAGTTAGAAAATAGGGTCCTTCTTGGGTTAGATGGTTAACATGCGTGATTTCTGCGCACTTACTCCCCGTTTCGATCCACTGTGGGTGTACATGTCTCGATACAATCCTGATTAGTAGTTCTGGTCTCACTTGAAGCAGTAGTCACATTTCATGCAACATATGCTGAAAAGGGATGTAAATAAATCAATAGTAAAAATATTGAACATGAAATTTACTTTTGCAAGAAAATGTACTACGTGCTAAAGATATATTTATTTTCAGACAACTTTTTGTGTATTAAAATAAATATAAAATATATTCTGTTAAGAAATTCTATTATATACATTTGTAATAGATCTCTTCTCAAAATATATATGTGATGTCCTTTCGTTGCCCAGCTTCTAACAGTGTCCCATCTCTCATAACCTTGGTGCCAACGGTATAAACGAGAGCCTAAACTAACAGAAATAGAAAACAAATTAAGAAAAAATCTCCGGGTGTAGATGAAATTCTGGCTTATTTAATTTTAGCTAGAGGGGACGAATTATGAAACAAGATCCACATACTAATTCATTAGGTTGAAATTAGTGCAGCGATAGTAAGACAGAGATTATCGTTGAATAATGTAAGTATTCAACGTCTGAAAACGGAGAGGTTTAACTTAGAAATTAGAAGGGAGCGAGGCGAGGGGAAATACCAAATTGAAGTGTCGAATAGATTCTCGGTTTTAGAAGTTTTGGAGTACACTAGTGTTGAGGATACTTAGGTTGAATTTAGGGATAGCATTAAAATTTCAGCAAAAGAAAAATTGGAGCATGCGAAAATACATAGGCATAAACCATCGTTCGACCCAGGAATGCACTAAACTAACAGAGAAGAAAAATAAGAAAAGTGCGTTTGCTACAAAATCCGAACAAAAAATTTCGTTGGCATCAGGAAAGGGGGGGGGGGGGGGAACGACGTCCAAAACGTTTAGAACAAAGAAACTCGATTTTGGAAGCTAAAATTAATAAATTTGAAGATAATAGTAAAAACAAAATATTCGGGACACGTGTAAAGGTATCAGTGAATTTAAGAAACGGGTTATATATCCGAAAAGCCGACTTAACAATACTTACTGACTTAGATAGCATATTAAATGGATGGAAAGATTTCTTTGACGGTTTGCTTAACACATATCCAAAAACGTACTTGGAGAACGGGAAATGCATATAGCAGAACCGTATATTCCAGAGCCTAAACAAACAGAAATAGAAATCGCTATAAAGAAATTTAAAAAGACATGAATTTCCAGGTGTAGATGAAATTCCGGCAGATTTAATTTTAGCTAGAGAGGAAAAATTGTGGAACAAGGTACACAAACTCATTCTTCTTATCTGGAACAAGGAGAAATTGCTACAGGAGTGGAAAGAATCAATCATAGTTCCAATTCACAAGAAAGGCAACAAAATTGATTGTAATAATTCTCGAGGCATCACTCTTCTGTCAACATTCTATAAAATCCTCTCAAACATTCTATTAGCAAGATTGACCCCGTACACAGATGAAATTATTGGGAGATTATCAGTGCAGATTTAGGCGAAATCGATCAACTATCGACCAGGTATTTATCATTCAACAAATACTCGAAAAGAAATGGAAATACAATACCCCAGTACGTCAATTATTTATTGATTTTAGAAAGGCGTACGACTTGGTTAGGAAGGAAACATTGTACGAAATTCTTACATAATTTGGAATACCGAAAAAGCTAGTTAGACTAATTTTATTATTTGTAGTGTCACTTGCGTAGAGTAAAAACTTTTTCTCTGGATTCCGTCTATTAAAGACTTTCGACACAATACAGGAACAATGTCTTGCCGCAACAGAGTGTCTACAAATGGATTGAAACATTCAAAAGTGGTTGCACAAGTGTTACGCACGAGGGAGGAGTCGGACGACCGGTGAACCGTTTTTGAATTTCTCAATCCATTCGTTGCGGCAAGACGCTGTTTCCGTATTGTGCCGAGTGTTTGATGGATTGCGGTCCCTGATACACCTTCCAACCACAAAAACTGGATCACTGCTCATTTTTCCTCTGGTGCGAACTTCTAATGGAGCGGTCATGATCTATCTGCAACGAAAGGAAGACAAATGGAGGGATTAGGATCAAACTTTTATAGCATGGCCACAACAGCATAGCAATAAAATACACGAGGACAGAGGTCAATATAAACAATACAAGAAGTGTTATGTCAAAATTGCGGATAATTTTTGACTTACCTTCGTATATTCTTAAATTCACCTCCCTTAGAGCCTTCTACAGTATTGAAACTATAACTGCTTTTTCGTTCACGTCAACAATCACTAATACTTGTGCAGCACTCAAATTCACCACTTACCATTTAGTTCCCCTAGAATAAGCCCATCACAATAGTACATTTGACGAGACTATATGTTTCGTGTAACTATCCTTTAAATTCTTTCCCCTGGACTCTTCCATATCCCTCAGAAAACATGGGGAGACATCTAAACATTGTATGAACTATTGTTGCCTATTGATCATATGAGGTGGTTTGCCAATCGTATGTTGAAGATCTTGACTATAAAAGATCAAGGTACTATGCGAAAAGATTTTTTAATGTTCTGTATATATCAGTGTAAGTTAGGTTTCTGGACTATTTAGGAGTTTCTGAGCCTTATAAACTCATATGATAAGTATAACTCAACTGCAGTCAAAGTATACAAACGTGTGCTTGCTCTTTAATAGCTCCTGCATTAAATTCTCTTTGTCTCCTATTCAGTTGCGTTTTTCCTGATATTATTGTTCTTACACTAAGAGAATGCAGTGATGAAATCTTAAAATGACGTGCTCATCATTTATTTTCTATAGTCTTGACGGGGTTCACTATCAGGAAGAAGATAGGTTTAAATAAAAATTTTAATTAAAGCTTTTTGAAAGATTTGTACTCACATTGAAAATTATTTTCTAAGAAAAGAAAAAAAAATTGTAAGAAAAGAAAAAAATGAATTTCCCGTTGTGAGTAACTTGAGACATTTAAGAAAATAGACCGTTTGCAAACATTGCCATTGATCAATATTAAGGTAAAGTGGCATGTTCTAATCATAACTTACTTATATTACGTACCACATTATATATATATATACTAAATAATTTATCATTTATTTTTCCAGGATGGTATTGGAGAATTCTATGATGCTAAAGGAAATAAAAGATACTGGGTATCATTTTTAGATGGTATGCAACGAGTACTTCTGTTTACAGAGGATCCCGCAGTGGCTCGAGATGCAGAAGCTGCAGCTGACTTTGAAACAATTAAACAGGAGATAACTGTTTCTTTGCATGGTATAGGACTGTCCTTGGTGAACAATACAAGCCGCGTTGAAATACTTTATCTAGGAATAGCTAGGTAAGTGAAAGCAGTCACTAATATAAAGTTTATAACTAATCGAGGTCGTGGCTTAACTGTCCACAATGGTTATGGGCGGCCAGAGGACTTGTAGGATGATGAGGTTTGTATAGTGGTTTCTATTATCGTGATTTTCATTGTCTGGCAGTGAAATATTCCTTTTGCAGAGTTGATTACACACATGCCACTAGAGAAAACAAGTTATAAGACTTTCATGTGTTTGTCTTTACTGCATGGAATATTCTAGATGTTTACTACCTCCTGGGACTGCTATGATGGGACGCATCAGCCACTGTTCGTGGTTGATTCTCGACAATTCAGTGTAGCAGTATTCTAGTGGTTGTATGACGAGGTGACAAACTGCGTGATATATTTTGGAGGTGGAACAGCATACAAACAGTAAATTTTGTTAAATACTGGAATATTCCACAAGAAAATCTCTACAGTACTAGGTGGTCCATCAAATGTATGGAGATCAAGCTGAGAATCGTGCTACAGTTTCAGGTAGTACCAGTTGTTCGTTATGTGCAGAAAATCACTAAAGGTGGCACGCGTGCACAACTTTAGGTGTCTTATCAGAAATAGGAAAAAAATCTTGGAAGTGGGACAGATTGTTCGTAAAAATCGTTCCTATATAATAGATGACATTGCAAAAGCAGCAAGAATCAACCATGGCAGCCGTCATGCTATACCTACATTTCTGATACAGAACCTGTACACGAGATGTGCCGCTGAAAAAATTATGACCTCTTCCCAGCCATCAGTGTTCCTTCTTCAGGTGTCCATCGCACTTTGACATACTCTGTGTTGATTCTCCTGTCAGCCCATTCCGTTTTTTTAATAAGCTCCTCCTTCCCTTGTAATTGCGTTTTATAGTCCTGCCGGATATGAACTACGCAATAGCACACACCTAGAACTGCTCGTGCATCCTGTGACAATAGCTGGCGAACGAATCTTTGAATCGACTGGCAAACTTAAAGAAAGGTGTACTAATTCTTTTTCCTTAGCCCTTGAGTGTTTGTTTTCCCACTTCACTGGTGAGCCACCCATCACCAGGAAAAAAACTACACAAATCTTGTAACAGGAATATGTAATGCGCTATTAAAACTATAATGTATCGCCATGTATATACCCAGTACAGGCAAAAAGATCGGGGAATGAAGGTGGAATCAGTGTGGATCATATGGACTACTACAAGTATGGCCGTCGCAAGCGAGACAATTTGTCAAATTCCAGCGAGGCATTCCAGATTTGTAGCTCCTTAACATGGGTAGTCCAACTATGCAGTTGTCCGAAGAGGTCAAAGATACATAAAAATAGCTATCGACGGTAGAAGTGGCGCAAGGTGGACCTAGCTCAAACCGATCCCCTGACTGCTGCTATTAACACCATTAGCAACAGAGCGGCGGCCAGACGAACGCCGGAGGTCACTCATGCTGATATAAAACATTGTAATAAGAATCAGTGGCGTATTTACGATTTTGTTTTGGGGGGGGGGGGGCTTTGCTAACTTTAGTCCTGGAAATGTAAAAATTATGCAAAATATTTCATTTACTTTATTATAGTAAATACAATTTTGGGGTGAGGGTGGGGAATTAAGCCCGGAAGCCCCCCTTAAATACGCTATTGATTAGAATATACAAGAACATAGCAAACAGGTTTTCAAAGATATAGAATACGAATCCACAACAGTTTAAACATAACATTGTATGAATAGAAAGTTACATCACTATACAACGTTACAGTTTTTTTTTTTTTTCTCGCTACGTTCCAAAGATGAATAAAAAATCACATGATTTTCTTGTATGTGTTGAGAGTTTGTATCGAAAATGACCACTTTCTGTTTCAAATATTCGACTCCTGGTGGGTTTTAGAAGTTAAAAATCCCACCGTTAAATTTGACTCATACGACTCGATATGTAAAATTTTTCATGGCCCGATGTGCAATACGGTTCGATTTAAAGGCGTGGTACAAATTAACGGCTTCGTCATACATATGAATTCACGGATCTGGCCTATAATAGGCACATAAGTACAATCATACACATGGGGTATATGGGACATGCCATGCAGGGTATTTAAAAACATGCGCAGTCACGTTAATAGCACGTGCAATCATCCCTAGCAACCACACAAGCATGTAGATACCTCTATGAGATATTGTATTTCACGCTAGTTACAGATTTTGGGGTAGCGGGAAGGTGGTCGTTATTGTATCTCGGCTAGCGATTAGACCAGGTACCATAACCTATTGTGCCTCACATTTGCTTGATAGGGCTTAGGTCTGCAGGGCAGAGAGAAGGCGTACGCCGAATAGAGCACGCTGGAATGTCCTGTGGTTTTAAAACGGGCGTTATGCTGGAAAACGGGAATCTCGTAGTATTCAGCAAGGTCGACGGCCAGAGTTGACAGCGTCAAGAATGCACGACGTACTAATCACAATCTCCTGAATAAAGACCATAGGCGTTGAAAAAAACGAGCAGGATTTATAACTTGTTGTCCCAATACCAAAATACCAGATGTGGATCCTGTACAGCAAGTGCGAACACACGCTGGGCTTTGCCACTAATCTGCAAGTGTATTGACTCGCATATGTTAAGGATAATCGCGCGAGAATAACGCGGAAATGTGCATTTGCCTCGAACAATCGATTATTTACTGTTTGTGCTCTCAAATTGGAGGCTGTAGTGTTTCTGATTGCACTGACAGTTGCAGTCTTGTCAGTTAGGACATTCGATGACTCTTTTTGCGAAAGCGCTACCCGGTACATGAGAATCTTGTGCCTTCCATCGTGTACAGCAGCGATGAACCTCTTACATAGCACGATTCACACGAGCAGCAATTCCGCGAAATAACCATCCGGCATTTTGCAATCTACTTACTTGCACAATAGACATTCGTTTACTAACGTCATTCTGGTGCTGTGGGCACAGAATATTATCCACAAACAACTATATTCGTCATTTCTTCGACAACTTCAAGCTACTAGCAACATACCCTTTACAGAAACACATACCATGCTACGAATTTTGTTCAAATCGGACGATGAAAACGGAGAGTGTTGTTCTACTGTTAGTGAACGTCTTGTATCAAATAGTGACAAGATTCATGTTTAATTTGTACCTCGGTACTTTCAGAAAATTTCCTTTCTTTACACATGGGGCAGTTTATTTCGAGTTATTCATCAGATTCGAGACTGTTTAGTTCAGTTACGCCCATTGGTTTACTGTTGTCTTACATTTTAAATTAAGTTTCGGATGTCCGTAAAGGTAACGGCAAATCGCTTTTGAATGGTTTCCCTTTTCTCAGATCTCGTCTTTGAACACTTAACTAAATAATAATAATAATAATAATAATAATAATAATAATAATAATAATAATATATTATTATTATTATTATTATTATTATTATTATTATTATTATTATTATTATTATTATTATTATTATTATTGTTGTTGTTGTTGTTGTTGTTATTATTATTATTATTATTATTATTATTATTATTATCGCATCCTTTAACTAACGCATCTATAGTGTCGGAAAGACACGATGAGTATGGTGGCTCCTGATGTGCACCATTATTCAATTGTAACTAAAGTATTTTTATCTAGTGTTTGTAAAGTATATGAGTCCACTGAAAGATTTTATATGCTAAAGGTGACTATTTATCCTTGTACAGGGTGTCTATCGGTCACGAAAGTCATGAAAAAGTCACGAAATCAGAAAACGGTCATGAAAGTCAAGAAATTTAGACTTTTGGTCACGAATTTTCTTATCTGTACAAATATAACCACAGACTGGAAAATTTTGTTCTATAAAATGTCAAAATTCACCACCAAAAATGTTTTTATGATGGGCTTTAGACGGTACTGAATCACAAGCAAAGTATTCTATCGCATGCATGAAAATTCGGCCTAATTTGCACCCGAATTCGCTCTTGAGAATGTTAGGAAATTTTGTGGTTTGGTAAAGAAAAGGTCACGAAAAAGTCACGAAATTTCATTTTGGAATTTTAGTAGACACCCTGTTGTATCTTCAAATTGGTAATGCTGATTGGTGTAATATATTGTTAAGTAATGATCTTAATTTAGCAGCTTGCAAACTAGAGGAAGTTATTAAATCTGCGATGGAGTGTAATATTCCTAAATGTAGGCCTAAAGAATCTAAATTTCCCTTATGGTATTCAAAAAATTGATTTCTTTATGGAAAGTAAAAAACCAGGCTCACAAAAATTACAAAACTTCTCAATGTGAAAATGATTATGTAGTCTTTTCTAATTGGAGAAGAGCTTTCAAAACTCAATTAAATGTGGACAGGCAAATTCATTTTAGTAAAATTGAAAATGATCTTACAATTGCCCCTGAAAAATTTGTGGAAATATGTAAATGTTTCAAAAGATAAGATAATATCTGGTATTATTTATAATGACGTTTTGTTTACTGATGATAGTATGTTGGCTGAAAAGTTTGCCAACTACTTTTCATCAGTCCTTCAAACTTTCTCAGTTAGTGTTACTAAAAATCAATGTTCATTTGAAGAATTTGGTCAAGTTAAACCCCAGAAATTACTACTCAACATGTATTGGAAGCTATCAGAACTTGAAAGATTAAATCGTCAAGTAGAATAGACGGAATTCCAGCTTTCATTGTTAAAGAAATAGGTGAAACAATCGCACTAATATTGTCTTCTTTGTTTAACTGGAATTTATCCACTTGTAATTATCCTGATGTATGGAAATTGGTTTCTATAACACCCATACCTAAAACTAATGGAAAGTCTATTAATGATTTTCGACCAATCTCTGTAATAAAGGTAATTCCGAAAATCTCCGAGAAAATAATCTATAAATATGTTTATAGTAGAGTAAAGAATGAGATTAACATAAACCAACATGGATTTATGGCTGGTAAATCTGCAATAACTAATTTAGCAAGTCTTATGCATTATACGCTTCCAGTAATTTGGGCTGGTAGTCAAGTTGACGCTATTTACTTGGACTTTGCAAAGGCATTTGATAAATTGCCACATCACTTATTGATTAACAAATTGAAAAGATATAACTTGCCTAACTGTGTTATTGATTGGTTGACTTAAGTGGAAGGACATTTGTGGTAAAATATAAAGGGAAACTGTCTGCTATTCATAGTAATACCTCCGGGGTACCCCAGGGTTCTAATCTTGGTCCTCTATTGTTTTTGCTGTATATTAATGACATTTATGTTGATTTAACTTGTAAATATCTGTTATATGCTGATGATATTAAAATTTTCAGTCAAATTAAGTCCAAACAAAATCAAGATATTTTGCAAAAAAAAAAAAAAATATATATATATATATAGATTTCATAGTTAATTGGTCCGAAGAGAATTGCCTACCCCTGAACTTTAACAAAACGCAAGGAATAACATTTTCGAGGAAAGTTAACCCTTCCATCTACAAATACAGGATATGAAATCAACATATCCAATTCGTTAAGCATGTTAGAGATTTAGGAGTAATATTAGATGAAAAATTGCTTTTTCAAAAGAATCTTCAGGTTGTTATGTCCAAAGCTAGAAGGAATTTAACAATGATCAAATGGTTGTTGAAATTTTACTAATATTAACACCTGTAAAATTCTCTATATGTGCAATGTTAGGTCTCATCTTGAATATTGTACAGTAATTTGGAATAGTGAAGCAAAATATTTTAGTTCGTCGATTGAATCAGTTCAAAATCCATTCCTAGCCTGGTTAAAGTGGAAGTTTAAAGAAATAGGAGAGGCGAGCTTGTCAGATATAAGGATGAATCTTAATCTTACCCTTCTGTCTGACAGGGTCGGCTCTTTGACTTGAAGTTTTTTTTTATGTAGTTCTGCATGGAAATTTTGTTCTGGAGAAGTTTTTCTCTTTAAAAATTCCTCACAGAAACATTAGGAAATTTGCTCCGTTTATCAGTAAATATCTAATTATCTCTTCTATATATAAAAGTATAGAAACACCTAATAATTTTAACCGGTTCTTGATTTGTTTCATAAGAATTTTAAGAAGGTGCGTGAATTATTTTGTCATTTTTTAAATAAACTATGAAATGTCTTAGTATTTTTAGGCTTGCAACTGATTCTCTTAATTTTGTTTTCTATTTTTCTAAATACTGTATGGATTTGTTTTATGTATATATTGTATTTTTTAAAAATCAAATTGAAGAACCTTTTTAATTCTGAACAGATACACATGTTTGTTTGTTATTTTTATTATATTTCTGGAGGTCATTTTGTAAAGTTTGTAAGGTGCCATTTGATAGATCCTTTTATGCTTTGTTAGTTTTTTTTTAAATATTATTATTATTCTCCCGTCTTTTATTTTCCTATCATCTTTTCTTTTCTTCTATTCTTAATTCCTTCTTTACTATGTATACTGCACTTTTTTTTTAACTTGGTCATGAATTTTTTTATTTGTGTCATGAATTTTTATTTATGCTTATTTTATTTTCGTCATTATTACTAGCCTTATGAATCATTGTACTTTACCGGAAGTGTTTAACTTAGAAATATTATTTATTTTCATATTGTATTAGCAGCTACATAGTGTCTTTTTTGAACTTTTTTCTCTTTTAATAATTTGTAAACTGTTACAATTACGTGGTTAATAATAATCTATTTTTGAATTTTACATGGTATACTTATCCTATATGGTATACCTTTTCTATATGCATGTTAATTATGCTTTTTTTTACTATTGTTATTTTTGTATTTTCTAGTTTGTAACATACTGCATGTTTTTATTATTTTTCTGAACTAATATTTTATCCATTTCATCTATTTTTGTATAATCACTTGTACGCTGTTAATCAGCGGCGGCCCGTGGGGGAAGGCTGCAGGACTGCAGCCCCCCCAACGTAATTCCATATTTCCAATTCGAGACTTAATTATCAATCTTTATATTTATGCCTTTTTTACGCGCGTTTTGTTCTTCAATTTTTCACCTCCTTGAAGCAAATTTGTTGTTCCACTTCACCCTCTGGGACTGTCAGTACAATCTCGCCTGGCCGTTCTTACGATGCTATGATCCCACTTCCTCCTCTTTTTAGTATGTCTTTACTGGTAACATGTGGACTGCTTTACATGCAGTCCTTTCGGATGCTTGATAGTTTGCGCAAGCGCACTCTTCTCATTTTGTGTTCGTCTGCTCTGATCAGCGATGAGTACGTATATTCAGGCTTGGCAACTCCAGGGAAATATCCCCTGGCCAATCCTATACAAAACTTTAGTTTCTGATTTTAGCTTCGAGAGGCATAATACCCTTTCTTTGATTAGCAACACTGAGTATACTTATGTTGTTTGGGGTTTGTTTGTTTGCCTGCTTGGGGAATGTTTCTAGTAGGCAACTGATTTATTCTGTGCAATATTCGATTATGTTTAATTTTTTCAAAATGCGATTATATTTAATTTTTTAAAAATTCTGTCAGTATTAGCGTGATGTCGTGCAAGTGATCTGCTGTTACTTGTGTTTTTTATCTTCTGTACTCGTATCAGTGTTTCCAAAGACAAGGGGAAAAATCTATGAAATATGAAACTATACAATTAGTTTTTTTTTTTTCAGTTCTTTCAGAGTGGTCTGTTTCTTTCTTATGCGTGGCCTTCTTATTGGCCAAAGCTATGATGGCGCACCTGTGGTGAGTGGGGCTATAAATAGAGTCGAGGTCAAAGTGAGATAGATATATCCTAGTGCTTATTTTGTGCGCTGTTTTGCTCATCAATTAAATTTTGTAATGGAAAAAGCCACCAGACAAAACATTAAAGCCAGAATATTATTTTCTAATCTTTCTGCTATCCCGGTCCGGTTTTTTCTCGCTCTCATAACAGAACAGCAGTTTGATTCCTGTTTTGCAAAGTGGATACCCAGTGGTGGACCAACTAGATGAAATTTTAAATCTAAGACTTAATGCGGTGTGTGGAAAGCAGGAAGAAATAAAAGAATGCTTCCAAATGTTGTCAGAATCCGAGATCTCAAGCACTACAACAATGAATGAAGCGTCTGCCTTGTAGTGAGAGAGATACACCCTAATGCTTATTGAATGAAGAATTTTGTTTCTGGCTATTTTTATCACTTAGTTACGCCACATCTAAATATTCTATTTAACCAACTTACATATTCATTATATAAATGCAGCAAAAGTTCAGTCATATTTATCTGCTTTCACCACTGAAATTAATAAAATCAGGGAGTCAATAAAACTAGTTGATACCGAAACTTAAAATCGAACCCAAAAGAGAGTTGTTTCAAATACAGTCAAGAACATACGCAGCCAAAGAAGTGTAATGTTATTTTAAACCAAGTAATCCTGCACTTCCATTTTACAGACCTCATATCTATATCTTTACTTCTGCAGAACTCTAATTTTGATCAATTTAGTGCTTCCTTTCTCGAATAAATCTTCAGTAAATGTACAGAGCTCTCCTGTTTTTGATAAAGATGAACTTCACACTGAATTTAGTGTAGTTTGTGCAAGAGAAGAGATCAGGAAACTTGGTGCTGCTGTGAAATTCCTCCAGAATGTTATAAGCAATAGTCTTGCTTCCACTTTTCTGAAGTGCTAAAATTTTCGAAAATATTCATAACACTGACCTTAACTACAAGTGAACCTGAATGATGCTCTTCTACCCTTAAAAGAGTGAAAACTTTTCTAAGAAATACAATGGGAGAAGAATGGTTAACGATACTTGCCATGTTATCAATAGAAAAGGAAATGGTTAATAAGATCCCTAACTTCAATGATAGAGTTATCGAAAAATTTACTACAAGGAAGAACCATCGTATGGAATTAATCTCTAAATAAGGTGTTTTATTTTATGCAGCCCTCCTAAGTATAAGTAGCACGAGCCGCCACTGCTGTTAATTCTATTTGCATGCGCCCTATGCTTGTAAAAACATTTTTTTTCTTTCTTAGGGGGACCTGTGGCTGTAATGCTGTTTGCTTCCAATAAACATATTTCAATAATAATAATAATAATAATAATAATAATAATAATAATAATAACTATTATTATTATTATTATTATTATTATTATTATTATTATTATTATTATTATTATTATTATTATTATTATTATTATTATTATTATTATTATTATTATTATTATTATTATTAATTAGCGTAATCCATTTCGGGTATTTTCGTACTGTACAGTAACAATTTATTTACCTAATAATTGTAGATAAACGTAGAACGTCAGTTCCTTACAACAACAAAAAGTTATTTTGTATGATTATGTGTCACTTTTTTGTATGTATGTATGTAAAAAATGATGATTTAAGATTTATTTCGTATTCTTTTATATATGTGCTAATTATACTTGTAGCTCTGGAATTTTATGGGAAGTGAGGAAGGCCAACGCAAGGAGATTCAAACCAGTGAGCTTGAAACAGAACGCTCTGATAGAGGAAGCCTATCAGAGGTATTTGGCGCAGATTAAGGTTGGAGAGAGACCTCGGCCTCGAATAATAATTGATACCAAACTGGAAGTGAGTAATTCGTTATGTTTGCAAAAGGACACATTTTACTATACTAGAAATACTTTTTCAAATGTCTTTTGAGGTTTGGTCTCAGCAAATTGTTGCTAAGTCAACCATTGCCTAAAAACCAGCTTTACACTAGGAAAAGGGGATGGGGAAAAGCTTACGCAAAAGTTAGGTTATAAAAGTGGTAGGAAACTTGTAAATTCAATCTATTTATTGAATAAGGAATAAAACCAGTCTTGTTTCCCGTTGTCTGTGATATTTTAACTATTGTGCAGTTTGGGTTAATGTTGCCAAGTTATACTATAGTAGCTGTATAGGGGAAATAGACAACATTAAAATTGATAGTGAAAATATCATGGAGAGCGGAAAATAAAATATTTAAATGAAAATTTCAGTTGACAACATTGCCAAACACACACACAGAAAGAAAGTTCTGTGCAGCGGATCCCAGAGTATGGATTCAATGTATTTTGTTACTTAAAATCCCAATTTCGAAACCTTTGGACGATTGGCGTCCATTTTGTTGTATGGCCGAGAAACATGTATCCTCCCTATCCAAAATCGACCATAAAAAACTGACACGGTCAATCGTCCTGGGGTTTCGAAAGTTCAATTCTGTGTAACAAAATACATCGAATCCATACACTGAGGTACGCTGCACAAGTGTCTCAGGGTCCTCCACAAAGTCCCAGACGAGGTCCAACTCAAAATTTTTTTAAATGCATATCGTATGAAAGTTGGTGTTAAATGAAATAAGATAAGTCAAGTCTCGACTCTCTACGATAACCCTGTGCAAAATAGCGGTAGATCAAAACATCAACACAATCTTCATTGCAAAGTCTATTACCACCCGTACGAATCTGAAACGGTGGGATAGATGTAAAAACAAAAACACGGATATACCATTATTTCAAAAGAATAATGATTTAAAGTGAAAAAAAAAATGTTTCAGGGTCCCACCAGGGGCGGATCCAGGACCGACTTCTAGGGAGGGGGGCGGTGGGTTGTAATAATGCAACTTTTAAGGGCTCCAAACTCTGGGATAGATTTTATTTATATATATAAAGTAAGAAAGTTTCCTCTTCTGGGGGGGCGGCGATCGCCCCCCCTGGATCCGCCCCTGGGTCCCACACAGGGTCCAACTAAAAGTGTTGAAATGAGAAAGGAATTCAGTATTGAGTATTTTTTCTAGAAAGTCGGTCACAGCGACCTCAACAGGTACCGTATTAGTTGCGACAGGAAATGGAACTTCTCATATTCAGCAAGGAAAAGTCTGCGCGATTTCTTCCCAATTTCTCAGGCATTTCCAATTAGCTCAGTCACGACTTTTTTTATTAAGTTCTGTCTTTCCAATTTTTACATAAACAACATCCATCCAGAGCCTTTTTCTCCTTCATAATCCAAGCCTTGTCGTAGCGAGAGGACGTAAATCTTTCTGGGGGTTACTAATCAGTATATGTTCATGCAATGACAATATGGTTGACATGTTAACAAATTAACTATTTAAGTTCGGTCCCTTGGCATTTGAAACTTTTGAGTTGGATCCCATCTGGAGTCCTTCGGGGGACCCTGGGACATTTCTGTTTTACTTTGATACTTTTTTTTTTTTTTTAACACCTGTCTCAACTTTTCAGATTAATAGGAGTGGCCATAGAATTTTCAATGATGTTTGTGTTGACATTTTGATCCACCGCCATTTTGCACAGACTTATCATCAAGAATGGAGACTTGTTTCATCTTCTTTCACTTAACATCAGCTTTCATACGATACTCAATTTGAACCCCTTTCCCATTTCAACATTTTGAGTTGGACCCCGTCTGGGACCCTGCGAGGAACCCTTGAAAACTTTTCAACTTTGAATCATTATACTTTTGAAATAATGGCATAGCTGTGTTTTTGTTTTTACACCTATCCCACCGTTTCAGATTCATACGGGTGGTCATAGACTTTGCAATGAAGGTTGTGTTGATATTTTGACCCACCGCTATTTTGCACAGGTTTATTGTAGAGAGTCGAGACATGACTTACCTTATTTCATTTAACACCAACTTTCATACGATATGCAAGTTGATCCCCCTTTCCATTTAAAATTTTTGAGTTGGACCCCAACTGGGACTCTGTGGGGGGCCCTGGGACAATTTATTTTACTTTAATATGTTGCACTTTTGAAATGATGAAAAACGTGTTTTTCTGTTTTCATATTTGTCTCACCGTTTCAGATATTTCGGGGTTGCAACGGACTTTATAGACACGCTTAAAGATTTTATTAAAAATTAATAATGTGCTGCCCCCAAGCGGAATGCATGAGACCTCCCCAATTGTGGTAACCGGATTTGATCTTACCTTGACCCAAGCTTTCAGGAAATATATACATCACCCCCAGTTTATGGGTTCAGGTTCAAGTACATCTCGGGTTAGAGTATATCACGAGATACTTCTCTACCTTTTCAATTGTCAGTTTGTGACGTTTGTAGCCAGGAAATGACCTATCAACAAATATTACCGGGCAACATTCATAAACAGAAGCAAGTTTAATATCTATATTTTCTTACAGATTGAAATATAACCCTTGAAGGTATTTTTCCATGGCTTCAAGTGTTTTCTTCCAAGAAAACATTCGTCAATTTCTTGTCCACAAAACACCCAAATTAACCAGGAACTGTCTAGAGTTCGTGTTTAGCTTTATCAACTAAAGCTAAGCATTTACTGAGCGGCATGTTTCTGAATTGTCTCTTGTTTCTTGTTTCTGAATTGATATCGATAAGATCTTCCTCTAGAAACTAGACATTCCTCCATTCTCCCATACAAAAGATTATTCTGTTGCAGACACATTAAAATGCATTAAGAACATAATTCAAAACTGGATTTATTGCATGCTATAAACATATATCTGAAATAAAAATAAACTTAAATCAGATTAAGAAGTTTGTAAACAAATGGATGTTATCTTCAGTCAGCAGACTTAACTTATCCTTACTTCTTACTTAACACTGGTCCTGACTTCAGACCGAAGAACGTTTCGATGGTCAATTCTTCCGATTTATAACTTCAACAGGTAATTTATATCTTAAATGTTATATGACGGTTCGGTATTAGTAGCCGTATTGTTTATAGTCATATATGACTTTCAACCTACAATATGTAATTTTTAAAATTTAGTTATGTAATTTTTTTTAAAAAGTCAATTATATTCGAAACTTTTTATTTTGATTATTAATTCTCGATTGGTGAAATTTAAGAAGACGATATATTTTAAAATGAAACCTGTAACATTCTGGAACGAATAATACGATAAAATAACGTCAGGTAACAAAGAATACAGTAGAACATCATGGAAGAAACTAAATGAGAAATATGGTAATAGTCCAGGAAATCTAGAGCAATTTTACCCTCAACCTGGGCAGAATTGCAACCTTTAGTTTTACACCTGTATTTTGTTTAGGTACCTCACCTGATGAAAATATCCAAAATCCGACAAAATCGGACCACGGGAACACCCCCAAAAACGGTTTCAAAATGGCCGACCATATTTTTTTGAAAAAATCGTAGACCTTTACGTTGGCGGCTCTAGTAGCCCTCTTAATTGACACAGAGACATGAATGATACCTCGTTGGAACGCTCATAGACCACAAATTCCAACGAAGTGACTTTTGTACTCATCATGCCCAACCCATAGAAAAAAAAGAAGAAGAAAGTTGATTTTTGTTTTTTAATTGATATTTCTTGCACCCTGGCAACACTGTACGTCCTCATACGCCGGCAGAAAAATTCCCACGCGTAGACCAGACATCGGTAACAATAATATAAAAAAATGAAGGACGTAGGTTCAACAGTAAGGGAGATAAAAATTCGGAACCGCGGACAAAGAAGGGTCACTGTGTATATTTTTTACTGTGGTCTAACTTCTGTTCCTTAGATCTAGCATCCTCCCTAATTGTCACAGAGACATGAAGCATACCGCGTTAGAAAGCTTATGGAACCCCCTTACCAGTGACGTATCATTTGTGCTCCCTGTGTCCAACCTGTAGAAAAAGAAGAAGAAGAAACCTTGAAAAAATTGGGAAAATCTACACTTTTACCTTTCTTGGGCTCTGACAACCCTGATAATCGTTGCGTATAGGTGGCACAAACGATACGTCGTTGGAAATGGGGTTCCATAAGCTTTTCTACATATCATAGTCTTGCATGAACCTAGGCACTGTAGAGCCATGGCTGATTCCCTTACACGTTTGTGTATCATCTGCAGAAGCCTAGATCCTGACGATAACCTCATCACACTTCAGGAAAAGGGAGCTGAAGGAGTGAACAATGCCAGTAAGGCTCGCGGTAGTAACATTCTCGCCGCTACAAGTATGGTGGTTCATGTCTCTTGTCGCAAACGTTACATTGATAAAAAAGATATTGCGATTGCCCTAAAAAGAAAAACGTCATCGCCGATACAAAAACGAGTTACTCGCTCGTCGGATGGGTCTTTCAACAGCAACAGTGACTGCCTGTTTTGCGGAACGCCTGTCTTATTTGATGACCGTCACGTGTTGAAATCAGAAAATGTGAGAGTGAAAACACAAGCATTGCCACACAACATTTTAAAGTGTTGCAATGAACGAAACGATACCGGGTCATAAACTGTCCGAGGTCGAATTGAGTACTTCTCATCTGATCTTCATGCTGGAGATTGTGTCTATCACAGATCATGTAGTATCAACTTTCGAACAGGTAAATCAATTCCTAAACAATACTGCACCGACAATCAGTCAGCATCAAAAAAATTCCGGGCTGGCCGACCTACAAATGATGAGAGAATCCGAGCATTTCAGCGCATTTGTAGTTATTTGGAAGAGCACGATGATGAGAAACTAACTGTGGGAGAACTTGTTACAGAAATGGGCACATTTCTTGTAGGGACTGATCACATTGCATATGACGGACGGCACATGAAGCGTCAACTAATGGAGTAATTCGGTGAAAAAAAATATAATTTCTATTGACAGTGGTAAAAACGACTTCATTACACTTCGAGAAACTTCCAATCACATTCTACGGGCATATCGTGATTTACCACGAGAGTATGATGAAGAAAAGGAAAAAATTAGAATAATAGAAAGCGTAGCTCGACTGATCAAAAGCGACATAAAATCCAAACTACATATCGTTCACCCAGCGACTTGAGCATTCAGGAATTTCTTCAGTACATTCCACCTAGCCTTAAACTATTCTATGCCATACTTTTTGCCGGAAAGGGCAATGAAACCAAAATAACATCGATTGGCCAGTGTTTGATGCAAGCAGCCAGACGAAGAGATATGTTAGCTCCTCTGCAGTTAGGTGTTGCTGTGCAGCTGCACCACCACTAACGATCGAAACACCTGATTGACAGGCTGCATCACCTGGGATTTTGCACTTCATATGCGGAAGTGCAGCGGTTTGAACGCTGTCTGCAAGTACATTTGGTAATCGTGTGATCGAAATGCCAGCGGACCAGACTCTCCTCTTTGCAGCGGATAATGTAGACCATAATCTCCAAACGCTGAGTGGTTTAGGCACATTCCATGGTATAGAAATGTTGGCGGCCATTACTCCATCCACTACTACCAGTCTAACCATTCTTCGGAAGCCCGTCTCTGATGCTGATGTGAAGTCCCTTGCCAGTGTTCCCATTCACGCATACACTGAAGCCAGGGCTATTCTTGAAAAGGTCAATTGTGAACTGGTAACAGCACCATCACCGAACGAAAGCTCCCTGGATATTTTGTGAAAACTTTCCTGGCACTTTCCGTCACGCACACCAAACTGGTCAGGAATGATGCAGGCCATTCACGCAGATCCATCTCTTCATCATCCAGGGAAATCCACTGTTCTCTGCTTACCGATTATTGACCTCCATCCATCTTATATGCCATGCATCTATTCCACTTTAGTGTACCTGAATAATCTTGCGAGAAAATATGAAGTCACACCAATCATCACCTTAGACCAACCACTGTTTAGGAAAGCTTCAAGTATCCTGCATGACAGAGCACATAACACCAGTATTAAGGACACGGTTGTCCTGTTGGGCTTATTTCATACTCTCATGAACCTTCTAGGAGCAATTGGTTCCCTGATAGATGGTTCAGGCTTACGTGAAGTCTTGCATGAGGTTTTATGGAGAAAATTCGGTTGTACATATGTTAAGTGGCAAGTCCGTAGCAAGAGCCTTCCGTGCGCACATGATGGTTGACCTCGCATTAAGTGCATTGCTTGTGGAGAATGTTTTTCTGGAGACCGATAACGGAACACACAGAACTATCAACGATGCTTACTCTCTCTATCAGAGTCTGATGTCGGGTGAGATTACTGTAACTGGAGCTAGTTCTTCACATCTTCTTCAAGAAGCCCGAGAAAAAATAGAAGCACGAAAGTCAGAACTTATTAACACATAAAAAAAAAGTCAGTTGTTTCTTGCATACCAGCGCACGTTGACTACAGCAAGGAAACTTGTGGCAGCAGACCTAATAGGAAGCTGGGATGATCACCTTGATGCTATAGCAGAGTGCATTCCCATTTTCGCTGCAGCAGGACACTTCAATTATTTGAAGTCGGCTTGCTTGTACCTGCAAACAATGTTAACGCTGCCGTCGGTTAATCCAACGTTCACGAAAGCTTTCAAAATGGGTTCGGAGTTATTAGAAGAAGCAACCGTTATTGGGCTGGGTTGTCCTCTGATCTAGTCAGAGAGCAGGTTCTGATGAGATCGCTAAAATCCACTGGAGGTCTATCTAACCCATGGGAGTGGAATGTCGGAGATGCAACGATCTTTGTGGGTGCTCTCAATGCCAGCATGCTCCGAGTACAATCTGGCGATGCAAACTTTTACTCACACAGCATATGTCACTACCGAACAACATAAAGGAGCCGAAACGTCAAGAATGTCACGTGATATCAGTGACACACGTCGCATGCTTGCACGACTGCAGCCCATTTCACCATTTGACGGAGACAAATCGTTGAGAAACATTGCCACTGGCGTCACACCGGATTCCTCGGTCAACGTTCATAATTTATTTTCAGTTGGGGCAGACCATGCGAAGAAACTATCTGGTAAAGACCTGTTCACTGTGAAGGGGAAACGTGCAGATAAAGTCAAAACTCGAGCATCCGCGAGTAGTGTTAAAATCAGCAGCGACATCTCCGTCGATTCGAATCTTTTGTTTCAAAGACTGTTAGTTATCGCTAATGCAGGCAGCACATCTTTAGAGGAGACCTTAGCGCATGAATTATGTGCCTACCCACCGGCTTTATTTGAGTCACCCAGCATGATGCGTAAGGCAGACAAAGCCCCACTGGCCTATGCGATACGAGAGTTCAGCAAGCAGCAGAGCGCACAGTTTGAGTGAACGGAGCCAGACAATATTCTGTATGTCTTAGACGGAGGACCTCTGTTACATAGACTACCATTGTGTAAAGGCAGTTCGTACGACAATATCGCTGCATCATTTGCTGAGTATACGGTTCGTAAATATCGCACATCAACCATCGTGTTTGATGGGTATGGAATTTGCTCACCATTGTTCATTGCAACTGTAATTCCGGGTGTGCAAGAACGTATTATACTTGCAGAAAGCATGCCCTTCCATGTACTATTGCTAGTGGTGTGTGCAAAGAAACTGAATGTTCTAACTCTTTAAATGAATATGGTGAGGACAGTGTTAGCGTAGGCGATGACGATGTAGATGTGTAATTTGCCTCCCAAAGTATTTCGTCTTCCCATTCTTTTGCCTTAGAATATTTTTGCTTTATATATAGGTGTTATGTTTCCATAAAACGAATTGTCTTGTACACTGTATTATGGTATGACCTTCTATTTGCTATTGCTTGTGGCGTATGCCAAGAAACTGAATGTCTTAACTGTTTAAATGAAAATGGTGAGGACAGTGTTAGCGTAGGCAATGACGATGTCGATGTGTAATTTGCCTCCTAAAGTCTTTCGTTATTCCCATTCTTTTGCTTAAGAATATTTTTGTTTTATGTATAGTACTTATATTAAAGCGACCTTTGATTTAAAGAAAGAAACAAGATTTTTTTCATGCGTAGAACGATTATCAGGGTTGCCAGAGCCCAAGAAAGGTAAAAGTGTAGATTTTCCCAATTTTTAAAGATTTCTTCTTCTTTTTCTACAGGTTGGGCACAGGGAGCACAAACGATACGTCACTGGTAAGGGGGTTCCATAAGCTTTCCAACGCGGTATGCTTCATGTCTCTGTGACAATTAGGGAGGATGCTAGATCTAAGGAACAGAAGTTAGACCACAGTAAAAAAATATACACAGAGACCCTTCTTTGTCCGCGGTTCCGAATTTTTATCTCCCTTACTGTTGAACCTACGTCCTTCATTTTTTTATATTATTGTTACCGATGTCTGGTCTACGCGTGGGAATTTTTCTGCCGGCGTATGACGACGTACAGTGTTGCCAGGGTCCAAAAAATATCAATTAATAAACAAAAATCAACTTTCTTCTTCTTTTTCTTCTACGGGTTGGGCATGATGAGTACAAAAGTCACTTCGTTGGAATTTGTGGTCTATGAGCGTTCCAACGAGGTATCATTCATGTCTCTGTGTCAATTAAGAGGGCTACTAGAGCCGCCAACGTAAAGGTCTACGATTTTTTCAAAAAAACATGGTCGGCCATTTTGAAACCGTTTTTGGGGGTGTTCCCGTGGTCCGATTTTGTCGGATTTTGGATATTTTCATCAGGTGAGGTACCTAAACAAAATACAGGTGTAAAACTAAAGGTTGCAATTTTGCCCAGGTCAAACCGCATTTTGACTCGACTATAACAAAATAACATAAAATTTAACTGGACTGCGGCAACGTGGAGCTACTGGCACAGTACATATTTACTACGTAGATTGTCATCATTCGTTGTAGAAATCAGTTTGTGTGTCTTTTGATAAACTATTGGGTTTCGAACCCCAAGCCTTCTCAGAACGGGTAGGGTGACCTCGA
The DNA here is from genome assembly GCF_964235325.1 of Thermobia domestica. NCBI lineage: Eukaryota > Metazoa > Arthropoda > Insecta > Zygentoma > Lepismatidae > Thermobia > Thermobia domestica. The sequence goes on from NC_137455.1 coordinate 330,554,356, forward strand.
AAATCCGACAAAGTATGTGAAATATATACAAACAAATAAGAAAATTTCATAAATAATAGAAAGCACAGTACTTGCTTTTGTATTACGTTTAGCAAAATCACAAACTTTTTTCTTTAAGTTTCTCTTACGAAATGAATCGCACTTATCGATCATTTGTGTACAATGTTGTAGTCGAGTAATCCAATCGAAAAACGTCCATTAAGAAGAACTAGGCGCAGATGGGAGGATAATATTAAGATGAATCTCGCAGAAATAGAAGTACGAAATAGAAACTAGGTCCAGTTGGCTAAGGAGAGAAGTCAATGGAGAGTTTTTGTGAACGCGGCATTGAACTTCCGGCTTCCATAGGCTATAGAGAGTTCCAGTTAAGTTATATACACCTGCTGTTTGTATAATACTAGACGACGAGAAATAAGAACAAGTGTCTCTCAAAACCAGCTAACACCACGTACCACCAAGCTATGTTACTTAAACACCAGAACGTGTGCGTGGGTTTTCTCAGGGTTCTCCCGTTTTCTTCCACTTTCTGCGTTCCACTATTTCATTCATTTCTTATCATAACCGTCTCCTTTAGCCAAGCCGGTATAACCGTGGGGTGTAAAACTTAATGATTTTATTTTCATTTTTAAAAAGCAGAAACACAGTATGACCTGATCTTATTCTTTATATGTAACCTACTTATTCTCACCAGCCTCGTAATCTACTACAAGCAAAATTAAGCGAACTAACCTACTTGTTTATATAAGTTAAAAGACTCATGAAAATAGACAGCTATACATATGAATGAATTGGATACTTTCAAAGATCCTCGAGGCACCGTAGTAACTAAATAAATCTAGTGTTGAGCACTTACTTTTAATTTTAAAAAATACATTTTTCGCGGAAGTAATGCTTGTTTTAAAATTGTAGAAGTTTAAGAATCGCAGCTTTAAATTCTTATTAACAAAAAGTAACCAGAAATTTTAGAAACACGTACTTAGACATGTAGATAGTAAAAAAGTTGCAATGAAAAACTTCACTATTTTCCTCACTGATAAATATATATATTTAATATTAAAGTATTTCGGAAGTTTTTTCTTAGGGATATTAGTATAATCCTCGAACTTTAATTCAATAGCTGAAATTATATTAAATCCATATCTTAGTAGTAGAGTAAACATGTGCTCTAATGGACGCATGGATGCATGAAACCAAACCAAATGGCGAAGTGCAAAAGAATATATATATATATATATATATATATATATATATATATAAATAATGCTCAATTAAACATCCTTATAACAAGTTTTTAAATTTGATTAATTATAATTACCCACACACAACTACAAATGATTAAAAAAAATCACTATAGAAAAAAGAATACCATTCACTAGGCAATAAGATCAAGTGAAGCATGCGGAAAAATTACATGGTGGGCCTGCAGTGTTCCATTAGGGCTTAGTTGAACAAATGATAAATGTGAATAAAAGTAACTACAAAAGCAAACAAACATAACAAATAGTAGTAGTAATAATAAATTCTGAACATATCACAGTATAAAAGTAAACAGAGAAGATAATGAACAAATATATGTATTTTTTCTGTGATATGAAATTTTTATCGATGATCCCACAATACACCCATCGCACTAAAATTGTCACCTTTCTGTTTTAATCTTGTTCCTATCAGTATCTAATTTATTTTTGTATATATTTTAGGTAGACTTCGAATTAGAGGAGATGATTAGACCACAGAAAAGGAGACTGCGACGAACGTTCCAAACTGGTTTATGGATACACGTTAAAATGTCACCTCATCTGCTTCAGATTCATGCGAAAGTAAACCGGTTGCAAATTGACAATCAGGCGATAGGTCCCCAGTTCCCAATAGTGCTTGCACCAGTGGCACCTCCTAAAAGTGTTGCAGCTGATAACGGTAACTATTATTTTTATTGGCGTCCAAAGGAATATTAGTAGTAGATTTATAGAAAAGCCAATTCTCCTAAATTGCTTTAAGTTGGCATGTTATCACTTCTTATTTTGTAGACTGAAGTTGAGTGCTATTTCCTTCTTTACGTTGAATTTTAAATAAGTGTGCGTTCAGAATTTATCATTAATAATTTATTTATTTACTTTCTTTATTTAACTTTGAGATAAAATTTCTCAGTTTATATGTAATATGAGTTAATGGCACATCTGTAATTAAGTGTATACTTGCTTTATTGTGATTCATCCTGTACCACGTTATTATGTTTTCCCAAAATCAAATTTCCAAATTAATTATGACTAATTATAGTCGTAACGAACCATGGGATATAAAGAATGGTTTTCTCAAGGGGAAATAGTTTTGAATGGAATTTATATTTAAAAACCGAACCGACTGCGCTGAAGCGAGCATATTAATCTGCTTACTTGGGATTCTGTCCCATGTATTGGCCATCCTGAACTTTTTCTATCAACAGGTATTCGAGCAAAAACTGTAAGATATCGAGGAGCAATTTTTTTTTTTTTTTTTTTTTTTTTTTTTTTTTTTTTTTTTCAATGTATTCAGAGTGTCCCAATAATAGGTTCCAACTCCTCTGTTAACTCTCTTACAAACCAGAAGTGGTAGAAATAAACCATTCCGGTTTCAACGTGATCGCCGTAGAACAAAAACTGTAACAGGTTTGTTTGCAATCTATTGTGCATCCCAAATAAACATATAATAAACACTCGCAACACTACCTAAACCTGAAGTGGTTGAAACTTACTAGTACTTCCGGTTTCAATACTGATTTCCATAGACTAAAAACGGTAATAAATATCGAAAAACATTTTTTTTTCTTGCAATCGGGTCAGCGTCCCAAGAATAGGGTCTGTCTCTTCCGTTAACCTCTTATTTAAACCGGAAGTGGTAGAAATAAAGTTTCCGGTTTCAACGTTGATCGCAGTAGAACAAAACGGTAAAATATAGTGAAAAGCTTTCTATGAATTGATTCAACATCTAAAGAGAACATACCATCATCATCATCCGCAACACTAACAAAATCGAAAGTGGTTGAAATTGACTAGTATTTTCGGTTTCAGTACTTACGTCTATAGAACACAAACGGTAAGAGTTTTAAGACACGTTTAGCGTTTCAAGGATGAGTTTGTCTCGACTTTATATATTTGTTTAAACTGGAAGTGCAGGAAATTACAATTTACAGTTACAACACTGATCGCATAATGGGTAAAACTCAACTAGATAGCAACAGCTTTTTTTTTTTTTTTTAATATATGGATTTAGTACCGAAAGAATGTATGTTTCACTTTTGGTTTTATTTCTCAATTGCAACTTGAAGTGATAGACGTCAATTAGCACATCAGGTTTCAATATGAATTTCCATACAGAAAAAGAAGAAGAAGAAGAAGAAGAAGTGAATAGTGGCTTTTTGATATAGATTCAGCGTTTAAGGAATAGATTTTATTTTTGGTCTTATTCCTCTATTGCAGCCAGTAGTCATAGATGTACTGCTTCAAGTTTGAATATTGAATTCGCATAGTTTGGAAGTATACTGTGAAACGGAACTCACTTTGCTTAAAAAATAAAATAAATGGGTTAAGATCGTCCAGCCACGTTATCACATCCCACGCACGTTAATTTGGAAATCGAGTGAGTGAAGGAAATCTGATGTGTGACTTCCTAATGCTTATATTTAGAGATTTAAAAGGATTCATTTGTAATGTTTTATTATCTTTAAATAAGAATTTGTTTCACAAATGATGTGAAGTACGATCCGACGATGTCAAGCAGTGACTTGGAGTTTACGCATACAAAGAACAATTTCTTCTCGAATCATAATACTCTTATTTTCTTCCCTCTTTAAGCTCCAAAACCATTTGCTGAGTTGAGTATCGTTCAGCGGATAACAGAACATAGTCCAGTGACGCAGTACAAATATTTCAAGGTATTGATACAGGAATTTCACATAAAAGTGGAAATTGGATTTTTAAATGGATTGATAAAGATGTTTGCAGCTGAGGAAGAAAAAAAAATTGATGTTGTAAGTATAGGACGAGGAAATAGATCATACTTGTAATAGTGCATGTGGTACTTTTATGGATACCTTAACATTGTTTATTATGACGCGAAATATATGAACAAATTATTCATTTATTTATTGTTAAGAAATGGATACATTTAGAGAAAATAAAAATACAAAAAAAAAAAAAAAATGAAGTTCAAATAGGTACGACATAATGGATCAGTGGTAGAACGCTTGCCTCTGGTGAGAAGGGTCAAGTTCGTTGTGAGGGACCGCGGTGGCTCAATGGTAGAGCGTTCACCTCTAGTGCATGGGTTCTCTGGTTCGATCCCAGCTCGCACCAAGTGAACTTTGTTGTGGACAAATACCGTGTGCGTGAGTTTTCTCGGGTTCTCCTGTTTCCTCCCACTTTCTTCATTCCATCCTTGCATTCATTTCTCATCATAACCATCTCCTTTAGCCTAACCGGCATAACCGTGGGGCGTAAAACTCAAAGATTTCATTTGAAGTTCGTTGTGAAGTTCTGGTGAATGGTATTGTGTCCGTTTACGCTTCGAGGGTTCTTTCTACTATTTTTTTATTCTATCAAATACTTCATAACCATTCATTTGCATTTATTATTTGTTTCCTGAAATGGCATATGTGAGGAATGTTAATCTAAAGACAAAATAATAAAGTTTATCTTAACACCCATGGTCCTTTTCAGTTTAGTCTTTGTTAATATTTCGACTCACTCGGGAGTCGTGTTCGCAAACATTTGTTACTTCTTGCAGGCTGTAACTCTCATAATACCATCACTGACTGTTTATGTAAGTACTGTGAAGAAATGTAACCCCGAATTCTCGGACTACACTAGATATAGTGCCACATTTTCCATTAGGGTGACTAGGCCCGTGTCTAGAGCATAACAGTTTAGAAGGGTGCAAAATTTAAAATTCATGTGAAAAAGTTATTTAAAAAAAAAAAAAAAAAAAAAGGAGCAAATAGAAAATTTTTACATTTGCTAGAAGCGCCGTGCACTTCGAATCTATGCAGTAATAAATACGTAATACCGTAACAAATCTAAAAATAATTCAGAACAGTTTCCCATTTGTTACTTTTTGTTAAGTAGTTGTAACTGTAACATCTAGAGATTGGTATTTAACTTAATAAATTGTTAATTGACTAATTAAGCATAATTTAGTTAAGTTTTATTTTTAATCTAGGGATGAAGGGGAGGAGAAACACGTAATTATTGGCAGAAGTACGTAGGGGCGCCGAGGTCCTAAATGCAGCATTGACTGGATATGGGTGGTCCCATGCCAAAACGGACTAACTACATTTTTGCTGAAATTGGGGTAGAGCTACATTTTGTGAACTGGGAGTTTTATCATGCCAGAATGAACGAAGTTTGATGAACTTTTGAGTTCTGGACACCAATATCACTCTATTTCAATTTCATCAAAAATGTAGTTAGTTCGTTTTGGCATGAGACCACCCATATGTATAACATGCTACACTTTGTGTACATGAATTGCACACGAAGCGTTAAAAGTATATCCTTGAATTCGGGATTCATTTTCTTCACAGTACTTACATAAACATTCAATGATGGTACTATTGGAGTTCCAGCCTGCAAGAGGTAATAAGTGGTTGCGAACATGACTCCCGAATGAGTCGAAATATTAACAGAGATTAAACTGGAAAGGGCCATCGGTGCGAAGGTAAGATTTCTTGTCTTGTTAATTTAGGATTCACCCCATAGCATCTATCAGCAAACATAAAGACATAATGTTTTTCAAACGTAGTGGGCGATTACTAATAGCATATGCACGAGTAATAGAGAAAATTCCAATCAATAAAGCGGAAAATTCATTATTTAAATGATTGAGATATGGCAAAAATATTCTTGCAGGTAATTTTAAAAATAATCTGTAGCTTTCGAGCAATGCAGAGGATTACTAAGCACAGATAGGTCCCAAGTAATTCCTTAGAATTTACCGCAACAAATTGGTGAATAGCTATTGTTGAAATGATTCTTGATAAATTAGGTCTCTCAAATTTTGATTAATAGAGTTTCAATCGCCGCATACTATTTGGTTTGAGTTTAGCGTCCTTTTCAGCAGTGAGACTATATGAGAGTAAACCTACTAGTTAACGTCGGGTCCGAACCACATGAGCTCCCGCCGGAATTCGAACCTGGGTCTCCCGCGTCAAAAGCGCTTGCGCTGTCTACATAGCCACGAAGAAGTTCTCCACATACTATTAAATGAATCGTTTTTCGACTTCCCTATTAGGGCTTCTTTGTAGAGATGCAAAAAAGCCGGCTTTTTGGGGTTGGAGATTGATTTTTATAAAAAGACACCTTTTTTAAATAAAAAAGATATGAAAATTTCCTTTTTTAACGTTTTATAACTTCCTTGTTCGAGTGCTAGTTTTGTTTTCCTGTAGGGATTCTACAATTTATAAGAAAGTTTACAACATCCAGTAATTGTAAGTCGTATTTTCATTCTGAGGCTGGCTGTCCTGATTAGTGTTCAAACTGACATTGCAATTGTTACCTGTAAGTGTAAGTTATGCAACGTACAATATCCCAATTGTATCTTGGGAACATGATGGCTCAGTGGTAAAGCGCTTACCTCTGGTACGTGGGGTCCCTGGTTCGATCCCCGACCAAGTAAGTTTGTGGTGGACAACACTGTGTCCATGGGTTTTCTCGGGGTACTCTCGTTTTTATCCATTTTCATTCCACCAATTTTTTCATCATTCACTTGTTTTGATCATTCGTCTCCCTTAGCCAAAAATGCATAATCGTGGACAATGTTGTCAACACTCAACGAGAAAAAGTGGCTAAAATCAACAGCTAAAAATGGCCTGAAATGGCTGGAAAACAGCTTTCGCGCTGAGACAAAGCTAAATAAATTCAGTTGCTATAATATAACAACCGGAACAAAATTAAAACAGAAGTTTCGTAATAGAAATAAATATTATCATTATTTATTTCTTCAGGTTGAGGAGTAGCTTCTTTTGCCTTGGTTGTTTGTACGGGCTGCTTTTGTTTCAACTAATAGCAAAACTGAGGTTGAAATTTTATACAGCAAATAACACTTTTCCACATGGTGCAAATCTCACTCTTAAAATTGAAGAAACCGTTTTTGTCTTCAACCTATTACTGAGTTTTTTTTTTGACTATATTCACATAATTGAATACACATTTCACTTCCTCGTTCGAATGTGGGAGAGTTAGTATGAAAGAAAGCCAACGAAGCTAATCCTGAAAATGGAATCTCCTCCAGCATCTGTATACTGATTTACTTCTTGAAAAATTCTTCAGTTGAAGACTTATGAATAGGGACATGAAGTTTTCCTTTTAACGATAACATCGAAAACGTGAAAAAGGCAAAGTAAAATATATAGATATACCTAAATATATGAGAGAAGGTTGTTTTTGAATCTCGAAATAACGTGAATTTGGTACTTATTTCAAAACAACACTGAAATGCACTGCATAAAGCGGTAGATTCGCGAAATCGTCACGTTGGCCGGTAATACTAATAAAATAACACAAGTTTCCTTTGCAAGAAAATTTGTTTCACAGAAGGCCATCAGTCCTGTTATTTTAGACCTGTTGGTAAGTGAAAGTTTACCCCTGAGATTTTGCTGTCTGTATTCTTGAAGCAATATCATTGCCAGGTCTTCCAATGTTGATTCTAAAAGATATTTTTCAGAATACAAGACCGTAGTTGCGGTAAGGAGGCAAAACCTTAAAGAAGAAAGTGTGGAAATACTGGCAATTTCGTCCTTTGAAAAATAAGAAACTATAAATTCACCATTAAGTGAAAATGTGTGTTGATAATGATAGGGATTGCGTTTTAAATAAGTATATTGTGAATTCTTTTTTTTTTTTTTTTTTTATGTGAAGAAAATGTTAAGAAACACTATGCTATGAATTGCGTTTTATAAAGGTAACCAAGAAAGTTCAGTCGCTTTTTGTGGAGGTCTGTGCTCAATTGACCCTCATACCATGAGTTGAATGCGAATGGAGATAAGGCGAATGTCAGTTGTTGGTGTGGGTATATCCAACATACTACCTAGTTGTGTGACAGTTCAGTTACATCGTGAACTTGCGTAAGAACAGAGTGAACATAGGATTTTCACAGAGCGTCATAAGGACGTGTATGCTGTACGAGTTCAAACAAGGATCAAACGCCGCTGCAGCGGGGCGGAAGAGATGCCAGGCCTTTGTTGAGGGTGTCGTGACTACGGGGACAGTGCAGCGGTGGTTTAACAACTTTAAGGACGGTAACGAAACACTCAAGACGCACCACGTGCTGGAAGACCAACACATGTACAAAATGATCTTCAAGCAGCAATTGAGGCGAACAGTGGGCAGACATGGGAGGAATTGGGACTATAATTCAGTGTGAGTGGAGAAACCATTCGGCAGCACCTCCATCAATTTGGGAAGCACTACAAGTTGGGTCGAAGGGTCCTACATGATTTGACTCCGGGCCAGAAGGCAACACGAGTAGACATCTGTGTTTTTTTTTTTTTTTTTCTGTCTCGTCTGAGGAAGGAGCCATTTCTGGACAGGGTGTTGACAGGTGATGAGAAGTGGGTCCTGTACGAAGCTCCACGGAGCCGTCATCATTGGTTAGCATCCCATCAACCGGTTGCACAACATGCGAAACCAGCAGTACACCAGAAGTCCTTCTGCGTGTTTGGTGGACTGCTCGCGCCATCGTGCATCGGGAACTGCTTCCGGCTGGTCAGAGCAGAACATCAATGCAAGTGTCTACTGTCAGCAGTTGAGCCGTGTTCAAGAAAAACTCAAAACTCTGGAGCCAGCACTTCTGAATCACAAAGGGGTCTTCCTGTTACTGGACAACGCTAAGCCCCACGTGGCTATGATAACCTGGGACACCATTCTATGCCTTGGATGGGAAACACTATTGCACCCGCCATATTCCCAGACATTGCACCGTCCGCTTATCACCTGTTCCATTCCTTGGAAATCACCTTAGAGGACGCCAGTTCTCTCCCTAGTAGAGGTGCAAAATGCACTTGATACCTTCTTCGCTTTACGACCCACCAAGTTCTACCGCGATGGAATCCATGGCCTTCCAGAACGTTAACAGAAGGTCGTTGATGCTGGTGAGGACTATTTTTGATCTTCCAGATACGTCTTAGACTGTGACGTATCGTTGTTCGAAGATTGTAGGTATAAGAGCGATAGAACTTTATTGGTTACCTTTATAGATAAGTGTATTGTAAATTGAATTTTTTTAAGTGAAGGAAATGTTAAGAAACATTGCAGTGTGGTTTTTAGTCACATTGCAGTGTGGTTTTTCAAATCATACCTTAAATAAATCCAAGTTTAGGAGGAATATCGAGCCATTTTTCTCAGGTAGTAAGTCCAAAAATATAATTTATTCTTTTAAATTTAAGATGTCAAAATTTAAAACTATTCGTTTAAGCACTTTCTCTATGTTTACAATATACTTGCTTTTCAAAACCATTGCAAAATAAAGCAAATGACCCCTATTTGCTTGTATTAAATCGCGAAAAGTAACACCGATTTCAGGGATAAAATAAAACGAAAACTTCCCGTCCCTGCTTATGAATTTATGTTCGCCACTGATTTTCAATTTTATCGATATTATCTTCGAATTCCGCCTCCGCCAAGTGAACTTTGTGGTAGACAATCACCGTGAGCGTGGGTTTTCTCGGGGTTTTCCCGTTTCCTCCCACTTTCTTCATTCCACCATTTCATTCATTACTCATCATCACCGTCTCCTTTAGCCTAACCGGCATAACCGTGGGACGTAAAACTCAAAGATTTCATTTCATTTTTTATCTTCGAATTCCAAAGCGAAAGCTAAAGCTAAGTCAGTAAAAGACTATTTCACTGGTTTGAAATTCTCTGACACTGAAAAGCGTAATTTTTTAAGGATGTCTATATATAATCAGGAAGTCTATTCTGAATTTCTTTAAAGAGTATTTACTCAAACTTACACTTGTTTCCCGAAGATTTTTGTCAATGTCTACTAGTACCTTACAGGTTTTGAACGCATTGTCCACTGTGTAACTAAGATAAGGAGAGGGATCAATATGACTATCATTGCTACCTTTTAAGGGGTCAATTCCAGCAGTGGTGTTTGGAATGCCGCCACGTAGAGAACGAATCAAACTTCAGAAAAGAACAAAATGACACACAGAATATATCAAAGTGGCGTAATTCAGAAAAGGGCTAGAAATGGCTAAACGCAAAAAGCATATGGCTAGAAAAGCTACTAGTGGATTTTTTTAAAAAATGTGTGGCAAGCCAGGTCCTCAAATTGGTCAGATTTAGCCACAAAGTGTCTAAATTGGCAACCCTAATCGAAGGACGTTAAACTGAAATATTTCATTTCGCTTACTTTGCTTGCCTAAACATTTTATCAAGTCCTGAAAATTATACATCCTAATATGTTGCCTAAATTTAATCTCGTAGGCAAGGAAAACTACCATAAACCAAGAAGCAAATACAAAACCATCTTTTTTTGGTATAAAAACTTTTTTACATGTGGTTCTCCGTTCTAGAAGCATTTTATCGGAAGCTTCAGAAAGTTCTGTTTATCAAATTAAAGCTTCAAATGGCTATTTTGGGTATGTTATTAGTTTAAAATCATTATTTCCGGAATTCCGTCTTCCTTTACTATTATATCGTCTCAAGATTTCGAAAGCATTATGGAAAGCGTTTTAAGCGTCCCCATCTCCTCGATTTTAGCAGCCTCAATAGATGTTATATATAGTTACAATGAAGTTTTAATTTATTCAGAAATTTTAAACAATAATTTTGTTCTGCAAAATCTATTACACTTTCAGAACACTTATTACTTTTAAATATTGCGGTAATATAGTGGCGAGATTTATTGAGAGGATGAGTGTTACCACCTGTCATTAACTTAATAAATTATTGGATGGTATTCAAAACAAAAGACAAGTGTTACTATTTTCCCCTTTGCCAAAATGCAATGTTTTATTTACAGGTAATTACAGAAATGAATCTAATGATTACATATAAAAAGAGATAGCCATTAATTCTTAGGCTTAACTTTATCGCAGGAAACCAAAATAACAGCGTTTTGTAAAAGAAAAATACAACTTACATTAAGCAGGATTTGAGTCCAGTTCTCCGTCGTCCACCCATTCTTCGAGTTACGATTATTGGGAGTTTTTGTTCTGAGTTCTAATGTGAACCTTCCTCCACTGTCCTCTCGTGTACCTTTTATATTAGAAAAATTGCATCAGTCTGGACCCTGAGATCCACTATAATTACTTTGTTTTTTCTCCTAATGATTTTAAATGACACGAGAGGATACGTGACCGCCTGAGACTAATTGGTTTAACATTTCTTTTGTTACATTTAGATTCCCATCACCTAATATTCACAAAAAATAACAATACAAAAATAATATTTTTAATTTCAGTTTTTTTTTAACACTAGGGAAAAATTCTTCATGTATTTTATAAAATATATACAAGTATATATATATTTTTTTAACTCTGTTCTTAGATTTTCAACTCTGTTCTTAGATTTTCACTACAGTCCCCCACTTATTGGGAACTGTTCATAAACAGCACCGTAGTGTGTGTCAATCTCCCCTTTTTTTAAACTCTGTTCTTAGATTTTCATTACATTAGTACACTATTAAAATTTTTACTAAAACATTTTTGACGTGAACTTTAATTTAATAATACTATAAACAGTTAGCTGGAACTAGAAAACCCACTGCATGCACCGATTTGCACTTTTCTTTCCTATCGATTGATCGATTTTGCTGTTGTTCTTAAATTTTTTCAGGATTTTCTCTTCAAATGCATTAATTAATTGTTTTTTGATATTAAAATGGGAACACAAAGGTGGAATGTACTGTTCTCTCTCTCTCTATCTATCTCTCTCTCCACTGACGTAAGACTGAAATATTTAAAAGAGCCCAAAATTTCTAGGTAGTAGAATAGCCACGATTTTTTTTCTTTTTGTTAAAAAAAAAAATCTATTTGGTCTAGGAATTAATTCGTGCGGTTGGTAAGCACACATTGAAGCTGTAGTACAAACACAAAATACATAAATACCTTAAGAAAAATATTGTCCATCGCTAGCCACCACTTTCGCCCATCTGTCAGGCAATGTACGGATTCCGTGGCGAAAGAAGTCCTCATCCTTGGAAGCGATCCAGTCAGAGACCCATGTTTCGATATCTTCTGAAGAAGTAAACCGCTGTCCAATCAAATCGTTGTTCATGCAATCGAACAAGTAGTAGTCCGAAGGAGCAACGCCTGGTGAATACGGCGGGTGGGGTAAAACTTCCCATCTGACATTTTCTAAATAGGTTTTGACCGGTTTTGCGACATGTGGGCGAGCGTTATCATGTTGAACAATAAGTTTATCATGTCTGTTCTCCCATTCTGGTCGTGTTCTGGCCAGAGCTTGCTTCAAACGCATTAATTGTCGTCGATAACGTTCTGCATTCATAGTTTCACCCGGTTGCAGCAGCTCATAGTACACCACACCTTTCATATCCCACCATATGCACAGCATAACCTTTGCACAGTGAATATCTCGTTTTGGTTGTGATGGACCTGGTTCACCTGGTTTCACCCAGGCCTTTTTTCGTTTAGGGTTCTCGTAATGGATCCACTTCTCATCACCCGTAATAATTCGATGCAGAAACCCCTTTCTGCTCTGTCGTTGAAGCAGCAATTCGCAAATGGTTTTTCGTCTTTCAACGTCTCTGTCTTTCAATTCATGTGGAACCCAATGTGACATCTTTTGAATCATTCCCATGGCTTTCAAGCGTTTGGAGACTGTTGTTTGATCAACGTCTAATGCTGCTGCAAGTTGTTCCTGCGTTTGACACGAATCCTGCTCGAGCAATGCTGTCAATTCTTCGTCTTGAAATTTTTTTGGCTGTCCAGCTCGCTCTTGGTCTGCCAAGCCGAAATCACCACTTCTAAACCGTGCAAACCACTTCTGACACGTTCGCTGAGCTAGAGCATGGTCACCATACACTTCCACCAAAATACGATGACTTTCAGTCGCACTTTTCTGCATGTTAAAGTAATGCAGCAGGACACCCCGCAAAAACACTTTATCAGGCACAAATTGCGCCATGTTCACTTAACTACAAACTGGTGTTGTTGACGCTTTAATCCACTGCCCTATACTACGAACGATACGCGATGACAGGGGTTTGCAACACATGTGTGGATACACGGAACTGTGGGACGCTCCGTTCGTTGCGCCATCTCTTGTCCACCCGCACGAATTAATTCCTAGACCAAATACTTATTTGCCACTACATTTTGTTCCCATTATATAAGATACGAGTTAATAATAATCCGATAAGATTTTTTTTAAAATCCACTTTAATGGAGTTTTAATTTGTATTGTAATGAAAACTGTTTAACTTGGCTATTCGTGCTTCATCAAAAAAGTGAGTAGCAATGTATATAGCTTTATCTAGATTGTTCCATATATCGAGTCAACTTGAACAAGTGAATAACTTTCATTGTAATTTCCGTATCCATTGCAGATGTTTTCGGCTGCTATGCTAGATAAAATACTTGTCTGTAGTGTGGTCAAAATAAAGTTAATTCTGTCAAGTCTTTGTGGAGTAGTATCAGGTAACTTTGATCCCTTATGGTACAAGTATAGGAATTGTAAAAAGAAATAAATTTCTTGTTTTTGAATTCCTGTAGTTCATTTATTATCTCCAAGTCCAAGGATACTTCGTTAATTTAAAATGTAACATCATTGAGCTTTTATTTTCTTGTGAGTTAGCAAGCGTAACCGTAGATCACTCAATAGAAATATTAGAAACTTCTTGTTTAAGTTGCCCTTTTGCACTTTTATCAATATAATTCCTGTCAAGATTCTGTCTATATATATGTTCATTCTGTGCGACAAATTCATTCTCTTCGAAAGTCAAATTGTGACCAGTGTTATTTATTCATTTTTTGCTATATAATCGTATTTTCGTGCCATAACATGCTTGTGTATATTCTCATCTACAGTCCTTTCTGTATCCTATGTAGCATTAACACATTCACAATATACTTTTATACGTTCCTGGTAATTTTAATTCCAGTTTCTCTTTGACATGGTAATTTTCTTCAGTTTTAAAGAACAAATACACTTGTCGCACCGTATTTTATTTGTAATTTCCTCTCGACATTTCACGAGCTTCTACCATGCTACCTCGTCCGTGTGCTCCTTTCGGTGATATCATCATGTACCGATGTCCATTTTATTCATCTTGCTATGTGTGAACTGACTTTCAGAAAATTGCACTGATTTTCCCTGCCGTGTGTTCAGTTGACCTACATTCAAACACACAAACTATTCGCCGTTGGTTTGTTTTTTTCGGTAATACATCATTGTAAAATGAGCCCCGTGGGCAGTGATTAACATTATGTTTGGGTGAGTTCCTCATGAACACCATGTAAGAGTTATTGTGCCATTGCAGACGAATCAGGCACATAATTCATATCATTGTCATTCGATGGTTATGGTGCGAAATCGGTAAGGTGCAAAACTTGGACACATGGTGCCACATGAGTTGACACTGGCCAACAAGATGTGTACAGTTCTTTGAATATAAGGAATAACCGGGAAAGATTCTTGTCTCGGATTGTCACTTTTGATGAAAAATGGATCTGCTACCACGATTGTAAATGGTCAGAACTGTGGTTGGATCTTGATCAAAGTCCAGGATGGTTTCTAAAAACTGTAGATGTTGTCGCTGTATGTGATCTATGGTGGGGTTGGTCCATCTTATCTTTCTTTGTCCAGAGTTCCCTCGTGACTATGTAGATAGAAGACGTGGGAGACCCGGGTTCGATTTCCGGTAAGAGCTGATGTGGATTCTACGTTTAAAATGTAGTTCCACGTCTCATATAGGTTCACTGCTGAAAGGGACGCTAAACTCAAATCAAATCAGTCAAAATCTTTCTCCATCTAGGCGAAACCATCACTGCTGACCGTTATAGTGCTGTACTCCACACCGCAACTCCGCCCACAAGCATCTAAAAATGTTCAGAGATCGATGTTGTGTTGCACAACAATACAAACTCAAATATCGCTCGAAGGACGTTACAGAATCTCCAAGAGTAGAGTATTGAAACCCTTTCTCTTCCACTGTATTCTTCTTACATCTCTCCCACTGACTACCATCTCTTCCAGCATCTCGAGCATTTCTTCATAGGGAAGACCTTCCTTGATGATCGAGAGGTGCAACGTGCGGTTGATGACTTATTTCCATCGTAGACTTCAGACCCCTTTCACTACGGAATCCAATCGCTGGCTGAGCAATGCCAAAAGTGTGTGGTTGGGGACGGCGACTATTTCTCGGTCTTTTGTCCTTTGGAAATGACGCACTTGGAACAGACATTTCATTCGCATTGATCTAATAAATCCACCTCTCAGATTCTTAAACCTATTTTACATTTGGGAAACATTACTTTTTGGATGAGCACCCACTGGGAGAAATCCGATGTCTTGGCACTGCGGCGTTCATCAAGCATTGTGAAGACAGTTGAGGAACTGTCTGAAAGAGGTAGTGAACTTCGGTGATAAAAACTAGAAACAATAATTTGTAATGTGCCATTACAAACAAGGTAATGAAATTTTTGTTTGGAGGGACCTAATATTTTTTGAACGTACTGTGTACTGTAGATTTTTCAATATATCATTTTCGGTCCATGTAGTAAATTCGCTTGTTCTTCACTCAAACCAAAATCAATGTGGGAGCTTTGGAAGAATTATATTTCGGTGAATAATTTCTTTATTTATACATTACTTCAATATAAACTCGGTATATGAGCATTTCAAATGGATGATTATTTAAATTATACATCTTAATGCGATTCAAAAATATAGGTCAGCAATTAGACATAAATTTCTGAAATTATCCACCAATCTGATGTTTGTCAGAATAATTTAGACCACCTTCGTCCCTCTGAATGCCCATATCCTCCCAAGATCCGGTTTCATCCAGTTTTTACTATTTTCTATTCGTTTTATATTTTCCGTTGCCAAAATTCTTTGTTTTGATTGGACTTTTTTCTGACGCCTTAGTATTATGGCGCGTCTCCATGTCATTCTACTTGGGACTTCGAACAAGACCACGTCTCCTTCCGTTCTAGAAACATTTGGATTTTGGGATAGAAAAGCAGTAAAATCCAGGTAAAATTAGTTTCAGTTAAGAAATAAACCTTCCAGGAAGCAGTTGATTGTCTCAAAGTATTGAAATATCATTCTAAACCAGTCAGAAAATTGGTGAAATATGGAATTAAACTCAGCAAACGCCATGTTGATAAACATTGATAGTTGTGGACAGGACTAGCATCAAAGTGAATTGGTTTTGCGGTTGTGTGATATTTCAAACTAAGTTTTTGGAGATTAGTGTTTTCCCCTAAGAATTCCCTTCACTCTCCAAAAGTTCAGTTTAGGGTTACAGTAGCCTGTCCATCTATATATATATATATATTGTATGTAGTAGATGTAATTTTTTAAAATTAACATGACGGTATGTGTAGGTTCCTTGGTAGTTGAATTAATTACCATTATGTCAATGTAAGTTAGCACAGGGACTCTCACTTATTCCTGAGTTGTTCACAAGTTCCAACGATAATGAGCTAAGTC
The DNA here is from genome assembly GCF_964235325.1 of Thermobia domestica. NCBI lineage: Eukaryota > Metazoa > Arthropoda > Insecta > Zygentoma > Lepismatidae > Thermobia > Thermobia domestica. Next base: position 330,571,011 of record NC_137455.1, read on the forward strand.
AATAATTCATAGGGGTTTTCCCTTCAGGAAAGGGACCTTTTTCATTAATAGTTTCAATACGTCTCTCCCGGGGCATTAATATAATTCTGTAATTGACAAACCATGATTTAGTTGATAGAAGAGCCACCTGACTCTGACCCTCTCCCCCCCCTTTCTTAGTTCCCGAGCCGGTTTAGAATGGTGAAATCAGTGATTTGTTCAGTATGCATATAGTGAATTTGTTTGATAATATGGATTAATATGTTTAGTGATATGTGTTAGCATGTGTAGCTTTCTTAGTTGATGTTTGATATGTGTATTTTAGTATGTGTTTGGTAGTCGTGATGTGCATGTGCATGTAAACGTAATTTATTTACGGACAGTGTAATGTTGCTCATCGATTATTCATCTCCTTTGGTCCGTTGTAATAAGTACATTGGTTCATAATGAAAATTCATAGTAATTCCGTACCGTAACTACATATTACATTGCTTATGGCTAACGATAACAGAGTACAAAGATTATTTAATAGTGCCAAGTTTGTTTTTCGTACTACTAATGCATCTCGTGTCGGGCTTAGAACTATTCGCCGCTAGGTTTTTGTTACTTCGAGACTTAACGATCTGATCAACGTGAAAATTACCCTTCTTTTGTAATTATTCATGTCTAAATATTAGTTTTGGTCCATATGAATAGGTATTTAGACGAACTACATTATAAATTAACTTTCCTGGAAAGCACAATCATTTATGTAGTCCAGTAATCGAATTATTAATAATAGTAATTTTTGCGCTTTTCCTTAAACTGAAGTTCGTCTATATGGCATTATTTTGTTGTCAGGCTGCGGTTTCAAATTTTCTCTTCGTCTCTTCGTTGCTCTCTGTGAACGATCGCATTGTTGTCACTTTCAAAATATAATTGCCTTGAGTTAAGAGGATAGTCAATGATATTGAATTCTCATTGCATATAATAAAATTTATATGAAGCCGTAAAGTGAAATATACTGTAGTCTGTATTGAAAGAATCTAGTATCAGTTCATACTAATTCGCACGATTGATTAGTGTACTTAAGTATTGTGTTAATATTAATATATATAATGAGACTGCTTCGAACAGTCTTGGGCGTAATTGTAGAGTATAGGGTGTCTAAAAATAAATTGACGTTATAGAAAAATAAGTATATAAACTAGTAATAAGAATAGTAATGGTATATATATATATATATATATATATATATATATATATATATATATATATATATATATATTGTAGTGAGTGTGAATAAATAATAGGACACCCGTGCATATATGTGCCCAGTTGTAATTTTTGCCACAAGGTAATGATTATATATATATATATATAATACATTAGTACATTAATCATTACGTCAGAATATTGTGTTAGGAGAGTGTGTGTGTCGTGTAAAAATGATGGATTGTATTTTCACTTTGTGGCTTGACATTTAATAGTAAACGTACATACTAACTGATCATCCTGCCTGACGATGTGAATAGTGGTCATGTAGCGAATGATTCCGGATATTTTCTAATTAATTACAGAACATAATAGCTGTTTGCAGAATTCGTACAGTTTAAATATACGCGCTCAGTTTATATTTGCGATACTGCTCTGCAACTTTGATTTTCTTTCCACGTCACCTGATTAAGCTAAGGTCACTACTGTTCACAGAGGTGACGGAGTGGATAGGGTTGAATAATATAGAAAATTTATTACAGTAGAATCTCGTTATCAGGGCGTCCAAAATCCCCAATGTCCATGAATTTTCATTTCTTTTTCTTCTAGTAGATATAGTGTTTCGAAATTAGTTGACGCCTCAAGGTTAGCGCCCTTGCGGACTGGTAGCGACTAGTAAGAATTTGGCAAACAACTTACTAATACAAGATTTATTTTAGTTAATATTGTATTCAATTTTGGCAAGTCCCTGTTAGGATTTCTTGTTTTATTGACCTTAGTCTAGTTTTTCCATACTCTACTCGGAACTCTTCTTAGTTTCTGAGGGGTCGGATAATTTTTTTTATTTAGAAATTCTAAATTAGAGACCGCACCAACCTTCCGGCTGGACCGGCCGTAATCTGAGTAAATTGGTACCGGAAACTGTTAATAGTCAATCATTCCACTAGGCTTATTCCTTGTGAGATGGTTGCCTAGAAGGGACGGACTCGTACTTTAGACACTCAGAGACCCCGTTGGACCACGCATTTTAGTAGGCCACCTTTTTCGGCATATGAAAGTATATTTGGCTGTGGATTGTCGTATGTCTAAATTCGACCACTTACCTTTGTAGTTTTAGTGTCCTCTATTTTCTTTTCTTTCTCTTTATCTATTTCACTGTTCTCTTTTTCAAGAGTTTTTTTTTTATTTTTCAACCTTCCCCCCAGTTTTGAACTTGACAAATAGCAACTGTTTAATATATATCTTTGGAACCTGAATTACCAACTGAGATGTCGCGAGACACGATTCGTGGAGGTATTCGAACCGTTTTTCATGACTTTTTGACCCACTGCGATAAGGAGCGATGGTTCAGCATACGATTAAATTTTGTTTTCGTTCCTTTTATCATTATCCGTTTGGAATTCTCTGTTGGACTATCAGTTATTTCTACTTTCGTTTCCATTGGTAACCATAAATGAAGGATAAGGGGAAAAAAACAAGAAATATCCATGTGTGTGCTTTATCGGTTGCTTTGTGCTATCTGTTACTGACTCTTAGTGCTATTTGACAGTATATGCCATGCATGCGTAGATGTCGAAATGTCCATGTAAAAAGGTGCTAAAGATTTGACTACCCTATTCTTTTTTACGCGGTTTAAAATACAAAAACGCCGTTTTCTCGAAAATGCAGTTTTGTGACATTCCTCCTTTTTTCCCCTTACCCTTCAAATGTGAATGTGGTCTTAGTTGTTTGGGCCCAAAAGTGATATTAACATTTTAGAGTCATATATTTATACGTATTCTGTGTTTACGTGCCTGCCTCGCACATTAAATGTCCACTATTTTAGACAGAATGGTTGAGGATATGAAGTGTGTCATTATGTGCGGTCAATTGGTTGAGTTTGTGATATGGTCGGATTTTCTTATGTGAAGTGTTGCAACCTAAAAAATTTAATTGTCGGGGTTATTGATTTAAAGATTAAATGATGATTTAGTATATGTATGTTGAGATATGAATGCGAATTGAATATAAGTATGATAAAGTAAAATGTATAATGTTTAATAGAATAGCTAAATATGTGTAAAGGGTCTTGGCACCTTACCCCGAACGGTTGTTGGTTGCTATAATTTCAAAATATCCGACGAATATAAAATATAAGTTCAGAATACCGCCGCATGTTAGATAATTTCCTTTAAGTATTGTGATATTATTAAGTGGTATATGTAACTATTAACATCTTCTGTCATTATCCTAACTGCATGTAGCATGGAATTAAGGCAGGTCATAGTAACCCCAATGTATTATTAGATCTATCCTTTTAGGGGTCGCGGTGGCTCAGTGGTAGAGCGTTCACCTCTGGTGCTTGGGGCCCCGGGTTCGATCCCAGCCCCGCCAAGTGAACTTTGTGATGGACAAACACCGTGTGCGTGGGTTTTCTCGGGGTTCTCCCGTTTCCTCCTACTTTCTTCATTCCACCATTTCATTCATTACTCATCATCACCGTCTCCTTTAGCCTAACCGGCATAACCGTGGGACGTAAAACTCAAAGATTTCATTTAGATCTACCCTCAAGTTCGTAAACCTGAAATCCTTCTGTGAAATTACATTTCAATTCCATCCCTCATATGCGAATCCTCAAACCTGAACATTGTTTCCACTTCAGTAATCGTGCTCTCGATACGAAAGAAAAATCTCTTTGGACCTGGAAAATTCTCCTTTCCTTATACATTGTGTGAATATAACGACAAATGTATACACCTAATGATACAAGGTGATAGTGATTTAAAGATAGTCAGTGACTGGAATAATAAATAGAACGACCAGATAAGTGACGTAGTCACCGTGATATTAGTGACGAAACTTTGTTCTCTTAACCTAGGAAATGGAAAATTGATAGACAAATATGTCTATAGACTTAATATGTGTCGTTTAAAATTCATAAACATGATCTCATGTGTGTGCATTTAAATAAAATAAAGGTAAAACATGGACGCCAAAAAGGTGCTTCGATAATACGTGTGACTTCACATATCTGAAAGTACGAGCGAGAACTCGTTGAATTTTTTTTTTCTTTCTCTTAGGTTTTTTTTTTTTTTTTTTATGAGATACAGACTCATTTTAACCAACATTTTGAGTGTTTATGTAATATTGTAGAAAGATTTACATCTTATTTTATCAACATTTAAATATTTTTTCTTAGCCTATTTGTTATAACGAATATATGTATCTACATAGCTGTAATTCAATATTATATGTGGAATGATACATTTATATGTATACTCATTTGCATGTTCACAACATTTTGCGTTTAATTTTTTTTAATAGATGTAATAAATGTCCGCAAATTGTAGTTAGATTATGGTTTCTTTAAAACTAATTCACCTATAACAATACATTGTTCTGTATATGTGTGCTTGAATGAGTGAAAATTTAGTCTTAAGTGGTAGCATTTAATATTGATTTATGACGATAGTGTTTATAATAAGTGTGTAATAGCATGTTATAAGTATTGGTGAATGACGGGGGTCATGAAAGATAACTAATTCTAAATTAGTTTAAATCGGCTCTGGGAGGAAAGCCAAAATAACAGGATGAGCCTGAATAACGACAGTCTTTTCAGAAATCTCAAAACTTCTATTTGTGAAAAATAAGTACATCACTGTAATTTTTTTCTTTCCCTTGGCTACTTCAAATGTGTGTTTGATCTCTACCATGGATGTTTAGATATTGGATAAAGGCTATTTAACGTTTGGAAATAACAGGCAAACAATTAAATTAAAACTTCTCGTCGCCTGGGCTGGGTTAGGGCAACTCCCACTCCCACTTGTGCAGTTGCTTGGATCCAAGTCGGGGTAGTATGAGGGAACATCTGTCTCTTCAGGATCATTTCAGAAACGATCTTCAAGTAATAACATTCGAGTATGAATTACCTGTTTAATAACTATTCAAGTTCCTTTACCATATTTCCATAATTATCCAATAATCCTTTATCTCTAGTTCCTTCTTCCTTTCTCCATTTGCTCTTCCTCTTTTCCTCCTTTCTCCTACCTTCTTCTCTTGTTTCTCACTCTTTTTTTTCCTCTTTCTAATAAAACTGAAGAGGGGTCGTGACTGGGAGTTGTCGCTATAGACACGGTCATTAAATTGCGTAGATGTTTCTCAGCGGAAGTCCGATATGAATTAGTTAATCCTAAAACATACATATGAAACAAAAATTCCAAAATTCATTAATTTATTTTTTATTTCATATTTGGCTAAATTTTCATAATTACAAGATTTCAAAATATAGCGACTATCCCACTTCCCCACTCACGATTTTTCATTTCAAATTGGTCCCGCAATATACTTACTTGCCTTTCTCGATTTCAAATTAGGGGTTAGTTTTTTTTTTTCAGTTTTTTCGTGGTTCACGCCTGGGAATTTAGAGTTTAATTTTGGAAGAAAAATGGACCTCCTTCGTTTTCTTCTTTCGAAATTCATATTAACAAAATGTTTAAGATCATATTTTTTGAAGAGTTTGTAAGAAAATTTAAGAATGCTATCATTACTAATTATTCTACGTATGTATCATATAGTTCTGCTTATTAGAAGGAAATAAAATAAGGTACTTGAGGCAAATAGGGCCCGGAAGGAAATAAGGTCCTATGCAAAATTTCATAGATTAGGATCACTGTAGGAGAAATCTGACATCACAAGTAGCGATTACTTACACAATGCCTACTTGAGAGAGCTTGTCTTCTTATGCATGGTTACACGGAACGCTGGCAGTATTGAAACATCGAGAGGCCAGTTTCCATGTGTTGATATAATTTAGGGGGCATAGTAAGTTCATTTTTTCTGTGTAGAACAAAGCTAACCCGAAATATCTTGTGTATTTGTGATGATCATAGTGTTTAGTATTTGGGATAGTAGTTACTTCTTGATCTTCGAAACATGTTTGTAGATAATGATTTATAAAATTACGAGTACCAAAAATCTACTGGCCCCCATTACCCTACAAAACATGTATGCATTGTTAAATACTTAGACGCTGGCAACTTGAATGTGTGTTAATTTGTTATTCTTTCTTGGCCAGTGCCAGTTTGTGTAGCAGGCCAGCCTCTGTAGTAGGACAATCTATCGTGTTCGGGTCTAGTTGTTGACTATGGGGGTTCGCAGGTTCGAGCTCTGCGTTGGTGTCTTTCATAATGTAAATCTGATGGATGCGAATGGCTAATACCACTGTTTTTGGGAATATTCTAAGCACATTTTCGAACGGTTTTGAGCGTTCGAGGTATCGTGGTATCGTTCATTATGCGACAAAGAATGGATCGGTGACATGCGAAGCTGTCAAGGGTGCGGTGTATGGGTATACGACGAATCCATTGGCTTGGTCGACACTGATGATAAAGAATTCATTTACTACAAGTGTTATCAAGTCTCAACATTGTTGAAACTTAGTGTGAAATGTGTTTCCAATGATGATTTGTTTATTATATGTACAAGCTTACTCTTTAAAATCCAGTTAGTTGCAACAACTTAACTAACGACTGCATAACACATGAGAGATTACCTATATCCTTAATATTTTATATCCATATTGTTACTAAAATATAGTTTTATTATTAGTATTTGAAGTGCTGTAAGAATGTTAGGTGTTATTTGAGTTCCAGTGGTCTCTCAGGTCGTAAAATTTTATTTTTCAGACGGTGGGCCTTATTTACCTACCGTGCTGGTAATAAGGCCATTTTGTATGTTTCCATTTCAATACGTTTTTCATACATTTAGCTCAATGTTTAAGTTAAAGTAAATATATCATAAGATAGATAAAACATTGACAAATAAAATGCATGTAAATTCTTGTCTGCTACATTATATGCATTTAAGTAATAAAGCATTTATAATTAGGTGGGCCTTATTTGCCGCAAGTACGTTATTATATGATTTTAATGTTCAAAAAGTGAAGACAACATATCATTGTAATAGCGTTTCTCTGTTCTTTAGCATAGTTTTGAGTAACTGAGCGGGCATGTTTATGAAATTCAGCCGTTTATTGAACTACAGTTTTTCCAATTTTTTTCCTTCAAGAGGTAAATATTTTACTTGGGTTTAAAATCCAAATATTTACGAGATAATTTCTTCAATTTTTGTTTTAATTTAATTCATACCTTATATTGAAGATTCATTTTTCTTGTAGCTTGAAAAGTTTGAAGAAGATTTGAAAAAGGTGAAAGAACCTTTAATGCATCAAGTTGCTCTACATACCGCTCAAGAACAAAAGAATTTCTATGATATGCTACATTTCTCACCATTAAAGGTAAGTTCAATAGTTTCTAATTAATTGCTATCCGTCGTGAAATTTTTTTCTTTTCTATTCATTAAAAAAAAAGTACTCTTATCCTTTTGAAAGAATATGTACTCTCTTTCCCATACAAAGAGTTGTGTGCTAGAAACTGTTCTCATTTTCTTATATTTTACTTTTATTCATTGTACAGTGGCGTTACCAGACTCGTTAGAAAAAGATTAAAATTCTTAATTGCCAGAAAGAATAATTAAATCTTTAATACTTGAAGTATGGAGGATGCAAGTAAAATGTAAAAAAAGCAATTATCTCCTAAATAAGTGATGTAAATATGTATTGTTCAACGTTATTAACAATTTTTTACTAGATATATAATTTCTAATGAAATTTTAAATGCCTCTAAACAAAGTCTCCTTTCAAGTAAGTTTCTAGTAACGCCATTGCTTTTTATGTATCAGAACGACGAACCACTGTGAAAACAGAGCTTTCGAACCTACAAAGGGAGAAAAAGTAGGATTGTTTAAGAAGTTCCATGGTTGATTATGAATTTGTCAGTTCTGGGTTCGATTCTTAATGTCATCCACTTCAAAATGTGTTTTTATCCTTGTCATTTTGTTAAGTACTTAATAGTATTTTGAAATGAAGCTAAGGCTGTAGTGATTCAGTGGTGTGGTCGAGTAGGGTCGTGACGCATAGATGATAATACCAGACCAACGGCATTTACGCACACAACGTGTGCTATTAAAGCTCTCATACAAGGTCACCACGTATATGTGAGAAATCATCATCATAGCTATTCTTCCATTATTGGCAGGTCACTTGCTGCAACTGAGAAGCTTCCATGCTCTACAGTCTTCCGCTAACCTCTTCGTCTTCACGTACCATGTTTCTGTTTCGATATGATCCATTAATTGTAGTCTCCTTTGCCTCCTCTGCCACCATATCCTTTAGCGCATTCTTCCTGATACAGTTCCTTCCTAGCGAATGTTCCAAGCAGTTTCTTTTCCTCTTCTTAATATTATCTAAAATTGTTCTTTTCTCCCGTATCATTTCTAACATCCTCATTCGTTTTCCGCTTCACCCAACCAGTTCGCTCCATTCTTCTTCTCCACACCTACATTTCGAAAGCATCCAGTCGTTTCTCATCATTTTTGCGTAATGTTCATGTTTCTGACTCATACAGTACAATACTCCACACGAAGCTTTTTGTGAGTATTTTTCTCAACTCTTTATTCAAGGTCTCACAAAATAGTCATCTCTTCCTCCTAAAGGCTTCTTTCGCCATTCCTATCCTTTCTTCTATTTCACGTTCACATTTCATATCATTACTAATAATACTATGAAGGTATCGAAAACTAGATTTGAGAAATAGCTAATATTAATTTATAAGAAATAACTAAGTTATTGCCAATCATAATTACCCAACACGAAATGCAAAATAAAATTTTTTTATCTAACTAAAACTACCTTTTCCTCTTTTTTCTCCACACTTGTTGGTAGTATTGGTAGCGAAAGTAGTTAAAAATTATACAAATTTAATGTGAACAGCAGAACTTTTATATCATTGAGTTGTTTTATATTAGAGGTGGCACATTGAAAACTCTATGCATAAAGTGGCAAATGCTATATTGTGGGTTGGTTATCACTGTGCTGGATCATCAACTTACAAGTGAGAAGCTCTATTGCTTTAAGATTGTTTCAGTTATTTAATCATTACTATCGTTCAACTTACAACTAAATATAATTCAAAATAGAACGTCAGTGCGCACGAATGCATTCTTGTTGAAATTTTAGTTCAGTTATTAAATACAAGTCTGTACAGTTTGTCATGGCAAGAATCAATCTGCACTGAGTCTTCGTGATGCCTAGCGTCATAGGTTTTATTTCCCATTTATACTTATTTTTGGATCAAAAGATCCAATATACTGTATTTCAGTCAATAATTTTCTTGTAGGCCTTATATCTTGAGAACTACATATAGTGTAGCCAAAACCAAACTATTAGCTAATTCAATATGGTGTGCTTATTGCGTAAAAAATATGAAAACTCGATTTAGGGTCCGTTCAAAAATTTTGTGGCCCCTGGTCCAAAAATGCATGAAAAGATCATATATATTTGAATCAAAATTTTCTTGAACGCTTTATATCTGGAGAACTACATATAGTGTAGCCAAACTCAAACTATCACTTAACTCAGTATGATGTGCTTATTCCGATATATATATAAACTCGATTTAGGTGCTGTTCAAAAATTTTGTGGCCCCTGAACCAAAAACTAATTATTGGCCAAGATCGTAATCTGTTGATGCTTATATAATTCCTAAAATTCGTGGCCAAGATCACAATCTTTTGATCCATTTTTTGGGATCATTGCTAAAATTCTTGTTCATTTTATTGATTTTCGTCAACGAAGCCTAAGTGCGAATCCGCGAGTTAGGCATAAATAAAGAAGTAGAATAATTAGTATTCCTGTAAATTGCGTCGATACTAGTACTCTTTCATGCTAAAAATATAATTATTATTAATTTTGTATTTATCTTTTCCGTTAGCCTAGACAACATCATCATGAGAGGTGTAAAATTAATTTGTTCATTCACTTCCTCCCTTGGCCTGTATCTCCGGTAAGAACGTGTAAAGAGAGATAGTTGTAATCTGAGTTGCCATGAACACCTACAAAAGTAAACGTTTGAAATCGCTCTTCTATAACAAAATTAAATATTATTGTTTCAAATAAGATTCCTCATTGTTGACTTAAATTTGATACAAATGATTCTCTTTGCAACATGAATGCATAAAAGTAATAGAGCTGAATCTATGGCTGAAGTAAATTTGATTATGTACTGAGTTTTTTTTATTTATTTTTTATTGCAGATTCATATCAGTTTTTCATTGAGTGGAGATAGTGAAGAAAGCACACAAAGTTCACAACCAGCGTCTGCGTTCCTTGGCATTCTGATGAGATCTCTAGGTGTTACTCTGACAGATATGCAAGATGTAGTTTTTAAGTAAGTGTTAAGTAGATAGTTGAAAAAAAAAAAAAAGTACTCCTTTTTAGTGTTGTGTAATAATGTTTTCACTACCTTGTGATACTTCGGTACATATACAGTATTCAATACGTAATTTTAGGTATAATGTTTAGAAAGCTTTACAGATATTTTTATGCATTGACAAAATCTCAAATCTTGGTGAACTAGAAAAATATGCGTGAAAATATAGTATTTATAGTGCTGGTGATATTTTTGACATCGCTATTAAAGTACTTAAAATAATTGTGTTTACCAGATAATCATACTGTAATAAATTATGTCATATTGCAGGTTAGCATACTTTCAATGTGAGAACAAATTTCTTACCCACCGCCAATTACAAGAACAGTTAACAATGCATTATGTAGGACAGGCGCTTAAACAATTGTATGTACTTGTATTTGGCCTTGATGTCTTAGGCAACCCGTTTGGACTCGTGGTAGGTTTAACACAAGGAGTGGAAGATTTGTTTTATGAACCTTTCCAGGTAAGATATATATTGAAACTATTTTTGTACTAATATAAACAATTCTAATAAAGATAACATAAAATATGAGGGAAGGATTTTTAAACAAATCCCAGCCATTTATTAAGTTAGCTTATCAATATTTTACGTGTCTGAAATATCAAACATTAAATCCAACACCAACAATTATCCGCTAACCTAACAGACAGTTGCTGTAATATGCTGTCAAGTTCTTGTGGACAATTTAATTTATAGTGAGAAGTATGAACGGCAGTGAAAAGAATATGGACTCGATTGCTGAAATTGAATATCTTATAGGGCTCAGACATAGAAAAATTTTGAAGTGATATCTATTTTAATATTGGTCCGCCTTTAATGGATTGAAGTATTCCAAAAGTTTTTTGCCGAGTACTACATCCAGATAAGCGTATCTGTGTAAATATATTAAGAGTTGTCTTTGTAGTACTGCTGCATCTTATATCTCACCAAGTGGGATTAATAACACATTATCAGTACTTCTTACTATAAGTATCATTTACTCAATACCTGTTCTGTCTTCTGTGGTGGACATGAAATTCACCTATTCTTTCGATCGGTATCAACAGTCACCGATACTTTTCCAGGGCTGCTCAGATTCTCCATTAATCTGTTTTAAAACACACAAGCATCTCAGGAATACGTTTAACTAAAACTTCTACGTATCTTCAAAATAATTCCCCAGACATTTCTACAATAGTGGTGATAATAGCCCCTAAGACTAGGACTGTGCGATATCCGGATTTGGATATCGAAAATTGATATTGACAAAATATCGAAACCATCAAAATATTTCGGTACCGAAAATATGGATGAAAAACTAAGTTCATCTTTTAAGAAGTCTAAATACGAAATAGAGAAAGAAGAAGAAAGAGAAGTTTCTCTTTTTTTATGTAGAGAAAGAAAGATAAACGTATGTAAGGACCCCAAGCTTATTTTGGATTTAGCAGCTGCGTCCAAGCAAAGCACAGCTACTGACCTTATGTGTATTTTTCTTGTAAATGTGCAATAACACATTACCAGAGTAATAAGAAAAAACACTTAGCGTTGTACCATCAACAAAACAAAATAAAACAAAATAGCGTAAGTACATGAAATACGCCATTAACTTTTGCCGATGACAAAACATCACATGATAGAGTAGGAAGGTGTTGTGCCTATTCATTTCGAAGTTGCTAACGAAGTTGCTCTTTGTTTCTCTATGTGATTTTGGGTTAGATCTTCGGTTCGATACTTGCTTCGGATAATTAAACCGAATGTGATTGGGGCCCTACTTTAATTACTAGGTCTCATCTTTTTAGATTTAGTGATGAAGAGGAGCGTTCAGCTCCATTCAATAAATGAATAAAACTGAAAGTAATCAAGTAATGAAATACAACTGAAAATGATATTTTCTATAGGCTGCATTTCCAAAGTTGTAATGCCTGACAATTGCTCTAGGAAACAAACAAATATTGACTTATAGCTTTTGGAATATGATCCAGAGTATATCAACTGACTAATATATGAGTACAGACGTTAATTCAACTTTTTGTCAAAAGATGGCTGGGATTCCCCACCTTGCAAAGAAACAGGATGTAATTAACCAAAAACGAAATTTCAAAACAATATTGAGAAAAGATTTGAAATTCTAGTTCCCTTGACCAATTTACACTGGAAAAGTTAACTACGAGAAAATGAGGATGATGGAAGTTGGCTGAGTTCGTTATTGAATTTTCTAAGTCTGTTATTTGCGATTTTTTCCATTTTGAGCCCTTCATTTGATAGACCATCAAAAACTATTTGAATGAAATGATGGATTTTTTTGCGTCATTCTTACCGTTCCCGAGATATTGACCAAAAAAGTTCCGATTTCGGGAGATTTAAGGAGCCATACCTCGAAAACCGTGTCATAGAGAGATGATATTGGTGTTATCAATACCAATTATTTATTGTATTATTTATTGAATTTAATCAAATAAATTTAATATACAATTTCATATAAATTTCAAAAAAGAATTAATTCTTTTTATGTTCGTTCTGATAATGCTCTTCGAGCATTCTCAACTGGTTATACCTACATTTATATGGAAAAACTACTAAAAAACGAACAATGTTGAGTTAGGAAGATAGGTCATAGGAGGCAGGAACAGTAACTGATAGCTGACACCCACGCTGCAAATTAAGGAACACAACAGAGTAACGTGAAAGAAATAATTAGCCAGTACTGTGAAGAGAAGCTGGAAAAGCTACAATCCAGAAACGGATTGACAACTGTTGATGACTATGATATAGGCAGTGCAAGTTTTGTAATATTTAAATAGATTATTATTATTATTATTAAGTATTCTGCCTTTCGGCAGGTCCTGGGACTAATGATTTTTATCAGTTTTAGATTTAGTCCTAGACATGTTTCTTCCACGTTTTCGATTCTGAGCTTCCTCTTTTAATTTCCAATATTTTCTTGTGTCTCAAATCATCGATCAGTTGTGTTCTTCCTATTCCTCGCTTTCCTTCCATCTCCTTCTTTGGCGGTATGAAGAAGACCATTTCATCGCAAGACGTGTCCAATTCAATTGGCCTTCCTATGAAGGATGCTGATTAGAAGTGTCCTCTTCTCTCCTATCCGTTTTAAAACATCTTCGTTTGTTGCTCTCTCTGTCCATTTTATCTTATCCATCTTCCTCTAACACCACATTTCGAAGCTCTCTAAATATTTCTTCTCTAACTTTCTTAATGTCCAAGTCTCGGAACCATACAATCCAGTGCTCCAGATATAGCACTTGACCAACTTGCTAAGTCCAATATTGAGCTTGCTAGTTAAGAGTGTTCTTTTCTTGTTGAATGCTTCTTTCGCTATGGCAATTCTTGAGCTAATCTCTTTGGTGCAGTAGACGTCTCTTGTCAAAATACTTCCCAGATACTTGAAATTCTCGACCTCTTCAAGTTCTCTTTCTTCTACTCTGACCCGTAAGGGCGCGTTTCCTCGGGATATTCTCACGACTTTCGACTTTTCGATGTTGATTTCCATTCCATATAGTTTTCCGGTGTCAACTATTTTGTCAATTATCTCCTGTAGTCCTTCTCCGGTTCTAACTATAATAACTGTATCATCTGCATACCTGCCCTTGATAATGATCTGCCCTCCAGTTTTGAAACCATAACATCCGCTCTTTGCACGAGGAGAATAAATTTGTTGAAAGTATTTGAACCCGTCCCTCTTAGGATAGGCATTTCAATGAAAGCCCGTAAACAATTTATTTTTGGCAGAACTTTTTTCTTTCAACTTCCCTACGCACTTACGATACGCACTTTGATCAAATTAATATGATAAAAATCCATCTTGAGATAGGCACTCTGTTCCAAAATTAATTTCAACTGATAAATCTTTTTCCCGGGATGCGATCACAGAGACATAGAACGTCGCTTGCGGTGTGGCGAAATGCTCTCCATCCTCTGTCTTTAAAACGGGCATTTTCTAGAACGTTGGAACACGTGCCTGCATATTTTTAATGAGAAGTTTATATAACGAATTTCATCGTCCTAGCTTGAGGGACTTGTGAGATACTCCGTGTTTCGCATAAATTTTGAACCCCTCTATATTCCCATGAAGATACACATTTTAATCAAAGCAACATGACAAAATAATAATAATAATAATAATACATGTAATAATAAACAGTTCGAGAATGTGATAGTTATATTCCAAAGTTCATTTCCAATGGTTTAATCGGTTTCGCGTGATGCAATCCTACACAAGATTACTAAATGAGTAAATTGATAGCCATGTTTATATACTGTATTACATAGAAAATATCAATGTATATATATGTGTGTGTAACGGCCAAAATATATATATTTTTTTTATGTTGATATTGGAAAATATTGATTGATGGATATATCGAGATATTGCAAGCCCTCCCTAAGTCCCGCAATACTTCCCCTCCCCCCCCACATACACACACCTTTTCTGGGTCCTTCAAGCGATTGTTTTATACTAGGTTCATTTGGGAATCTATGTCCATCCATAATTGTTATACACCTTAAACGATAAGAATTTTTAAATGCTGTAAGTAGTGAAGCAGAAAATTGTGAGACTGATATTTCTCTGGGTTAAAAGTATGAAGAAAAAATAATAACTGACATTGCAATCAGTTTTAAAATCAGACATACCCAGATACATACATCGGAATATGTCAAAGGGTTCTCGAAAAATTTTATTTCAAGATCATTTTTCCTAGTTTTATTAAACTAAATTATTAACAATTTATACATTACTCGTAGTAAAAGGAATGAATTCAAACCATTACTTATGAATTTATTGCCTGCACTATCACTTACAAACCTACTTCTTTCTCTCTTTCTCTTTCTGTGGGAAAGGAATAAATATATTTCACAAGTAGGATATATATATATATATATATAAAAAAAAAAAAAAAAAAAGTGAAATTTACTATAAATCGAATCAGTTGAGATAGGGTCGCGTAGGGTGTAAGTTGCTCTTAACTACATCAGAGTGAGTTCTTCAAGAGGGGATTTACATCTGCAGTGGCGGCTAAAATCTGCTTCCGCTCCCCACCCCACCCCTTTATCCCTCCAAAGTGGTATTTCTACTTTGAAGGCATTTTTTAAATTCTGATGTTAGGCACAAGTATTAGAGGAAAACTAACAAATTTGCCATTACATAATTATATAGATGCAGGCCTATATTCGCAATTACTAATACTGTTAATCAGTTATGTATATAGATTGTTGATCTGTAAATAGTAAATTGATACTTTATGAAGCGCTGTATTTGTTTTTAGGGAGCCATTCAGGGACCAGGTGAATTCGTAGAAGGTGTTGTTCTCGGAGTGAGAAGCTTATTTGGACACACAATTGGTGGTGCTGCGGGTGCAATGTCACGGATAACTGGTGCAATGGGTAAGAGTGTCTCTTATCATAGAGAAACATCGGTGTAAATGTTGTCTTATATCTTCTCCTCTGGTATGAAACCGAAATGAGAAAAAGAAAGTTATCGCTAAATTCACGACAATCAATCTCCGCATAATGAGTGGATTAATTTCTACTTAGTTACCTAGCAATACGGACACTCGCCTATATTAGTTATTTTGAAATGAAAATGAAATGAAATCTTTGAGTTTTACGTCCCACGCTTATGCCCGTTAGACTAAAGGAGACGGTGATGATGAGTAATGAATGAAATGGTGGAATGAAGAAAGTGGGAGGAAACGGGAGAACCCCGAGAAAACCCACGCACACGGTGTTTGTCCACCACAAAGTTCACTTGGTGAGGGCTGGGATCGAACCCGGGACCCCAAGCACCAGAGGTGAACGCTCTACCACTGAGCCACCGCGGCCCCATTAGTTATTTTATTCCTAATTAATGAATCGTATATCCCAGATTCTCACTGAACAGAAATAGAAATTGCAATAAAGAAATTGAAGAAATAGAAACCTCCGAGTGTAGAGGAAATCCTCGCTGAGTTA
This sequence comes from Thermobia domestica, assembly GCF_964235325.1. Lineage (NCBI taxonomy): Eukaryota > Metazoa > Arthropoda > Insecta > Zygentoma > Lepismatidae > Thermobia > Thermobia domestica. The sequence continues at coordinate 330,587,439 of NC_137455.1, forward strand.
ATTTTACCTAGAGAGGAAAAATTGTGGAACGAAATATGCAAATTCATTCTTCTCATCTGGAATAAGGAATTGCCACAAGAGTGGAAAGAACCATCATTGTTCCAATTCATAAGAAATACGACAAAACTGATTGTAATGATTATCGAGGTATCTCTCTTTTGTTAACATCCTATAAAATTCAAACATTTTGTTAGCAGGATTGACTTCATATGCACATTAAATTATTAGAGATTTATCAGTGCGGATTTAGGCGAAATCGATTAACTGTTAAGTAGATATTTACCATTCGCCAAATACTCGAAAAAAATGAGAATGTAATACCCCGGTACATCAATTATTTTTTCTAAACAAAGAGGTCGCCATTCTAGAATATGTTATAGGGAAATTGAAGTTAGCAACCAGAACGTAGATCTGAATCGAGCGTAACAGGTTATTGCTTACGCTGATTATGGCAGTCTAATAGGAGAAGATATAAGGACAATACAAAGAAATGCAGAGATATTATTAAACACCTGCAGGTACTTTAGAAGTAAATGCAAAGAAAAGTAAATACACGGAAATTTATTGTGACTATAATATTACAAATTATAGATACTTTAAAATATTAAGTAATACTTTCTACAAAGTGGACGTTTTCAGATATTTAGGATCAATATTAACAGACCAAAATCGTATTTTCCACGAAGAAATTAAATGACTAAAAACAGGGAATTCATGTTATTCAATTTAAACTTTCTTTTCCTTCGCGAATTCTGTCGAAGAATTTAAAGATTATAATATATAAATCGATAATTAAGTCTGTTGTGCTATGTATGGTTGCGAAACATGATCGCTTACTTTAAAGGGAGAACGCAGACTGAAAGTATTTGAAAATTAAATGCTGAGGCGAATACTCAGACCCAAAGGGAACGGGAGTGGGGAATGACAGAAACTTTATAACGAAGACCTGTATAATTTATACAGTTTACCTAATATTGTATAGGATTTTAAATCTAGGAGAGTCAAATGGACAGGTCATGTAGCCAGAATGGAAGAAAGTAGAAAGGCTTTCAAAATTTTACCTGGAAACCCAAACTGCAATCTCAAAAAGACCATTAGGAAGACTCAGGTTCAGATGGGAGGACAGTATTAAGATGGCTCTCGCAGAAATAGAAATACAAGTTAAAAACAGTATCCAGTTGGCTAAGGACAGGCGTCAGTGAAGAGCTTTTGTGAATGCAGCATTGAAAGTATGGATTCCACAGGCCATGGAGCTAGTTACTTATTTCCTAACTAATTATGTAGGTTTAGGTAAATGTTTTATTGAGACAATCTGCCGTTCACTGGGTATTTTGATTGAAGATATTTTTAAAAGGGCAATAGAGGAAAATCCAGTATTTTCATATTCATGCATGCAGTGACAAGCAAATAAATAAAGACAATTGATTGAATGTGTGTGTTCTCAGCATTGTTCTATGTATACTAATATAACAAGGCTTAAACAAACAAACAAACAAACAAACAAAAAAAAAAAAAAGAGAAAATACATTTCTTCTTGGATCTTGGACAGTTATGATTAAGAAAAGCTCTACCCATTGACAAAGTAGGGTACACAATTTTACTTTTCAGCACTGAGGCTATCGAATTACCTTATACACTCATTTTTCACTGTTAGTGAAGGAGTTCTAAAATTGAAACAAGTTTTTTACGTGAAAAAGAATTTTACGGCGATTTCTTTATGAAAGAATTGAAGATTTACCATTTCTTTCGTATATGCAAACAATATAAAAGTATATTTTATGCGCTAATTCTTCCTTTCTTGATGTAATTTATATACTTAAACTTCTGTGCAAGAACTATACAGAAAAACTCCTACGGACGCAATCAACGAGTAAGTGTGTCACTTGTCATTTTAATAATTTGACTAATCTTCGAAGAGTATGGTTCAAGTCGCATGCAACCCAAGTGTTAATTTCTTTGCGGGCTGTTTCGTAAGTAGTTTGGTGCGTGACAAAAATCAAAAGTGTCGATTGCAATTCTACATTTTTATCCACTTCACGTATTTCACAAAAGACAGGAGCAGTATTTTTATACATTTTTCAGTTGGGGTAGATATTTATTCTTTTTTTAAATTTCCAATTATAGTGTATGCCTTTCTTAGTTTAAAGAAAGCAGAGTTTATTATATGTATCATAAAATACTAAAATGTATATAATATCCTTAAAACTACTATTGTTTCCAACGACTTTTTTCATCTGAAACAGTATTGGGTGAAATCCAACCCAACCGTACCGCTATGGCCTCACTGTTCACTATACCAGAAGAGAGCAGAAAATCCATCAATTTTTGCCTTTAAGTAAATGTTCTTTAAAAGTTGTTTTAAGTAATGTATTGTTCTATAAACGAGAAAAAATTTTGTTTCACTTTGATACACATGTTTGCCGGAAAGAATTCTGTCGGATATTGACCCTATAAAGAAACAAGTAGGTTTCGTTTCACAGTTGTGAAACTACGGGAGACTTCCAAACTATGCAAATTCAATATCGAAACAGACCTATAACTTCCGGCTGCAATATTGAACCAGAAATATTACTAATTATTTTACCACTTCTGGTTTTAGTAGAATAACATGGGTGAAGAGGGTTGATTTTCTTGAGACGTTAAATCGATATCAAAAAAATCAGCTTGTCGCTTGTATTACCGTTTGTATTCAATGGCAATCAACGTTAAAACTGGAATGATTGATTCCTATCGTTTCTAGTTTGACTTTAGGGTTAACGGAAGAGGTTGAATCTATTCTTGAGACGCTGAAATCGATTCCAAAAACAGCTTCACGATATATCTCACCGTTTTTGCTCCATAGAGATCAATAATAAAGCCGGAAGTACTAGTGAATTTCTATCACTGCTGATCTTAGTAGTGTGTTACAGGTGGAGATGGTGTATTTTCTTGAGACGCTGAATCGATTCCAAGAAAGAAAGAAAAAAAAAAACTTATCACTATTTATTACCGTTTTGTTCTATGGCGTTCAACGTCGAAACCGGAAGTACCAGTACATTTTTATCACTGCCGGTTGTAGTAGAGTATTACGAGTGAAGATGGTACTTTTTTTTCTGAGATGCTGAGTCGATTCCAGAAAACCGGTTATTGTCTGTTACCGTTTTTGGTCTGTTGCAGTCAACGTTGAAACTGGAAACGGTTGATTGCTACTACTTCCATTTTGAAGAGAGGGCTAACGGAGAAGATGAAATTTATTCTTGGAACACTTTTATTATTATTATTATTATTATTATTATTATTATTATTATTATTATTATTATTATTATTATTATTATTATTATTATTATTATTATTATTTGGTCTAGGAATTAATTCGTGCGGTTGGTACGCACACATTGAAGCTGTAGTACGAACACAAAATACATAAATACCTTAAGAAAAATATTGTCCATCGCTAGCCACCAGTTTCGCCCATCTGTCAGGCAATGTACGGATTCCGTGGCGAAAGAAGTCCTCATCCTTGGAAGCGATCCAGTCAGAGACCCATGTTTCGATATCTTCTGAAGAAGTAAACCGCTGTCCAATCAAATCGTTGTTCATGCAATCGAACAAGTAGTAGTCCGAAGGAGCAACGTCTGGTGAATACGGCGGGTGGGGTAAAACTTCCCATCCGACATTTTCTAAATAGGTTTTGACCGGTTTTGCGACATGTGGGCGAGCGTTATCATGTTGAACAATAAGTTTATCATGTCTGTTCTCCCATTCTGGTCGTGTTCTGGCCAGAGCTTGCTTCAAACGCATTAATTGTCGTCGATAACGTTCTCCATTCATAGTTTCACCCGGTTGCAGCAGCTCATAGTACACCACACCTTTCATATCCCACCATATGCACAGCATAACCTTTGCACAGTGAATATCTCGTTTTGGTTGTGATGGACCTGGTTCACCTGGTTTCACCCAGGCCTTTTTTCGTTTAGGGTTCTCGTAATGGATCCACTTCTCATCACCCGTAATAATTCGATGCAGAAACCCCTTTCTGCTCTGTCGTTGAAGCAGCAATTCGCAAATGGTTTTTCGTCTTTCAACGTCTCTGTCTTTCAATTCATGTGGAACCCAATGTGACATCTTTTGAATCATTCCCATGGCTTTCAAGCGTTTGGAGACTGTTCTTTGATCAACGCCTAATGCTGCTGCAAGTTGTTCCTGCGTTTGACACGAATCCTGCTCGAGCAATGCTGTCAATTCTTCGTCTTGAAATTTTTTGGCTGTCCAGCTCGCTCTTGGTCTGCCAAGCCGAAATCACCACTTCTAAACCGTGCAAACCACTTCTGACACGTTCGCTCAGCTAGAGCATGGTCACCATACACTTCCACCAAAATACGATGACTTTCAGTCGCACTTTTCTGCATGTTAAAGTAATGCAGCAGGACACCCCGCAAAAACACTTTATCAGGCACAAATTGCGCCATGTTCACTTAAGTACAAACTGGTGTTGTTGACGCTTTAATCCACTGCCCTATACTACGAACGATACGCGATGACAGGGGTTTGCAACACATGTGTGCATACACGGAACTGTGGGACGCTCCGTTCGTTGCGCCATCTCTTGTCCACCCGCACGAATTAATTCCTAGACCAAATATTATTATTATTATTATTATTATTATTATTATTATTATTATTATTATTATTATTATTATTATTATTATTATTATTATTATTATAACACTTCTCAATATCTCTTACCGCTTTTGCTCTGATAGACGGACATAGCTGTTCTGTAAGACTTCCGACACTTATTCATTGCATAGTTCGGAAATTTAAAACGCGATAACTTGAAGTATGTCAGAAATAGTCCCCATCAGCAGCAATAACCTGTCTCCAATACTTATGTAAACTATGGTATCTACGGTGATAGAACTTAAGAACCAAAATTGTTTAGAGGGTGGGTCACCGCGTGTATGGTTCGGAACCGTCATTTCCACAAATGGTTGTTGAACGAATGGAACAAATGGTAATTTAGCAGTGTAATGTCCAGGGAATATTGGAAATGTATTAACGTTTCCCAACCAAATCGGGTAATGGCGTCAATAGTTTCCTTATTCTGTCCTAAAACAGAATAGACCTCTGCTATTTATAATAATTAGTTTCAAATTTTTCGATTTTTCGTACAGGTGTTCTACTTGGTACAAGTATTCAGTGAAAATTGTCTGTGCAAATGGCATTTATTTACGATGCACGATACCCTTAGCAATGCACTGCAGAGCATAGATACTAGGGTTGCCACTAGTTCCAAATTAAGCTTGACATCTCGAATTTTAAGAACATTTTCAAGTCTCAAATTATAACTAAGAGGGATGCACTATAGTAGGATGCTTAACTATCCAAAACACCTACAAAATTCGCGACAGAAATTTCCAACGTCATTTGTAAATTTCGACCCACAAGGTTTACCTATGACTGTGCAGACACTGGTATGATTCTTCGGCTGTAAGTTTTGGTGTTGGCAGCAGTATAATTACTGCTAATGATGCTATTCATTGTTTCTACTGGTTCATAACTTCTGCTACTGTGACTTTATTTCGTGTTTTTTGTTTAAATTTTCATGTTTTTATTCATGAATATATTCATTTCTTTCTATTATTCTCAGCTGTTTCATGTACAAATTTGAGTATAAGAAACCGGCGATCTGTACATGTTCTGCAAGTGTGTTGCGCTTCAGGCTTACTTAAACGTGTCATCCTACACAGCATAGGTACAGCTGTAATTTAGGTTGTTTGAAAGTGAGTTTATAATTTAAGTTGTTTGAAAGTGAGTTTATGTGATGCCAACCAATGATGACAGCACTTGAAGTATTGTGAAGAACGCAGTTCTTATCGCACGTTACCAGTTTGTCCAGAAAATAATCCTTCCTCTGAGAAAACAGCAAAGAAACACAGAATTTGCTGGTTTTGCTTTCTGAAGTGCAGTCAACTCATGTGGGACCATTGTCCCACTTTAAATAGTTTCCCAAGCTAGTGCTGGCGTCGCGGTTGGTGAATGGTGTTTGCACTGCAGTTGTATGCTTCTTCCAGTGCTACACATGTTTGGCCGTTTGTTTATGACTTATGGACGTCCGGTCCTGAAGGTATTCATCGTCGCTTTAAAACGTGTTAGACCACTCTTGCAGTATCCATTCATTCCTCACACCGTAGCGAATATTTGGCATACTTTTCGTCCCGCTTCACTAGTGTTCTTTCCCAGTAACCCGTAGAAAGTGTACTGGCCCGTATAACGCTGTTTGGGGTTCCCTTGTTTGACCTTCCATTAATGACATTTCTTTTTATTTGAAGCAACCACAACCAGCGAGCAGCAAGAGAAAACGCTAACGTGTTACATTAAAAAAAGAACGAAAAAATCGAAACAAAAGATAATGTATGGAAGTCGTACAACACCACTACTTGGAAATGCTACAGAAGTATCTTGGATACCTAATATTGTATACGTTATTATGATTACCATGATTTGCAATTTGAGAGCGCTTTTCCTGAAGAATGTGTAGCTACTTTTGTGTAACTAGGTTTAATCACTTTAATCTTTTTTAAAATGTCATAATTAATATTAAAATTGATTTTAATTTTATTTTAAGGGAAGGGTATCGCTGTATTAACTTTCGACAAGGAATACCAGAAGAAGAGAGAAGCAAGAACCGAGAGGCCGCCAGCACGGTTGCAGGAAGGTCTGGCGCAGAGTGGAAGAGGATTAGTAATGGTAAAAACCTGAAGAAAAAAAAAATACATAGGCTTACCCACAGTGTTCAACAAATAAATTTGCGGATAAAGTATCTTGTAGAAGGATCACTAAGAAATATATTTTATTATAAGAGCTAGTGATATCGATATCTCGAAATTTTTTGTGTATTTTGAAAGGCTTACATCTAGAAGTAACAAATTCAACACAAAATATGTAGAAATGAAGCGGTTTTAAAACCTTTCCAGGTAAAAACGAACATTTTTTTTCCATAAGGAAAAAAGTGTTAGATTGAATAGTTAAGTAAGATCTAAGTAAGATAGTAGGTAAGAGAGAGATGCATTTGGACATTTGACTAAAATGAAATCCTTTAGTTTTACGCACCACGGTTATGCTCTGTAGAATAAAGGAGGTGGATGATTAATGAAAGTGAATGATTATGAGAGGTACTGATGAAATGAAAATGTTGAAGAAAACGGAATAACCCCAGGAAAACCTGTGGACACAATGTTGTCCATTACAAGCTCTCATCGCCTGGAATCGAACCAAGGACCACTCGCATCAAAGGTGAGCGCTGACCACTGAGCCATCTTCCCCATCATTTTGATAATAATAATAATAATAATAATAATAATAATAATAATAATAATAATAATAATAATAATAAAATAAATAAATAAACACAAATAAAAAATCGAAGTATTTACCTACAATAAAACAAAAAATAAGAAAGATAATACAATAATTTGGATAGGTATTCCTGACCTTAGGCATCCACCCAGTGTCGTGAGGCAAAACTAGAAAGTCACATGAACAAAAGACCTGACGGCCATTAAGTCTAGAAAGCTACCGATACGCCGGTTAGCGACGCGGCTGACCACACGTTCGTCGCTAGGTTGGACGTAGTACCACCAGTCGCTAACAGATGGCGTGGAGCGGGTCAGGCCCACAAATCGGGCCGTTACGCCAAGTGGCTTTTATTCCTAATCTTAAAACTACCGAAGGCTTTTTGATTCGTGTAGTAGTAACACAAATTGTAAATCTGAAAGGAATATAAAAACACCTAATTAAATATAAAAGTTATTTTACCAAAACTGTATAGCATAGTGAAGTTTACGAGGAATGGATAAAATTTACATTGCCAACACACAAATATAAATAAATTTTATCTATATGTATATAATCAAATTAAAGGAGCGTATTGTGAGCTCCTCCGTGGCTAAGCGGTTAGTGTACGCGCCTGTGGCGTGGGAGACCCGGGTTCGATTCCCGGCGGGAGCTCATGTGGTTCGGATTCCACGTTAATCAGTAGGTCCACGTCTCATATAGCCTTGCTGCTGAACGGGACGTTAAACTCAACTCAACTCAACTAAAGGAGCGTATTAAAAACGCAAAAATTGAAAAACCAACCTCAGACTTTTCAAAATATTCCATAGACAATCAAAATAATAATATGAATATTAAAATGTTACGAAAAATCGAAAATAATGTAGAATGGCAGATTATTGATGTCTATAATAAGAATAAAAACAACTACAATTAAATTTAGATAGTGGAAATTTAAACAAAAAATATTACAGTTTAATAAAGTATATCTCGAGTTTGTTTCGAGGCAAGAATAAAAGGATTTAACAGGGTATAGTATGCTGACGGTATCAACGTATTCAGTCGCAAGGCGCATTTCATGTTCAATAGCTAGAAAAATGCTACGGTAAATAATTTGTAACACTTTCATCACTTTGATTTTCTCTTTTCTTCTTGATTAGTTTTCCCAAATTACTATTGACGTACGACAAATTATATTACGATATTAAAAATATTAGAATTGTAAAATATAATAAATAAATGAAAATTAATAAATAATATAGTATATAACCGAAGATAGAGATCTTTCTAATTCATTATAATACATTCATAGATTAACAGTTAGCGCATTTACTCTGGGGTCCGGAGACTACAGGTTTATGCTATGGTCAGCTATCTTGACTGAAGTATTTCTAAGCTATTTTTCAGTCCCCATCAAGCAAATAATGAGGAAGTACTTCTAATATACAGACCATAGCAGATTTTGTTGCAAATTACTTACCATATTCGTGGTTAATTGTTTCCAGTGTGAAATAACTTTGTAACTGTTCATGAATCATGTCGAATAATGCTACACAATGTAATAAGAAATGACATAAATCATATATGATCAATATATAAAGTTATTTATTATTATTACGTTGAAGAAATTTAGTATAAGTAATGATTTTGATACAAGTTAAGACCATGACGTATACTAATGGTCCTTAAAAACAATATGGTGTGTATGTATATATATAAAAATTAACTGAGGTAAAAGTAAATAAGTACTAATTTCCTAAGCAATTATCCATTTTCATTTCACTTTCAGGGAGTGTTCGATGGAGTATCAGGAGTGTTTCTAAAGCCGATAGAAGGGGCTAAACAAGAAGGCGTTGAGGGATTTTTCAAAGGTGTTGGAAAAGGAGTGATAGGTCTAGTCGCAAGACCTGCTGGTGGGGTTGTAGATTTCGCTAGTGGTTCTTTAGGAGCTGTTAAAAGGTTGGTTACTTTACTTTCAAGTCCATTTTATGTATTTAACTTTTGGTTTTAATTTAGGTAGATTTCTTTTACTATCTAGTTTTCGGCTTCTCTTTGGAGCCTTGGTTACGGTAATTAAAAGTGTTAAAACATTTTGTCTAATAGAGACCCGTATCATCAAAGTATTTTAGTGTTCTTCGTGCCCGATGAGTTTATTCTTTTTCATTCCTTGATGTTTGTATTGCTTTGTGTGTTTTTAACTATCATGACCAAGGTTCCAGGGGAAGGCCGAAAGCAAGATAATGCAAGGAATCCATTATAATTGAAATCAGCGGAAAAAGATGTCTCATTTTTAGTATGGTGCGATTATTGAAAATATTGCCACAATAATAGTACTGTCAAAATCATTCTTTAAATTATGTGTAGTGCTTGTTTAGTACATAACGTTATATTGTTACAGTTTTATTCTTAAAAAGACATCTATGTCCATATAAACATAAATAAACCAATAATAATTTACATATTATTTTTAAAAACTGCGTAGCGTAGTCGCTAACGCTCTCGCCTCCGGTGCGAGTGGTCCCAGGTTCCATTCCCGGTGGGGATACTCGGTCGAAAAAGTGTAAAAAGCTTTCTCAGATCAGCCATCCTGAATGAGGTTTTCCTGGACTTTCCTCATTCCCACCAGGCAAATGCCGGGATGGTACCTAACATACAGGTCCCAGACCGCTTTCCTTTCTTCACTTTCCCGGATAGTGAGCTTGCCGAGGGACGTCATTCCTCCTACGTGACGAGCTAACATGGCCATAGATGCCGAAAGCCCAGAAATCTAAATCCTAAATCCTATTTTAGAAACTAGATTGCTACGCAAAACTTATCTGTTATGGAAATGCAGGGTACCATGTTTTGTTTGTTGTAGGAAGGTTCCTGCATGATGCATGTGAAGTTACACCGCTCTACTAAAGACGATTTTACAGTATTTGTAATTATGCTAAAGAATTTGGTACAGTTACAAAGAATTCTTTGGTACAATTTGTACTAAAGAATTCTTTACAAAAGAAACTAGTGAGTATTTTCTCTCCATGAATTTACAGTCTTGTACTATTGTCCTTTAAAAAACTCAGAAGGAGCTTGTAAAAGACCCAGGTTCAAGTTTAGAATGAAATAAATTTGACGTCTGTTCCTGTTCAAAAACACTATTTCGAAAAGGATAAACATCGGGCAAATTTCAATAATCAAATTCAAAGTTGTGTTTGGGTCCGCAAAATTTTAATCGCTGAATATGCAAATTACATTTTCATAAATGATTTCCGTTCTGACAAATTATAATTCATTACACGATCTATGTTTATTTTAGTTAATCGAACTAGGCTTGAGAGCTGAAATCGACTCCACGGGACAGGAAGTTAGGAACTCTTAGCCTAGAATACAGCTGATTATATCGATAAACGATAAATGAGAGAAAGCAATAATAATAATCATCATGGAACCGTATGTTCCCTCCGGTACTCGAAGCTTTAAGAACATAAGCGCACATTGTTTCTTTCTTCTTCTTTTTAATATACTAAAGAAAGAGACGAAATATCTCCACTGGGCTGCCAATCCTCGAATCTGCACAAGGAGCCAGTCAGAGAGGAACAGCAGACGAACAAAGGGTAGAAAAGAAATATGTAGTGTTCTCCTGTTTCTTCCTACTTTCTTCACAGAGAACAGACGTAACTGACATTTTTTCATTCCTACCCATGGGTGAGGTGGGAGTGAGGCGTAGAGATGAACGACGGGGGGATACTGTGAGGAAGAAAAGATGGATTTTTTAAAGATTTCTTTTTTCAGTCAGCAAAAATTTGTCCAGTGAGAAAAGAGTGAGAGAGAATGAGAATTGTGGCGAGCACAAAAAAATAATTTCAATCTGAGAGAGAGAGAAACATCAAATATGTTTCCCACTCGCCCTGGAAATGTCCTTGATTTGATTTTGTCCTGAAAACGTCCTGGAAATGTCCTTGGAATTTACAAAAAAAAAAAGAAAAAAAAAAGGTCAGATTTTCATGATTATAATGAAGATTTTAATTGATTGCTATTTTTGTTTGCTATTCCTATTTTTGTGCTGAATAATAATTTGTCATGATCCTTCATGCGTGGGTGGTTGATGGGCTTTCTTTCTCCCAACAAGTTGGTTGGCTGGAAGAACTCTCTTCTTTTATCCACTTGTTTGTTAACCCATTCTTGGATGCTGTCTTTACTGGCACTATCCTCCAGAAACTGTGATATGTACCAGTACCAATCCTCCATAATCAGTCTATTTTCGCAACAGTACATACTCTTCGGTAAAATTTCGTATGAGATTATGCCTGTACATGAGGAAATCACACAACTCCATACTCAGTTAAAAAACTTGTAATATAATCCATTTTTCCCCTAATTATATTTGTCACACTGTCACACAATGAAGATGTCATGTACGAAAAATAGATTTTTGTTGTTTGTAAATTTGTTCGGTGCACAATTAAAATGTCATGTAGAAAGAATGAAAATGCATGTGCTGGATGTGGGTGGATCGGGTGGCTATAAGAGGAGTTGGGAAGCCACCAGAAAAAAAAGCACATTACGCTCCGCTTTATGTATTTAATTATTGTGTATTAATACTGTACTTGCATTAATATTCACTGCATAAGCTACTGTACTTTTCATTTCACTGTTGTGAGTTTTGAACCTACAGCTGCAATCTGTTATATTTTCCTGTGTGGAAGTCCTGGAAAATTGGAGATTTGTCCTCGAAATGTCCAGAAAATTTTTTGGGGAAAGAAAGTGGGAACCCTGATTAAAGGTTCGACCCCAGACCAAGTCTTATTTTTTTTATTTAAATACTACTGTAAGCTTTAACGAAAATAACTATTTTGACGGTGACTTCAATATACAAATTCATTTAATCCAGAAGTCAGTTTCATTACCAGAGGAATACGCTTCAAATAAAAGTAAAATTCTTTATAACGATTTTGTCAGCGAGGGTCAGTCTAGCTAGGTTCCTAGTAATTAAAAATAATGTTATAGAAACATTTTCTGATTTGGCCTAAATTAAGATTGGAAATAATAATAATAATAATAATTTACATAATAACAAGATAATACTGAGTTTACGTGACAACAATAGAATTTTAACTATCCAAACGTGTAATAAAATTTAAACAGAATAACAGTTACTCAGATTTAGTCAATATCAGATTTTTTAAAAAAATGCTTTAAATGCTTCAATAAATTCTATAGTGAGTTATAGTGAATTTGAACAACAAGTGAATTTAATACCTTCTTAAGAACTTGATACTATTAATCTGAAGGATTGTAATTTCTAAGGTTTTGAATGTTAAGCTGTACCTTTGGATAACAACGATGTAAATTTAATGGGAATTATTATTCATGTAATTTCTTCCGTAGCTTCAATTGAATCATGCAAATGAAATTATTTTTTCTTACTTTTAAAACATGAAATTGCCGAAAATCACTTCGTTGCTAGTTATATCTAGCCTGTTGACTGTTTCTTTGCTATATTAAACACTAGTGGTAAGTAGATTAACTACATAAGAAGAAAGAAAGGATATTCTATGATTGAAGTAGACAAATAGAAGAGTTATTGTGGAGAAGTACATTATTTAGAATTGTATTAACTCATGACAGATAAAAGAGAGGAAAATTTTAGTTAGGATAGTGCACTAATTCAACCCTCAAAGTTGAATTTGAATAAACATGCCTCTCTCTCTCGATATATATATATATATATATATATATATTAAATACCACTAGTGTTTAATCTAGCAAAGAAAGAGTCAACAGACTAGACATAACTAGCAACGAAGTGATTTTTGGCAATTTCATGTTTTAAAAATAAGAAAAAATAACTTCATTTGCATAATTCAGTTTGAAGCTACGGAAGAAATTACATGAATAATAATTCCCATTCAATTCACATCATTATTATTCAAAGGTACAGCTTAACATTCAAAACCTTAGAGATTAGAATATATATATATATATATATATATATAACATGAAATAATACTCACGTACACTATGATTATTACTTTCGATCCCAGCTCGCTTATGATGACCATTTCTTGGGATTCTCCCGTTTGTCCCTCTTCACTTTTAATTCATTATCACCGTCTATCTTAACCTCGTGGCATACGTTAAACTCAAATAAAATAAAAGCTCCTTCGTGGCTAAGCGGTTAGCATGCGCGCCTTTGGCGTGGGAGACCCGGGTTCGATTCCCGGCGGGAGCTCATGTGGTTAGGATTCCACGTTAATCAGTAGGTCCACGTCTCATATAGCCTTGCTGCTGAACGGGACGTTAAACTCAAAATCAACTCAACATCTATATATGCGGTGTTTTGTACAGAAAAGTATCAAAAATTTATTTGGTACAGAATTTGTCTGTTGTGATACAAATAGTATTTTTGTCTGCTTAAATATTTAGAATGCGTTATGAACAAATGTGTTACTTCTTTGATTTAAGGCGACTAGTGTGTATGCAAATACAGTAAACTTCAGAATGTACTCTACTGTCAAAAGTGACGCTCGTCTTCATTAAATCGTACATACTTGCTTTAATACATGTAAATTATTGACACGGTAGTTAGACCCTTAGAAACGAAGATAATACAGGATGACAGATATTACGTCCACGTAACACTTCTGCAATAATTGCATTCATAACTTTTCTTTCTATTGTGAAATAGACAAATGACTTCATACAATAACAGAATATCGTTTATATATATATATATATATATATATATATATAGATTTTTTTTGTTACTCAGGTTAACTACTTACTTTTATCTGAATACGATAGAGAATATTAGGGAGTATGCGAGGAAATACGCAGTAGTTTTACGTGTAATTACAAGTTAAAAATTTGAATAATATTACCTATACACTTACATGATTGACGGTTGCTTTTCTCGATATGTAGAAAACATCATGAATCTTCTTGTGCAATTTTACTTTCAGGAATAAATTATAATGACTAAATTAAATATCAAATCGAAATATAAAAAGAAGAAAAATATATCACAGGTTGAAAAAAACACACACAATTACTTCGTACTTAAGAAGGGCTGGAAATAACTCTTCTTTCCGTCAATGACGGATTACCAAATTCCAATAAACTTCCCGCTATGATGGAAAATTGTCAGATTAGAAGTGTGTGTCCTGCAGATTCCAATGCAAGGAAATAATAGATTTTGACCTGCTTTCTTGCAGAGTTCCATATCGAGTTTCATTCACGCTACTTTATCACTGCTTATATCCGATAGTAGCTGCACAATGGTAACTCTTAGTTCATCATCTTCCTGTCCAAGAAGCAAGGCTTCCAAGTGATGATTACAGTTTGCCATTCGAATCCTGGTGTATCTGCTCCAACATGCAAAATCTTTCTCCTCTGGGCTCTGAATTTCTGTGGGTCTTCGATCATGGCTTCGGCACTGGGCTCCTACATCTGCTTTTTTTCTCATATCAAGCCGTTTCTGAACAGGACGTTGGAATAATGTGGTTCTAATGGTCGAGTTGGGTAGTTCCAGTAGTTGGCACATAAACTAAATGAGTCTCCAGAAAATGCACTAGAACTAGTTGAATATGTGTGTAGCCTATTACGTATTTCCGGGTGTCTACTGATACTGGAAATACTGAAATTTAATTTTGATACTGGAATTTTGATCCATTGGTAATTTGTCAACAATACTTTTTTGTAATTGTTTTAATAGTCTTAGAAACAATTTTGTATCCATTGAGATTGTAAATTTTTCCAAAGCAAGAGTTGTATACATTTTGTAATCAGACATTTAAAGCAGTGGGTGGAGCAGAGGGCTGTGAGGGTAGTTGGGAGGCCCTTTTAAAACTGTTAAAAAAATCATTGTATTTCAAAAAATTAAGGTTAACTAAATTTATTAAAAATAAAATATTCTTTTGATGGTAAAACAATTACAAACCTGAAATCATCAAGAGTGTGATTATTCCTAAAGAACTTTAAAAAAAATCAGTGTACTAGGTACAGGAATTTTGCTGATACTTATACTGGAAATATACTGGAATTTTAAAATGAAACAGTAGACACCCTGTATTTGTTCCTATACGTGTGGCTGTGTTCCACTTGCAAGATAAGTAAACACAATATGGGTTTGCACAAGTAACTATACAAATATTTGTGGTCAAGAAAAGTTTATATGTTTGTCTCCAATCCTTTCAAAATTGATATCTCGAAAACCATAAGTACTAGAGACGTGAAGTTTTCGCTGGTCGAATCCAAATTTTGTGTAGATTCTTCAGTTCTAATTGAATATTTAAGAAAATGGCAGTTATTTCTTTATTGAATTTTTTAGGAGTACACTGGAAGTGTTGAAATTTTAAAAAAGTAAAGCATCATATTCTCTGCGAATTATACATTCCAATACCACACATTTGTATACGTGATTAGTATATCTCTCCGACGTTTGTTTCATGGCCAAATGATAATGAAAAACGAAGTATAACCATTTCTTCTTTTGCTCAATGAAGACCATATATCACTGACATTATAATTAATTGTGTGTGTAATATATCTGCTTATTACATACTGCATGCAAGAAGAAAGAAAACACTGATCATACATGAATTAGAAACTCTAACAGGAAGTAGGTTCAGATCTTGCAAACGGTGTGAGATATTGAAAAATAATCGAAAAAATCTCCCCTTTATGGTATCCCTTGCCGGTTTATATATATATATAAAGACTTCTTTCACTTGCGTCTACAAAGGTACATGTACAGATGTTGCGAGGAATGACAAGGAGATTCATGCTCATATGTGAAAGATGCGCTGTGTAGAGAGCGCAGGTTCAGCTAATAGTAATAATAATAATATTAATAATAATGAAGCTTGAGAACGTTCGTTGTGGCAATTAAATCAAGTTAATGCTCGAAGTAGGCATCGCCTGGGCATTGTGCTGCTCATAATGAGTTGTTACTATCAAAAAGAAAGAACAGTCTGCTTAAAATGTATATGTGCGTATGTGTTATAGAAATGCACCACTGCCTCATGGTGTGTGAATATAATTAATTTAAACTGTGAACTAGCTAAAGTTCAGGGAAGCCTAACGAACTATACTTCTGCGAAGCCTCTTATCGTCTCCAAAGCGTGTTTCTTTATTTTCGTTCTCAAATTTGAAATGTGGGTTCTGATTAGCTGTTGCTTGAGTGTCGAAATGGCTTCTTAAAAGTTTGTTGAGGATGACTTGGGTTAGAGTTCCATTTATGGGCCGAGAATGACATTTTGGAGAATTGCATTTAGATGTCACGATGGAAAATAAAGAAGTCTGGCGACAACAGTATTCGCATGTGCCCGGAGTACATTTTCGTAGGTTTCTTTTTCAGACAAGTCGTCGCGCTCCACAATACAAGGTCTGACACATACACACACACACGCACACACACACACCAAAAAAAAAAAAAAAAAAAAAAAGACTATTCCAATAAATCATTGTATTTACAGAATTAGTTCTCTGTGATGTAATCTTACTCACTTGTTACTGCACAACTATCGTCTATTTTGTGCAAATTTGAGATTTTTCACTTGTGTCCTTCCTGAGATATTTGTGATGGTGAAAATACACGGTTTTTGAAAATTCGCAATGTTTAAAACTTTACAAAAAATCAAGTATATAGTTCTCAAATCTGAAACTTGTTTGGGATGTTGTCTATTATCTAGTCTCTATGTAGACAAAAAATTGAAGATGAGTCTCATTTATTTCGTTTCAAAATGTACATTCCAAAATGGCCGTTTCTAGGTTTCCAACCTCAATGTTCAGAGGTTCTTTTTTGAATGTTCTGAAGTACCTCTCAATGTGCACAGAACACAGAATGTTGTCCATTCCATTATCTTTCATATGATTTTGATTTGAACTCATTATCTTTAAAACCTAAAAAGTTACAGCGCTTAACGGAATACACTGAAACGTTCAAAATACGTTCAGGCGCTTATACAAAATGGCCGTTTCAACAAAACCTGCGCGGCTAAAAAATAAATGAATACCCGTTTTCAACTCCCTAACTGTGGTACAAACTTAGATAAAAAATTAATAAAAACTAAATTTTGTCAGCAACCATCATTGGTCGATTTCATTTGGATTGCCCCATGTAGTAATGTTGAGTAACAGTCTGACCACTGTGATCCCACTTAATCATAAGAAATCCCTTAATGTCGAAGAAGACAATCAACATTGCTTTGAATTTTAATTTTGACTTGCGTTTTTTTTTTTTTTTTTTTTCGGTCTTGGGGATCCTCAACATTTTCATTGCATCGACTTGCGCTTGCTTTCAAGATCATAGATAAATATCCATGTTTCTTCACAAGTTATAACAGATTCCAACAAATTTGACTAGTTTTTAATGCGTTCTATCATGTCCACACACAAGTCTTTACGACAAGTGTTTTTGGTCATCGGACAGAACGTTTGGAACAACCTTCGTACAAATTTTCTTCATGTGTAATTCTTCAGTTACAATGCGCCGAATAGCTTCTCTATTCAAGTTAACCAATTCTGCCATCGCACGAACACTTTATCTTTGGTCACCCCGGATCACCTCACGAACGTCGGTAATGTTTTGATCTGTAATCACTGACCTTGGGCGCCCAGAACTTTTATCTTCCACACTGTCCCTTCCCTCCGAAAACACACGTGCCCGAGACAAAGTTTCATCGCCATAAGCCTCGGTTATCATTTGAAACATTTCTGTGGCTGATTTGTTAAGTTTCACAAGAAACTTCATGTTGCTTTACTATCGCCTTGGTGAAAGGGGGTCGTATAAGCCTATTTACATCTTTCGTCTACCTTAATTTTAAACTAGAAATTTTCCCAATCATCCCTTCCACCGGGAAGTATATTCATGTTTTGCCAACTCTCACCTGAGCTTGGGAACCACTCAAGCAGAAGAGTTGGTGACAACGTGTTTGGTTGCGTCCGAACTATCCAAATATAAAAAAAATTAATAAATGAAAATATTAATTTAACCTTTCTTAGCTAACTGGCAGTTTGGCGCGAGGGATAGTTCACTACATAAATATAATTAAAATCATGTACGTTCCGCAACCTGTTCTCGCGTCTCTATTCAGAACCAAAAACAATCACAAAAAAAAAAAAAAGAAATATCAAGCAAACAATTGAAACACTGGGACTTAGATATCAACCATTCATATTTAACAGAAAACAAGATTAATAACTTTACATGCACTGGTTTTTACACGGAAAGTTTGAATATTAATGTACACCTGAGCTGGAATGAACAAGAAGCATTAATCATGAATATCACTAAAACATCATTTTTATCAGTGATGTCGAATACACAATAACATCCAAAATAGTACTTTAAAATGACAACTTTTTTTTTTCTTATGGAATTCCCTATCTAGCTAAATAACATGTAAAGAAAAAAAAAAGATGAAGATATTTACATGAAATAATTATACGCATGCGATTTAGTTGGTTGTGACCGATTATTTCGTAAGCTTACGTTTATTATCAATTCTTTTTCTCTTTTTTTTTTTAATTCGAGGTTCACTATTTAATGGCAGACGAGATATCTGGCGGATATAACACAATTCCAAAGCTAGAATCACTTCTTCATTCCGTCAATAAGTTCCTGAATTAAGCAGACTTGATTTAATGCTCGCGAGACTTACTTTTCCGATTGCTCCTATTACTTTAATTCACATTTACTTACAGTACATTGTCCTCAGAAACGGCGTGGTAACTTCGTTGTTCCTTTGGACCTGCAGAGTTCTAACGAAATAAGTTGGATAGATTTCGAGTCTTCTTGTTTAATATGGTGATCATTACTTTCGAAAATCATTTACACACGTTAAACGTCCTTGTGCATATTGTTCAAATCACGATGCTTCTAAAAAAATGAAATTTCACTGATAAACTATTTTTGCTAAGTCGGGCCATGTCTGCACCTGTGAAGTCTTCCATCCCGATTACTGAGCGTCCCTCAGGATTACACAAAGCATGTGAGCAGAGTACACTTAGGACGTAACATAGTTTCTGATTGGTCAGTCATTGAAAAGTTGTCCAATCACCACTCACTTTAGAAAATCACCGGAAGTACGAAATGATCTAGTAGCTTCTAGAACTTTCTCGAAGCTGTTCAACCGGAAGTTTCAACATCTTTGAGACAAAGAATCTCTGCTTTGCACACACACACATTCACAAGAAAAGTCAGTTTGTGGCGTCGAAAAGAAGTCATGTGCTGAACGAGTATGCACATAGTTGCCAACTACTATGTTTTATCACCAAAAGTCAATTATAAATTTAATAAAATATACGCCTTAATTTTTCTTGCTGTCGGTAGTCGATAGCAAATGGCGCCCACAGAGAATTGGCAATATTGTATTTACAAAATTGCCAAAGGACCCTGGAATATTTATATGTGGTCCTTGATTTTGATGCACCCTGTATATAGTTTGGTCCTACTGTTTCATGGTAACGGTGAACACAATGCTTCCTTATGGGGACGAACATAATAACACTATATAGGAGCAACTTGGGGTAAATGTGAAACATTAGCAGTATAATTTGGAGGAACTATTTATTGTTGTCACTGTTGTAGGAGCATTATTTGTGGAGCATTATTTACGAAGCACTAGTAACACCATTTTGCATTATTTTATACGCCTTGCTATTATTTTGAGTGATAGGTCTTTACACCTGTATGTTCGGTCACTTTTTTTTTTCGGTCACTTCTTATATAATTATGAAATGTTTTCTGTCTTTTAATGTCTTTTCATTAAAATATGTAATTTTCTATCATTTTGCTAATTTTCACTCGATATTCTGAACTATGGTTTCCCACCGTGTGCTTATGTTTTATGAACATTCACTACCAACAAAATCTATTCACTACAACATTACAAAAAAAAAAAACGTTATTTAACAAGTATACAAGTCCCATTTGGGTGAAGATTTAAGATTATATGAAAAGAAATATTCTTTCGACCTAACGAAATTATACGTGACTTTTTTTTTTTTTTTTTTTTTTTTTTTTAACTGGAAACGTATCGGAAACGGATTCGGAATTCGAAAGTTAAAATGGAATCAATAACGGAATCGAATTTGTGCATTGCGTTACAATATATAAACCTCAATACTTATTGGCTATAAACAAATTTTGAACAACTTCTTCTTTTTTTTTTTCACAAAAATTACGGATACCTTTTTCAAGCATTTCAAAAAAAAAAAAAAAACAATACAATCCAAAACGAAAAATATTATTTATGTAATAATCTTTGTCGTTACAACTTAACATTATTAAACTTAAAAAAAAAATCTTTCACTTATCAATTTGTTGGAACAGAATTCAACAATCCTAAAGTTGTATTTCGCAATAGAGCTTATTCTCATATGTTCTATCATGTGGTTCAGTATTTGAGAGGATTTTTAAAACAAAAGTTCGTTCTTAACAATGTTTTAACTATTCTGTAACAATATGACGGCATCCATTAAGGCTACATAACTATTCATGTATTTAAGAAATATCATCTCTAACGCTTTTCTTATTAACACATTTTTATCGCATTCACATTTAATTGCATCGAGGGCACAACGTCAACCTCGGTAAACAACATTTTCATAAAACCATTTCGTCGCTACTACTATCAGAGTATAGCCTTGCTACTGCTATCAGAGCATAGCCTAATTTTCTATCCCCGACATACTTTGTCAACGGGGTACGCACATATATTTATATCCACAATATTTCTTGAACCCATGTGCAAGCATCGTTATATATTCGCCCTATGCCTCAGATAATTTGTTACCTGTTATTATTCTTTTGCAGTCATTGACCTCTCATTCATTACAATTACCACTCGTATTTCTCGATGACCAAAACAAACTTAGAATACAAACTCATTTTATTCCCACTAAAACAAATGATTGTTGACTATGTTAACGAAAAGAAATTATTTATTTATCTATTCTCCTTTTTTTTTTTTTTTTTTCAAATAAGTATTCTTGCTTTCAAACAAATTTACTTTAAAGTTAGCGCCAAAAGTTTGAAAATGTATCTGTGTGTCTCCGTTACCTCCCATTTTTTTTTTTTTTTTTAATCGAAAGCAAAGATAATGAAGTAAAAATGTAAAAGTTCAACAAGAAAAAGAACATCTGATTCAATAGTATCTGCATAATTATTGAACTGAACTATATTTCGGGCATTACTAACTAACCTTCTTCAGTGACTTACTTACATATGTTCTTTTCGATATATTTACTAATAAACATCACATTTATCTAAGAACCTAAAAATATGAACCAACACATAATATGACATTGATTATTAGAACTACTATAGCATATTTCATAAAATTATTACAATGTTTTAGAAAATTGTTAACCACTAAACTAAACAAAACTTTCTTTCACAGAAAAGGTACATTGCTTATGTTTTTGGCCTTAATTATCATAAACGAAAATAAAAATGTGGTGAATGTGTATGAAGGCTAATTCCCTAAATAACTCAACTATTTATTACTTAATACGTGAACGATTTGTTAAGAAAAAAAAAACTAACCTACTTAATTGTAGTATCTTATGTATCATTACGACTAAGTTACACATAATATGAATTATATATGAACAAAATTTACTGTAATGTGCATTTTTGTATATATGTATGTGTTTATATTTTTCCATACAATAAACCACAGTAGCTTTGAGACTATGAATGCAAACTTTGTGGAACATTACGTAAAAACCTAACATGTAGACGTAAAATGGTACATGATTAAATCCAAATCCTATATTCATTCACTAAATATGCAAAGCAAATATATTCAAAAAGGGCTTACAAAGTTTGATATTAATAATGATTTTTGTATGCAGTATATGACATTTAAATCTTATTACTATTACATATGATTCAATATATTATTCTTTATGTATCAAATAATTGAACTATTCATACATAAGCTTGCTTTGCGTAACTTAACTAATAAACTATCAAACATTTGAATACTTATGTACAAGTGTGAGTGAAACGGCGATTAAGCCTGACGTGGCGCTACCCTGTGTGTCATTGGTTGACAAAACAGGTCGTAAGCCATTAATTAAACAAAAATATAGGTTAATGAGTTGATCCCGAAGATCAATGAGCGCTGGCTTACTATTTCTTTTTACAGCTCGAAGTGTGCGGGATCGCCAACCTTCCCGACGATTTAAACAAATCGCTTCTGCACTAAATCCAAATCCCATCCCAGCTGAATGCTTCAAGCATTACAGCTATGTCATAATCGGGTAAATTATTCCAACCCCAATTGGACTGTCAGTATCTAGACCTATAGAAGGTATTTCGAGAAAATAAAGACATGAAAAGGACAAGAAGAATACCCTGGGGTGGGGGAAAATTCGATACTACAGTCCCGCATCTCAATATCATTAACCACTTATTAATTATTAATTAATTTTGGCTCGCTCCTACCTACAAAATTAGTAGGTTTACAAAGTATTCTCTTAAGGAACGCTAGCCAATACTAAAGATTGTGCGGCCTTACTGGCGAATTGCACTTATCAAATCCGGGTACATAGTCATATTCGAGATTAAGGTCACAATGGAGTGTATCATCCACCAATCTAACATTACAATAATCCATGACATGAAATGACAATTTTCCAGTAAGCTGATAGAATTACAAATGCGTAAGAGAACGCTAATCGGCATCCAGCACAAACGTGTCATGCTTAATTTTTCCATTTTTTTTTTAATGTTGAGAAATGAAAAATAAAAGAGTAATAACCTCAACGAAACAAGGAAATGAGGTCAACATGACGAGTCTGACTATGATAATCAATGGGTTGAAAATGTTCACTCAAGAACCAACAGACTCTTCTCATACAAGAAAGACCGAAAAGAACTGAAATTGGAAAATTTTCACATTCTGAACTGATCGTTACATCCGACAAATATCATTTAAAATTAGAATATCATATTCGTGATTTAATTGATTTCACTTTAAACAATCGTTATTCACGTTTTTTTTTCATTTCCAAAAATAGATTCATTTCAAAACTTGAAAAAGTATTTATCAAATTTCATTCAAAATCACCGACATTAATAAATTCCAGGTTGATAATAATTTTGCTTATCTAATTTCCATAATGTGTTACAACCAATTTATATTATATCTATATGCCATTTTTATAACCCAAATTTATATATTCCAATTTTATGATCCAAATTTATTATAGGTAATCGCTACCTAATTAAAACAAACACTTTATACATCGATACCAAATTGTGTCGGTTATCATTGGGTCCATCGTACCCACAAAATAATATAACGATCCTTTGCAAATGACATGATGACCTCGTCACATTTTATATTTACATAAAAATAATGTATTATTTTATTTTATGAATACGATGCACCCCGAAGAAAAGAAGAAGGAATCGGTTTAATTAAAAATCCAAACAATTACAATTTATTGTTACCTTTACGTCAAATAAAAGTAAATATCTAATAAAATATAAAATTTTACGCGTCAATAAAGATGTCTTTCCATTTTCAAATATATATGTATTAAATGTCACAAGCCGAAAGTGAATTTTGAAGTGTGTGTGTATTAGCCAAATCACACACTAGCTGAGGCCCAATCGGACGCCAACCCGATTTCGTCACTTTAATTTTGAAAGAGAATGGTAGTGACGCCTCTAAGGGTTAAATTATATCTTAACCTCTTCATTCTTCTTAACTGGTAGCCTGATTTTTAGATTATACTAAATTTCAAACTTTATTAATATGATAACGTATACTGATTAACTTTACGTAATAATTATTCGTATGAATCAATTTGTGATCAAGTTTATCAGTTTCAACCTCATTTTGTATTATTATTTTTTTTTCTTTTTTCAATCACATTTGATAATATTTTAGAATTTTGACACTGCAAGGTATAACCAATTTAATTTCGTAGATTTACCGTGCTCTTACGTATATTCAATGACAAAGACAATCATCGACGAACAAACACACCTTTTTTTTTTTTTTTTTCAAGACATGTTTCAAAATACAATTGTGTTTACATATTTCCGCCAACAAAGTAAACAACGGAAATGTTTGCGAATAATTTTAAGTATGCATGTACTCACATTTGTGATATACGTTCTCTAAAGATCCTATCAAAGTCTCTAAGAGTACCTAAGCAATCTCTAAAATTCCTATTAATGACTTTAAACAGGGTTAACAGGTTTTAAAATCCACATTTCTTAATATTATGGTAATAAAACAACATAAAATGATATAGGTGAAACTTTATTCAGACCTCCTCTCCTTTTATCCTGAAATGAACACAAATACACAAACAAATCATTTAAATTTCGTGAGTGTGGTAGCGTCCACACAAAATAGTAATGGTTGGAAAATGGGTTGTGTTTATAAAATTTTGAATCAAAATACATTCGCGAACTAATTTCAATTTATCTTTACCTCTCTTTTTCCGTAATCATCCTTCCTGGATCCCTTTTCTTTCTCCTGGTCATCCTCAACTGGAATTAATCCTGAAGTAAAATTTTATTAAGCACATATTTATTATCTCACGTACCTGTTGTAATGGTGAGAAATATGGCTGGCTGGATGGATGGTCTTCTTTGGTAAGCTGTAAGAGAAATCCCTAAACATACGGATTGGTGGGGTTCCTGACTTTTTTTTTTTTTTCAACGGAGCAATTGTAATCCACTGGAAAAATTAGTCATAATTGCTTTAACACACTCGTCAGACCATTCGGTGGAGTCTTTGCAATAGTGTGTGATATACAAATCACCCAACTTACGTAAAAAGTAGTCTAAGCGATCACAGTGTTGCAACTTAACACAGGTCTGTTTTAACAATGTTTCGGGGTTACCATCATTAGTTTCATCCGGCTGATTAACAATATCCACTTCTGGGTACAGCAATGGTAATAACTTTTCATGTGTTGATGGATGGTAAGGAACATCTTTGAGTTTAGCTACCTGTTCTTCAGGTAAATGTTTTCTGGCCATGAGAATCCAAGTATTGTAGGTCTTTGGGGTGGGGTTCCAAATTCTTACTCTGTCCATAGAATGAAAACCGATACTTTGACCATTGTATGGATCCCATAACTCTACAGCGCGGTCGTTACTGGTAACTGAAGTACAAACATACGGCCCTCGAAATATTTCAAAGAACTTTGCTATTTCCTTCTTAACAAGACTGCTTACATTTCGTTGCCTAACAAACACTAGGTCTCCCTTAACAACGAGTCTCTTTCCCTGTTGGGCTTGATTCCATTTTTCATTACGTGTGGCAATCTTCCGTTTTCTACGTAAATCGGCCATAACAAGTTTATTGCTCCAATTAATCGAATCTTCAGGCGTAATCGCCTCCTGTACGTTTATACCAAAATGTGTGAATATGGGTCGTGAGGAATTGATGTTTAAGTGCAAACTAGCAGGAGAAACACCAAGACTCTGGGAAATAGAATAATTATACAACAATACTGCTTGGGTCAGATATTCAGCCCACTCCTTGTGAGATGACGAACACAAAGTTCTGAGGGTTTGCACTAGATTCTTGTTAACGTTTTCCACTAACGATGCCATGGGATGGTATGGGGTAGTATGACGAACAACTACATTATACTTTTTCATAGCCTTCAAAAACGGTTTCGAATGAAACACCGCTGCATTGTCAGTAATAATTACTCGCACCAATCCTAACATGGGGAAATAAAATTCTTCCAAACACCTTACTACAGCCTTCGCTGTTGACGTGCGCAATGCAAACGCAGTACAATACCGGGTGTAAAGATCCATTATTACTAAAGCGAATCTTTTCTGAGTTTAGCCAGTGGGATAACTTCCTAGAAAGTCTATGCTAATTGCGTCACGGGTTGCATTTACTGGTATTGTATGCATCAACTTAGCAGGTGGGTGTTGGTCTGGTTTCATACGTTGGCAGGTAATACAATCGCGAATGAAGTTTTTAACAGCTGTTCGCAATCCTTTCCAATGAAACGCTTTTGAAATTATAGAAAAAGTCCTTTCAACGCCTGGGTGGTGAATATCGGTATGGTACGCAACTAAAATACTCTGGGTAAGTGCTGGAGGAACACAAATTTTCCATTGATCTGGCTGGTGTAAATCTCGAACTAATAAAATATGATTATCCAATTTATAAAACTTTTTCCACGATCTACCATTTTTATATTCAGTTTCGTCTACGGTACCCTCTAAAACAGCAATGACATTAGCATAATCGGAACATTCACGTTGGAGTGCAGCTAATCTTTCGGGTGTTATGTTCATAACTTCTTCCAGCAACACTTGGAAAGTGTGAACTTTCAGTAGGCGGTGTTCATGGGTGGGGAAAAGCCTACTCAATGTATCGCTTATAGTGTTCTCAGAACCTGGTATGTATTGTACCTCGTAACTTAATTCTTGCAGTTCAACGGCCCATCTGAGCAAACGATTATTCCAAGGTTTAACGCGATCTAAATGCGACAAAGCACGATGATCCGTGACAATGATTACATGATTGCCTAACAACATTGATTTCCATTTTCTGATTGCAAAAATGACCCCAAGACACTCAGCTTCTGTGGTTGAATATTTCTGTTCGGTAGGTGTTAACGTTCTACTTATACATTGTATGATACGTTTTTCGTCGCCGTGTTTTTGCCAGAGGACACTTCCTATTCCGGATTGTGCAGCATCAGATTGCACATAAAAATCTTTTGTGAAATCTGGATGAGCTAACATGATGTTGTTACAAATATCCTGCTTGATTTGATTAAATGCCATTTCACATTGTTCGCTCCACTGCCATTTCTTTTTCTGTTTCAACAAATCATATAAGGGAGCGGCTTTCATAGCAAAGTTGGGAACAAATGACCTAGACCAAGAGAATAACCCTAATACTGAGCGCAAAGTTTTAATGTTGGTTGGTTTTGGTAAGTCTCGTACAGCTGTTATACTACGTTCGTCTTTTCGTATACCTTCCTTGCTAACTACATATCCTAAAAATGGGACTTCATTGGCACAAAACAAACATTTATCTATGTTTGACGTGATTCCGTGTTCCTTGAATTTCTGAAATACTTCATCTAACAATAGCAAGTGTTCTTCAAAACTGTTGGACATTACTAAATTGTCATCTACGTATCGAATGATTTTACTATGTAACTCGGGTCCTAAGACATATGCCATCATCGCGTTTAGAGCGGATGATCCATTTCGATATCCAAATGCCACTCGCTGATATTGATAACATAAACCTTCGAAATTAAAAGCAAAATATGGTTGGGAATCTGGATGAAGTTCGGTCTGCAGATAACTTTGTTGTAAATCAATAACCGTGGTAAATTTCTTTCCTTGCAATTTCGCGAGTAAATCTTCAATGCGCTCTGGCCTAACCTGTCGTAATACGGAATGCCCATTCACCATGCGTAAATCGACACAAAGACGGAATTGATTATTCTTTTTAGGTACTACTAAAAGTGGGTTACTATGTACACTTTGGCTTGGTTTTATGATTTGCAACTGAAGTAATTTTTGAAGTTCGTTCCTAACGAATGGAATGGCTTTATAAGGGATAGGATATTGCTTTCTTACCAATGCTTCCGTAGTGTTAATTTCTGCCTTGTATACAAATCCTTTGCACTTCCCGGGGTAGTTAGTAAATATTTCCCTGTATTTAAATAACAAGTCTAACAACTGATTTCGCTGTGGCTGAGTTAACCCATCTGCCCTCTGAACTGCATTAATGATCTGTTCATCCGTGGCAACCTGCTTTTGGAAGGGTTCTCCTTCATTAACACTTACACGGTTAATACGCCGATGTTCTTTAATATTGCTGCTGTTATTTGTTTCTTGATCGCTGTCATCTGACATGGATTGCACCGAAAGTGGGAGTAACGATACAACAATTCTAATGTTTTCATGTTCCAATGAGAACGTTCCCTGACTAAAATCAATGATACTCTGTAATTGTGAAAGCGCGTTGACACCCAAAATAAAACGTTCGTTTAAATCTTGCACGACATACAACTCGAGTGAAAACGTTAATACGTCAGTCTGAACTGGTACTATTGTTTTACCCTTGCACTTTCTTTTGAAACGGCCACTGTAATCGACCAAAAGAACGTCGTCAGCTGACTGCAACCTAGGCGCGGAAATGTCTTTGCTTATTTCTTTCCAAAATTCGTACGAGATCAACGAGGCGTCAGCACCTGTATCGAGGAGGGTTTTAACTGAAATGTCATTAACTGTTGTTTCTATATACACAGAATAACTTCGATCGTAAGCGGTGACGAGTTCTCTTTCATCATTATCTTCCTCTACATCACTTCGGCCGTCACTATCTAGAATATCGTCATTTGCAAATGTATAATTCCTAACACGGATGATATTTGGGGAGTTTATAAACGAATCACCTTCGATGGACGCGACCCCTTCGTGCCCATCGGATCTTAGTTTCCCTGCTGACCGTGATCGGACGTATGCCCACCATCTCTCTCGGGCGTGCGTTCTCGCCAATTCTGTTGTTCGTTATTTGACTGGAAGTTGAAACTAGGTCTACTATCTCTATTATTACTATTGTTTCCCCTTCTCCAATTGAAGCGATTCCCAAAGTCACGAGAGTTATTGTTACTGCGTTGTGACCTAGTGTTCTGATTAGATCGTTCATTCCTCCCGCGCGCATCACTCGTGAATTGCTGTTCGCGCCTATTCTCTCGCTCGTTTCTCCTAAAATTGTTTTGTTCAGAATTTCTACCGTTCCGTGGATGATTATTGGTATTATTCGGCCTCTCTCTAGTCGGTCTGCTATACTGTACCCGAACCGCCTGGTACTGCTTATTACGATTCTCATAACTGTTACCTTCGCGCTTAAAACCCTTTTCGTTTGGCAAACGTAAAGATTCAAGACGTTTGACACTAGCAATAAATTGTGCAAAATCTGTGCATGGATAAAACGCAAACATTTCTCGATATTTGTATGGCAACGTAGGTACAATACTAGCTAATATCTTCGCTGGGGTGCTTTCGGGATTCAAATCACTTAATGCACGATATTGAGTGGTTGCAAACTCCAAAACTGAACCGTGTACTCTTGGATCAAAGGAAGTATTCCGCAACGCGGTCAGCCTACTCACTACAATTGCTTCTGATTCAAATGCGTTAACTAAAGCATTGCTAAATTCCTCAAAAGTGGTGAACAAATGTTGGCGTGTTCGAAACCACTCCAAACATGGATTCTGCAGCAAACTTGGTAGTACCGGCAACACTGCATCTTCGTGTACGTTCAATAAGTCCAACTTATGTTGCAAATCACGTAAATATGAACGCGCAGTTTCCTTATCTGGCATCCCACTATATGTCGGTAGGTCTCGTATTTCTTGAATTGTAATACGGCGTCGAGGTTTACTAGTTTTCACGAAAAATGGATTATTCTTCCCCTTACTATTCGAATGATCGGATTCATAACCTTCACTACCACTATCGTACTCGCTATTTTCGTAAGTTTCTCGTGAGGAAGGGTGAGGTCCGCGACTAAACTGATTACTCCGTAAATTATTCAACTCTTGCTCTAACTTCAAAACGCGATCATTCACCTCTCGATTCACTTCCGCTTTTACAATTGTTCGCGTGGGGATATTCTGTACTTGGTCTATGACTTGTTGAATAGATTGAATGGTGTGAGACTCTAGTTTATCTACCCTTGCTGTAACGTGCGTAATTTCCTCTTTATTTTCGGCAGCTACTTTCTTAATTTCTAACATATCATCCCGTATCTCGTTTATTTCGCCGCGCTGTTCTCGCAAACTAAACATCGCTTCCCGCACGAATGTACCGTGGGTGTCAATGGTTGCTTGAAAATTAGTGACGCGCTCTTCTACCTGAGCATGATACCGGTTTGTATTAAGTTCTAATAACACCTGCCTATCTTTTGCTTCCTGAAACCTCTCTTGGTTGCTTACGCGATCTTGTGCTATCTCAGCCCTACAATTGTCAACCTGTGCCTGTACCGATTCGTAATTTGATCTACACTCATTTTTATATTCCTCTATTTTCTCCTCCATGGCCTGAATACGCGTAGTGATTTGAACAATGGCATTATTAGTTTGCAAAACATCCTTACCAACTTGTTCTAATTTACTTTCTAAATTTTCCTTCAAACTAGCAACGTTTTCTGCCTGCTCGTGCTTTAAACTAACAATATCTTCCTTCAAACTAGCCACACTTTCTACCTGTTCCTTTTTCAAACCCTCAATTGTATCGCTAATCTGTGCGGACTGCTTTTCAAACAAAGCTTGTAGCATGTTCTTTAATTCCTCAGACTCTGACATTTTGTACAGGTTCAATAATCAGTAACTAAAGAAAGCTAATAATTTCTCTAATTCAAGCTAAAAATGCACTCTATTGGTTGCTAATGATTTCTCTAAAGAAACACAAACGTAATAAAACACACAATTAACAACAATTATTTAAAAGTAAGACATACTGGAGCAATGCACAAATTGGTCACGGATATTACTTTTGTTGTCCTTATTAATACCGGTGCAAGGTAAAAATACAGAAGGTCACCGTATTGTGAATCTGTCCCGAGCTGGTTTCTGAGTCAAGTAACTATAACTTCCCGGGTTTCGGCACCAATTAAATATACTATCGCCTTGGTGAAAGGGGGTCGTATAAGCCTATTTACATCTTTCGTCTACCTTAATTTTAAACTAGAAATTTTCCCAATCATCCCTTCCACCGGGAAGTATATTCATGTTTTGCCAACTCTCACCTGAGCTTGGGAACCACTCAAGCAGAAGAGTTGGTGACAACGTGTTTGGTTGCGTCCGAACTATCCAAATATAAAAAAAATTAATAAATGAAAATATTAATTTAACCTTTCTTAGCTAACTGGCAGTTTGGCGCGAGGGATAGTTCACTACATAAATATAATTAAAATCATGTACGTTCCGCAACCTGTTCTCGCGTCTCTATTCAGAACCAAAAACAATCACAAAAAAAAAGAAATATCAAGCAAACAATTGAAACACTGGGACTTAGATATCAACCATTCATATTTAACAGAAAACAAGATTAATAACTTTACATGCACTGGTTTTTACACGGAAAGTTTGAATATTAATGTACACCTGAGCTGGAATGAACAAGAAGCATTAATCATGAATATCACTAAAACATCATTTTTATCAGTGATGTCGAATACACAATAACATCCAAAATAGTACTTTAAAATGACAACTTTTTTTTTTTCTTATGGAATTCCCTATCTAGCTAAATAACATGTAAAGAAAAAAAAAGATGAAGATATTTACATGAAATAATTATACGCATGCGATTTAGTTGGTTGTGACCGATTATTTCGTAAGCTTACGTTTATTATCAATTCTTTTTCTCTTTTTTTTTTTTTAATTCGAGGTTCACTATTTAATGGCAGACGAGATATCTGGCGGATATAACACAATTCCAAAGCTAGAATCACTTCTTCATTCCGTCAATAAGTTCCTGAATTAAGCAGACTTGATTTAATGCTCGCGAGACTTACTTTTCCGATTGCTCCTATTACTTTAATTCACATTTACTTACAGTACATTGTCCTCAGAAACGGCGTGGTAACTTCGTTGTTCCTTTGGACCTGCAGAGTTCTAACGAAATAAGTTGGATAGATTTCGAGTCTTCTTGTTTAATATGGTGATCATTACTTTCGAAAATCATTTACACACGTTAAACGTCCTTGTGCATATTGTTCAAATCACGATGCTTCTAAAAAAATGAAATTTCACTGATAAACTATTTTTGCTAAGTCGGGCCATGTCCGCACCTGTGAAGTCTTCCATCCCGATTACTGAGCGTCCCTCAGGATTACACAAAGCATGTGAGCAGAGTACACTTAGGACGTAACATAGTTTCTGATTGGTCAGTCATTGAAAAGTTGTCCAATCACCACTCACTTTAGAAAATCACCGGAAGTACGAAATGATCTAGTAGCTTCTAGAACTTTCTCGAAGCTGTTCAACCGGAAGTTTCTACATCTTTGAGATAAAGAATCTCTGCTTTGCACACACACACATTCACAAGAAAAGTCAGTTTGTGGCGTCGAAAAGAAGTCATGTGCTGAACGAGTATGCACATAGTTGCCAACTACTATGTTTTATCACCAAAAGTCAATTATAAATTTAATAAAATATACGCCTTAATTTTTCTTGCTGTCGGTAGTCGATAGCAGCTTCGCTGTTAACTTTTTACATTAGACATTTTCCCGACAGAATGCAGTTGCATGTGTTCACTCACTGATGTAATATTCCCAATTGTCACGACCGGTTGAGTCGAAACTGGCAGCGTGGATAGAAGAGTGGTGTTGGATTACGTTATCAAAACAGTTATTACAAACTCCAGTCTTTTCAAGTTATGCACCAGGGGGCGCGGTGGCTCAGTGGTAGAGCGTTCACCTCCGGTGCTTGGGGTCCCTGGTTCGATCCCAGCTCACGCCGTATGGACTTTGTGGTGGGCAAACACCGTGCTCGTGGGTTCTCTCGGAGTTCTCCCGTTTCTTCCCACTTTCTTCATTCCACCATTTCATTCATTCCACCATTTCATTCATTTCTCATCATCACCGTCTCCTTTAGCCTAACCGACATAATCGTGGGACGTAAAACTTAAAGATTTCATTTCATTTTTCGTTTTCAAGTTATGCACTTAGTGTTTTGTGTGTATGTATGTGTCACACCTTGTAGAATCCATTAGCAAGCAATAAAGTGTAGAGGTTTTTCTCTGTATGTGGCCCTGAGAAAGAAAGGTTTGGACAGTTTTGCAAAGCAGTTCTGCACTATTAAAATTGGAGGCGGCTTGCTTGCTTTAAAAATAGTATATCTTCAAAAATAAAAATTATATTTGGAAATCTATTTTGAACACAGCCGCGTAACAACATTTCAAATATACGAGGGGGCAAATCTTTTTTGCCTCTCTCTCAACAGCCTCCCCCCCATCACCGCGTAATTTCCACTAATCTTTACAGTATTATTGTATTTTTTTTTTTTTTTTTTTTTTTATGTGTGTGGGAAAATAGTTTTAATTTAGGGAAAAAACTACACATTTGAAAAATTAAAATATTAGACTGACTTGAAGTAAAGACACCTTTTCACTCTTCCAATGTATTCACTCAACACAAGAGTCGCACATTAGTAAAACTAGTAGACCTCATTTGATTTGAGTCGGGATACGTATGAATTACAGTTTACTATTAATTAATCACTAAATAGTACGACATGATTGTTCCGTATACGTTCGGCACCAAAAACACATTCTCACTCTCCAGAACTCATAGGCTGAGGAAATATCACAACCACAATTTTTTTTTTTTCTAAAGTGATTAACAGATTCTCACACCTACATGCTCACTTTTCTTATTTTACTTTCACACCACATTAATCTTCAAATGTTTCAGTACATAGATTGAACTGCATTTTATATTCATATACCTGACTAGAGATGCAAACTAGGCAGATTTTTGAGAGTTCAAAATTTTCCAGGTACAAAAGCGATGGAGAAAACTGTTAAAAAAGGCTGTTTTTTTTGAGCCCTTGCGTACGTAACATCCAACTTTTAATATATTTAACAAGAACGGAATAATATAGTTTCAATTTGATTTAATATTCGATGTAAAAATAACGAACCGCTGTGATTCTATAGCTTATTTGGACACAAAAACTGCACAGTTCAAAGAGCAGAATTCATACTTTTCCGAAGACAGTTGCACGGTAGGAGCTATTCGTGAATTCTCTACACAGTTCCTTCACGTCCAGTGAGTCAAACCTGTCTGGGTATGCATTGAGAACTGCAAAATGGTTCAGTCTTGCCTGGGTCATTGTGGACCTCAGATGAGTTTTGAGACACCGTAACATTGAGAAACTTATTTCGGCAGTTGCAAATGTCGCCGGGATGACAAGCAGGAGACAAAGGACTTTCAACACTTCAGGAAACAGCTCTCTTGTTTCTTTACAGAGTTTCTTGAAGTTCTCAACTAGGTCTCTCAGATCTTTTAAAATGGGAATAGTGGTGAGCAACTGTTGCATCTGTAGTTGCAGTCGGTCCGGATAGATATGGTATTTTCTTAGAATGTCACTAATGTGCTGAGAAAAGTTACCTTCCAGAATTGCATCCTCTATTGCAGATACTTCTGCAGTCCAGGCTGATGGAATCTAGAGTCAATTTCGCAAGTGATAATGTCCCAACATTCATAATAGATTGCGCGTAATTTGTCTTCTGCGGTATTGAATTGGTAATTTTTCGCGGATGTTTGCGAGTGCTCTAGTCTTTTCGGGGTCTGTTTCTTGTGTGGTAGCTGAGGGTATGAGAGTCCAAACTCTTGCACCTTTGTTTTCATTGCATCCCATAAACTCTGAAACTCTTAGTGTGTTCTTTTAGCCTTCAGCGTTTGAATCAAAATATTTATTACCTCCACGACTCCTGACACTGTCATTGTAGGCTTCTAAAAAATTGTGCTTACACGTTCACAAGGCTCAAAAACTAATTTACAGAGCAATAGACCAAAGTACACTTCGCCTTTCTGCAGTTGGTCTGCAAGACCCTTGGCTTTACTTGCGGCCTCTTTATTACTTTCTGACAACTCTTCGAGATATTCAAGTACGAATTCAGAAGGGCGGCCACCGAATCTGTCCTCACAGTCCATCTTGTTGGGCATAATGGGCGTGGAGTTGAGATTTTTTTCCTCATACAAGGACGGAAATTCACTAAACTGGGCTCGTCTTTTGGATGAGCTTCGAATGAGCACACCAACATCGTTTATCCACTGCATACAGTTTCGATAAGGGGCTCAGCCCGAGCACTGTCTTGAAGTGCGAGATTCAGGCTGTGATTCCCACAGTGAACATAGAGAGCCAAAGGCTGCAATTCAGTAATTCTTGCCTAAACTCATTTTCGAACCCCAGACATATTAGCTCCTCCGTCGTAGCACTGTCCACGAAGCCCTGCAGGAGGGATGTTAAATCGACACAAAACGTCAAGAATAATTTTTACAAGCACTTCACCCGTAGTCGACGATGTCTGGTACAGTCCCAAGAATTGTTGAGTTGATTTTAGTTTAGCGTCCCTTTCAGCAGCGAGGCTATATGAGACGTGGACCTACTGATTAACGTGGAATCCGAACCACATGAGCTCCCGCCGGGAATCGAACCCGGGTCTCCCACGCCAAAGGCGCGTACGCTAACCGCTTAGCCACGGAGGAGCTCACTACAGTCCCAAGAAGTACTCCTCAGCATCAGGGTGTGCGGTAACGGTTCGAATGTTTATAGACACTTGTTTTTGGTCACTGATGTCACAAGTTTCATCTACTATCAGACTATATATATATATCTCTGATTGCCTGATCTCGTGCAAAATTGGTCTGAAGCTTGCAAAAGCTGCAACCTTTGCCATCTCATTCTGAATTGTAGGAGATGTGAAATTCTTCTTTCTTTTACAGAAAGACGATAGTTCAGGTACATACTCTGACAACAGTTTTAGCAACGTCATATAATTCCCTTCACCACCATCGTGTCTTTTAACAGCCAAACCCTTGCGACCTAGGAACAATAAAGATTTGAACATGACTGTCAGAGCTTGCACTGATTCCTTTTGTTGGTAAACAATTGCATTGTTTAATTGTGTGCACACTGGGACAGAACGAAGAGAGCTTATTTTAGTTACAGATTCTTTATGAAGGCAACTTTTCTCATGATCTTCAAATATTTTCGGTGCTTTTTTCCATTTTTTAAATCCACCACCAATCACAAGTTTAGAGTTGTTTATTGGACTAGTCAGAAGGTCTTTAGCCAATGCTGACACACATTTATAACACACGAATCCCTCTAGTCTTTCATCGTAATGCAACCAAGGAAAGTCATCGTACCATCTTGACAGAAAATGGTGAGCTCTCTTTCCGTCAAATTGTGGTGGAACAGTCTGTGGTTGATGTTTCGTTTTGGTGCTTGTAACAGAGGGAATACATGCACGAACAGGGGTTGAAACAGTTTGTGAAATTGGTTTTACAGCATTACTTGTGTCATGGATTCCTGTCTCTGGAAATATTGTCTCCAATACCATGTCTTGTTGAGAAACACAATTGCTGTTTCCACTGGAACTGCTGTCAGGTATTTAGGTTCTAATATTGCTGAAAGTGGCTCTATTGATACTTCATGCGCAGGGGTTACAATGGAGAGTGTTTCAATGAAGCGTGAATTATTTGGTGATGTTGCATTCACACCATCACTACAATTATTTCTTATGTTGAGTCATCTACTTAAGATGTACTGTTGTTAGTCTTGGGTCCTTGTGGTGCAAATTCAGTGACGTTATTGGTTTCACTCTGACTGGATTGAATTGAAGATTCCTCAGTGCCATTTCCTTCATTTGTGGACGTGTTGCATTGCCCTGCGAAATAATGATAATAATTACTAATCGTAGGTTGCATATACACATGCACATCTGTCTATATTACTATACAGGGTGTTTCGAAACGACACCGAAAACTTTTGGAAGGTGATTCCTGACACCAAATGAGAAAAAGTATAGACCAACCTGTGGTCGAAAGTTCATAGTTTCGGAGTCATAGGCTTCCGAAAATCTGAAAAAATTAACTCTAAAGGTCCATAGCTGCACTACTATGCGGTCGATAGTAGATTTTAGTATATCCTCTATCCAAATATCCATGTTTCTAAATCCTCTGGTACTTGTGCAACAATTTTTAGAGAGGCAGTTGGTGAGTACCTCAAATTTTCTAAGTGTAAATTTTGATATATCATATATGTACTGTAAATCAAACAGTAATAGATAGTGACAAGTGGTTTTCTGCAGTCAACTAAGTGTCCCAAGAATATATTTTACCTCCATCCTTAGCTCTCTACCAACACTGAAAATGGTAGAAATATACTACAACTTCCGGTCAGTGGCGTAGCACACTTTTGCGCCCCCCCCCCCCCCCCGCAAAGTATAGAGAAGGGGCCCTAGTTGTAAAGCCGATAGAAGTAAGATTGAAGTTCTACTTCTTTAAATCTTTATTCATCGCAAGACTTCGGGGCCCCCCGCACTGCGGGGGTTCGGGGGGCAGCTGCTACGCCACTGCTTCCGGTTTCAATTCTGATCTACATAAACGAACTCTATAAAAGAGATAATCATTTTTTTAAGAATCGAATTAGCGTCCTAATAATATCAAACATCTTTTCTCTTAACCCTCGATTCAAACCGGAAGTGGTAGAAATCAATCACTTCCAATTTTAACGTTGATCTCTATAGAGTTAAAACAGTAATACAAAGCGAAAAACTGTTTTCTGTAATTGATTAAACATAACTAGAATATGTTCCGACCCCATTCTAATCACTATTAAAACCGGAAGTGGTATAAACCTGCTACCACTTTAGATTTCAATGTTAATTGAGAAAATATTGCGTGATCCTTTTTACTGTCTTTACCAGAGTTTATTTTTAAATTTAATTTATTTAAATAGCTAACAACAGATTTGTTTAACTATTTACGTAAATGTTATATACATAATTTACATACTTTACAAATCACGGTGAAATAATTTTACATTTTTTTCTTTGCAACAGTAAACGACTAATCTTCCGGTTTTCTGCTGTTAGGCACAACAAACAGCGGCAAAGTCTTTCGTCTCATTTAACTCTGTCCACGGCAGAGTTGGCTGGTTTAAACCAAGGTGGTTTAAACCAGCTGTTAAACAATTGGTTTAAACCAAAAAACAAAAAATGTTCGTAAAAGTGTGTGTGTTCGTAATATCTTGATGAACACACATTTGTGGGTTATCATATTTCACTCCCGTATGTTATTCGTATTATATTCAGACCTAAATTCCCCATTCAGTACTTAAAGAGATTATGCTTCAAAAGCAACTTTTGTTCTTTTTATAATTTACGAATGTTTCTTTTGTGATTTTTTTTAGTTTGTTATTGTTAAGCAATTGCAATCAAAGAAAAATTCTAATTATTGTTTCGTTTTAATAATGTTTACTATTGATAAAATACATCGAAATACCGTACTTTTTTGGGGGGAGTCATACAAACCCCACGAGAGGTATTTATTGAAATCAGAAGTATCTTTGGTATCTATTTATCCATAAATGGTCAGAGCCAAAGTGGATTCAAATAATTCGTATCTTTATTCACTTTTCTTACTGATATGCAAATTAAGTCGCTATATTTCTTTAACTTGGACTAATGAAAGTCGTAATGAACTAACTTGGAGTAAATTAGTTCTTCTGTACTCTGTAGTATTTTGAAATTGTCCATATGTAATTCTGTATAATGGTTTCACTTGTGCAACTGTTTATTTTTTGTCCTTCTGCAATGATTCTTGACAATTAGATGAACAAGTATGTAAAGATCAGTACAACGTATTTTTATGAGAAGTCCTTCGTGAGTGAGTCTGCAGACGTATCGCATTTGTAGCCAATTAGTCCCGGTTTCGAGTTCAAATGGAGGACAATTTTTCTTGAATGTAAGCCGAGAAGTGGTTTGGGTTCCGCTTTAAGCTTATGTGACCCCTTACAGCATAACCCCGTTGTTGCATAATAACACCAAGGCGAAACAAACTTATTCCTGTCCATATGTGATATAAATACATAGTGCAAATTATTTAAACAAACAAAAAAAAAAAAAAAAAAAAAAAATTAAACCAAACTTTTTTTTTTTTTTTAAATAATAACCATAGTTTTTGCCAACCCTGGTCCACGGTGCTATTGTAAAAATGCCTTTGTTTGTGGCAGTTCCCGCTTTCGCTATAAACATCTCATAAGCTTTTGTTAGATATTTTAGCCATCTAAACTTACTTCAAATGATGTTTTACAGCTTTTGTTAAATACATGTGCACAATTTTACCGTTTTTGATTGGCACTTTCGTTTTTGATAGAAATATTTGAACTATTTCTTCCTGATGATACATATTTTATCAAATTGAAATTATGAAAATTCAGCTCGAGGTAGCCGTTATTCTCTCGAGTTAAACTAAAACTCCTTGCGTACATTATTTCCATATGATACACATTGCAGTCATAATAAAGTGATTAAAACTCAGATCGATCCAACCGCTAATTGTGCTCAAAATTTATTTAAAACGGATCAAATGTTTTCTCATTTTAGTTATTTTATAAAAATAAAAAGGTATAAAGATATTTTTAAAATTTTCCCTCCCCAATAAAATCTAAAGTAAAAAAAAACCTAACCACCTATTTTTACTGAAAAAAAAGTTTATATATCGAGTTCCTCCCTAAGATAATAGATTTATGAGTTAGTCCATATCTGGTGTACATTTTATCCCTCTCTTAGCTGTCACGATACAAATATTTTAGTAAAAGTGACAAGAGAAACCCAGCCTGAACCAAGTCATATGTTCAAAAATTAGATTCAAACAGTTCAGCCGTTTTCCCGTGTTCGTAACAAAAAACTTCGATGTCATTTTCATATATTGAGAAAAATACAGAAATTGTCCTTTCTCGCCCCTTAAAAGCAGAATTTCCTAAAATGCTGTAGCACATGACCACTTATTTTTAATGAGAAGTGCATTTATCGAGTTTCATCTTCATAAAGTGACAGGCTTATGAGATACTTATGAGACACTCAATTTTTGCGTACATTTTTATTCTGGGGGGCCACAGTAGGTCAGTGGTAGAGCGCTAACCTCTGGCACGTGGGGTCTTTGGTTTGATCCCAGCTCCTCCCAAGTGAATTTTGTGGTTGATAAATACCGTGTGTGTATGTATTTTCCCGGGATTCTCCCATTTTCTCCCACTTCCTTCATTCCACTATAATCATTCATCTTATCATCACCGTCCCCTTAGCTTAGGTGCATAACAGTCAAACGTTAAACTAAAAAAAGATCCTCTCTCCCTCCTTACGATACGGATTTTAATGAAAGTGACATGATAAAAAAAATCCTGCTCAAGGACAGTGCTAATGACACAGTGTTGACATTAATATCTAAAAACATAAATAAACAAACAAAAAAATAAAAATTTACCCCCTATAAAAGCGGAATTTTTAAAAGCAAACATGTTCACTTGTTTTAATAATGAGTTTACATACCGAGTTTCATCTTCCTAACATGAGAAGTTCCTGAGAAGCTTTTTTTTTTCGTAAATTTTGAACTCCTTCCCATGAATCCCCTTTTTCTAGAATAAGACTACGGTCTTTTCTACACTATTGTCTAATTGATATAGTTACTTAAAAAGAGGTTATGTATCGAATTCGTCTTCATAACGTGAGGGACTCGTGCGTGAGGTATTCTAAGGATTCGATTTCCGGTGGGAGCTCGTGTCCTGATTCCACGTGAAGCTTTTGGTCCATTTCTCATATAGTCTTGCTGCTGAAAGAGACGATAAACTCCATATGGTCTCACTGCTTGAGATACTCTATTATTTACATAATTTTTAAACCACTTCCCGTCTTTGAACCTCCTCCTCTCTCCTTACGACACGGACAATATATATATATATATATATATATATATATATATATATATATATATATATATATATATATATATATATATATATATATATATATATATATATATATATATAACCTATGGTCTGTCCTTTTCAGACTATGGTTTCTTTTGATAAAGCTACTTGGAAGGAGCTTATATTCCGAATTTCATCTTCCTCAGTGAAGAGTTCGTAAGACTTTCCCAGGTTCGATTCCCGGCGGGAACTTATGTGGTTCGAATTCCACACAAAGTTGTAGGTCCATGTGGTATATAACTTCCTTGTTAAAAGAGACGATAAACTTCATATAACCTCACCGCTTGAGATATTCTATATTTTGCATAATCTTTAAACCATTTCCCTCCTCTTTGAATGTCCTCCTCCCCCTGTTAGAACACGCACCGTAAACTTTTAAATAGACTTCGGTCTTCTCCGGTCTTTAAATAGACTTCGGTCTTCTCCTATCTTTGATAAAGTACTTATATATCGAATTTCTTTTTCCTAATATGAGGGATCGTGAGACACTATTTTTTGTACAATTTTAAACTCATTTCCCCCCTCTTTGAACACCTTTTCCTTTTAGGACATGTACAAGAAACAAATAAATAAATAAATAAATTACCTAGGTCTATGATTTGCAGACTATGAAATCCTCGATAAAGTTCCTTACAAGTAACACTTCCCAAGTTTAACACTCCGATTTTGATAAAATTTGGCAGGTAGATACTACACATAAAATAAACGAATACGTGTTTTATATTTTCTGCGGAAAAACGGTCCACCTAGGATTTCGGAATTTGACGCCCGAAAGGCAAGAAGAAGTGGACCGAAGTAAATGAAATTGTGAACAAATATTGTAGAGGTAAGATGAGGGAATATGTGTTTCGTATTTTCCTGAAAAGAAAGAAAAAAAAAAAAAAAAACTTGAGTGGACCGAGGCGTTGAGTGGCGGAAGGAGTGGATCGAAGCGAATGAAATTGTATGCAGATATTGGATATGTAAAATAAGGCCTTTCGTGTTTCACAAGTGTCTCCATCCGATTTCTTCAAATTTGGAAGATCAACAACAAGCATAAACAGTAATGCGTATTTTATACTATTTCAGGAGGCACCTAACCCTTACAACGTTTTTCCGCATAAACAAAAACACGTGTCGATTAATTTCCAGTTTGCCGTTGATGTGCCAAATTTGAAGCAAAACGAATAGGGACACTTGAGAAACACGAAACGCCTTATTTTCATAGGGTATATACAATATCTACACACAATTTCATTTGTTTCGGTCCAGTCCTTCCTGCGCTGTTACGGTAAAATTTACTTTTTTTCGGAGGGGGCCTAGGCCCCAACACTGTTTTTCCGCACAAATTAAAACATGTTTCATTTATTGTTTTGCAAATTGTCCCTATACGAAGTTTCGTTGCAATTCTCCATACTCTGTAGGAACTTCTGACGTATACTTATTTGCACTTTTGATATTTCGTAATCAACGGTTTAGAAGGTGCGTGCCCCACTCAACCGCTTTTTCCCAGGAAAATACGAAACCAAATTACCTCAGTTTACGTCTACAATATCTGTGCACAATTTCATTCACTTCGGTTCACTTCTTCTGGCCTTTCGGGCCTCAACTTTCAGAATTTTGGATGGGGGCTTTTGCCCCCTAAAACAGTTTTTCCACAGAAAATAAAAAACCGGTATTTGTTTATTTTTTGCATATTGTCCTTACACAAAGTTTCGTTACACTCCTTCGTGTCCTTTACACCTCTGACATACTGTTATTAGCACTTTTGATATTTCGTGACCAAAGGTTTGGAGGGGTCCGTGCCCCACCCAACCGTTTCTTCCAGGAAAATACGAAACACGTATTCCCTCATTTTGCGTCTACAATATGTGTGCACAATTTCGTTCAGTTCGGTTCACTTGTTTTTGCCTTTCGGCTGTTAAATTCCAAAATTTTGGATTGGGGCTTTTTCACCCTAAAACCGTTTTCCAACAGAAAATGAAAAAAAAAAATGTATTCGTTTATTTTATGCGTAGTATCTACCTGCCAAATATTATCAAAATCGGATTGTTACACTTGGGAAGTGTTACTTGTTAGAAGTACTGGATGTCAAGCAAACGGTATGGATTTGTATATCGACACACACACACAAAAAAAAAAAAAAAAAAAAAGATTCATCTCTACATACAAAAAAAGAAAAGAAAAAAAGTCCTGACTCCTGAGTGACTGGGTCGAAAAAGTGTAACAACTTTTTCTGGCTAGTCATCCTGAGTGAGTTTCTTCCTGGGTTTTCCTCATTTACACCAAGCAAATGTCGTGAAGGTGCCTAACTTATAGGACCCAGGCCACTTCTTTCCTTGCCCGGATAGTGTGCTCGGCGAGGAATATCATCCCTCATACGTGACGGGCGTAAGGCCGTAGATGCCGATAATGCCCATAAATTTGTGTCAGTACATATCAGTTTTGCAGTTACCATGAAAAATATTT
This sequence comes from Thermobia domestica, assembly GCF_964235325.1. Lineage (NCBI taxonomy): Eukaryota > Metazoa > Arthropoda > Insecta > Zygentoma > Lepismatidae > Thermobia > Thermobia domestica. The sequence goes on from NC_137455.1 coordinate 330,630,717, forward strand.
GTTTCTTACCTTTATCTTGGTGAGTATTTTTCTTAAGGAATTTCAATAGCGAAGTACCCAGCTTCCCATCTTCACGAAGTCTCTGTTGTTTCCGCTTCCGGGCCTCTGCACCAGATAACTTCTTTCTTTTCGCTATTTCAGACATATTTCACTTGAAAAATTCGTACTGCACAGTGCACAAACCAATACACACAAGAAATAACCTCGAATATGTTTGATTCTCAAACGATAGATACTCAGAAAGGAAAACGATTGTTTCAAGCGGCAGACAACAATGAACCAAAACGAAGCTGTTGCCAAATTGTTTCTATTTTACAAAGGCAGATATGGGAGAATAAATGGAAAGGGAAGAAAAGGAAGGAGCAAAGATGAGAAAAGGAGAATAAAAGCGATAGATAAATCGAAAAAAACCGTAAAATGGTGTAAAAGGAAGGAAAAATGACGCGTTAAATAAATAAGCGTGGCAAAGTTTCCTTGTCAGTTTTTTTTTTTTTTTTTTTTTTTCTGCTGAAACCAAAGCTTGTCATTTCAATGTGCTTACTTTCTACTGCCATCTCCTTGGGACCTGGTGATGAATGACCATTCTGGTCTGTTTCCGGCGTAATGTCCGTTCCCCTGTGGGGTGTGTCCAGTTTTTGGCATCCGAGCAGAGCCGGCTAAGAGTGTAAGGATATCAGCAGCACTAAAAAGCGCTTCAGAATCATTTCAGTTTAAACATACGATGTCCCTCACGAATCAGGGATGGCAAAAGGAATAAGTGCATCTTGACTTGACGCCACATTCTTTTCTTCTACCGAAGGCGTCTCTTGGCAGTCAGAGGCGACAAAATGAATAATTAATATATCTATAACGCTCTTGGTACATTATTATATCCTTTTTTGTTCTGTCGAAGGCGCCCCTATACAATCAGGGGCGACAAAAGAAATAACTAATTTATCTACAGCGTCCCTTGGTGCAATATTATCTCCTTTTTTTTATTTTATCAAAGGCGCCCCGATACAATTAGGAACGACAAAAGGAATAATTGATATATCTACAGTGCCCATTGGTGTAATAATATCTCCTTTTTTATTCTATCGAAGGTGCCCTTTGGCAGTCAGGGGCAATGAAAGGAATAATTAATATATTTAAAATGCTCCGTCATTGTAACATTATTTCCTTTTTATTCTATCGAAGCAGGCGCCCGTACATAATGAGAGGCGACAAGGAATTTTATATCGCTGCTTCACTGTCATATAAGTAGTTTTTATTTTATTGTATTGTATCAAACGTGCCCTAGACAATCAAGACCAAAAGGAACAGAAAAAGTGTCCATTAGTTATAATAATACAAAGCATTCTGTATTTTGTCGAAGATTTGGCAGTGCATACAAAACACTGCTTTTGTACATAAACTTTTCATTCTTGAATCGGCTGTAAAATAAGGCAAAGTAATCATTAGGCGCCTTCGGCGCCCCCAATAACTTCTACCAGAACTTAGGGAGGGCAATGCCCCCTTCCCCCCGTCTTGTTACGCCACTGTTTGAGCATAACTAAATTGAATAATAAGCATGCATAATTAGTTTAAAATAGAGTATCCGATGATACAATCTACCATTTTCCTCTATGGGTATTCATAATTCAGGATTGTATAATCCTATGTACGATTTTAAATTACATTTGCAAGCATAAGAATTTAATCAATGCTGGTAGGTTTAAATACACATATACAGTCCCGGTAATATAGTTGACAATTCATCAGGGTTTCTATAAAAGTTTACAAGAGATAGAGAAAATAATCGTTAACATAGTTCCTTAATTCCTCCAATGAACAAATTTTTTTTAAGTATAAATATTCATATTTTAAAATTTTAAAATGTATCCCTTGACATATTATTTTAGAAATATACTTTAAAAACTAAGAGAGCTAAATTGTGCCTTCAGTTTTGCTGAGGGGACAGTAGATGATACAGTTCAAAAGTTAAGTATGCAAGAACTAATAAACTAATATTTGAGAAACATATATGTGGACCTGCAGATCATATATTGAGAAAGGAAAAGTATAGATATTTCAATCACAGAGATGATTTTGTAACACGTAACACACATTTCTAATGGTATTTTCCATATTTCAACAAATTAAAAATTCTTAGTACTGTTAAGGAGTATTTGTTAATTATCCGAAAGATGAAACAGATCGTCATTTTTGGAGTAACATTGAAATCAATTATTAACATTTGATTGGAGCTAATAAATCCAGAATTTTTAGTATTAAATAGAATGTATAGTATATTCTGATACAGCTTTCCACTGTGTTATCTCCATACATTATAACTTTTCCACTGTTGTATCTCGTTAAATCATTATCCCCTACTAAAAGTCGAGGATGAACTTCCTTGAAAATACATCATTATTGAATTCGTCTCAGATAATTTCTATAATATTCAGTTACTTCTCTTCAAGTTTTGGCAAATGTGGAAAAGAGACTGTTAAAATCTTCCTCTCTTTATAGAGCAACTGAATTGACGGAAGAAATATCAAGATTGAGGCCTCCAAGATTGTTCCAGGCTGATGGTTTAGTGAGACCTTATGTAAGACATGAAGCTGAAGGGAATCTACTTTTGCAAGTGAGTAGTTGTTTCTGTTATTTCGTAAATCTTCATAGAAAACTTATCAAGAAAGTACGTGAAATGGCTTTCCTATCTCCACCGGTTAATATGATGATAATGGATGGAAACTTATCCTTGTGATTGTAATAGATGAAAATCTTTCCTTACGGTTATAAAAGATGACAAGCTATCCGTACGGTTATAAATGATGAAAACCTATCCTTACAATTATAAGAGTGAACACCTATTCGTATGATTATACAGTTATAATAGATTAAAACCTATCCTTACCACTTATACGTTTGTAATAGATAAAAATCTATCCTTATGATTATATGGTTATAGTAGAAGGGAACCTATCTCTTATGGTTATAAGAGAGAAAAACCTATCATTACGGTTATAATACGAGGAGCAATCATAAAGCTCCCGGAATGTTGTAGTTTTGGCATTTATGATGCAATCACAATGAATCCTGTACAGTACAGTCCTCACCTCAGGTTGCCTAATTATGAATATGACAAGTGTGAATAGCTCATAACAGTCAGTTTACGAGTAGTGTGCCTAAACGGAGAAATATGTGGTGATCAATTGGAGCATTGCCGAATTCGAGCAACGCACAGCATAAAGTTTTTATGCATATTGGGGAAATCTGCTTCAGATCCCTACTTTAATAACCCTAAAGTCAGTTTACGTGACAATGCTTTAAGGGAAACAGCATTGGTACCCGTTTCGTCACCGTAGAAGACATCAAAACCAACGCGCCGGCTGAACTTTGGAAAATACCAAAACAGACCTTTCTTCGGTGTTTACAGCAATCACAGGAGCAGTAGAGTAAGTGTGTGTGCTCCGAAGACGATTAAGTAAATGTATACTTACATTGTGGTAATAGAGAGCTACAACAAAATTCGGGGAACATTTTGATTACTCCTCGTAGATAAAACATATCATTGTGATTATATGGTTATAATAGATGAAAACATATCCTTAACGATTATACTGTTATAATAGATGAGAAATATCCTTAAGATAATATGGTTATAATAAATAAAAATGTATCTCCTTACCGGTTATACTGTTATAATAGATGGACACCTACCTTACGGTTACAATAAATGAAAATCTTTCCTTACAGTTATATGGTTAGAATAGATGAAAACATCCTTACCTTTAGCATATCCAGCTTTTAAAATTTGACGACAGTTGAATCGAGGTCTGAGAGGTACTGCAGATGATACGTCAAATTATAATTCTGAAAACCGAAACCAGAAAAAGGACATTTCACATAGATATTACATAGAATAAACAAAACTGTAGTAGGCAAGGCAACTTATTAGTTCTGTTGAAAGATGTAGACATGAAGAGGCAATGTAGTGACAGAAGTTCGCAAGAAAAAGCAGTTTTCCAAATTTTGCAGTTCTCTGTACCTTGTAGATATGCTGGCGTTTAAAAAGCCAAAAACGCCATTCCTTGAAAAATGTTTACGACGGTCAATATACATCCTTCTCTGCTCAATTGCCGCTCAGTGGAAGCATATATGTAATGCTCGTCGTTACTATTTCAACGAGCAACAGTAGAGCATACGGAACCACTTTTCAAAGTATAGTATTTTTGGCGTTTTAAACGTTCGCATATCAGCAAGGTATAAAGAACAGCAATTAAAAAATAAAAAATAAAATAAAATAAAAACTACTCTTTCTTGCAAATTTCTGTCACTGCATTGACCCTCTGTGTCTACACTTTCCAAACAAAACTAATATCGTGCCTCACCTTCCACACGCTTGTTTATACCCCGATGGCAGAACTTTCTTTGTCTTTGTGCGATGAGCTTTTGTCAGTCAGAAGTTTTCTGCAGGTATTCTGTGAAAATTTTCTACAGAAGAAACACTTATGATTCTTAAAAATACGCTTTACGCGAGTAAAAAACAGTTCAAACTCTATTTATGCGAGTAGTCCGTCCATTTAAGAAATCTACACATAGCAGGTATCTTTTTATACTTTTCTGTTGGCTATTTTTTCTCCTCTGACAATTTTTCTGCACAGGCGCACAGTGCGTCGAGCATATGGGAGTAATGGACAAAAATAAAACAAATAATACTGAAGCTTTTATCACATGTTTATTGTGTCGCAAGGCGCTCTTTGATCACTTAGACTGAAGCAAAGTTGTTCTTGAAGTTATCGAACTTGACAACTGTACTTATATAGAAAATAATATCCCGTTCAGGGACGTCAAAAAACTATGTTAGACATATAAGATTTTATGCAGAGTAGTTCTGACGCGTGATTAGTGTCATACTAAAGAGTTCGACTAACATATGTTTCCTGCACTAGTAAAACCTTTAGTATGACGCTAAACATACGTCACAACGACTCTGCATAAAGCCCTTACTGTTTACGGCACTCGTAAACACGAACCCATATAACTCAAAACTACACAACACTAAAATATAATGAAAAGCAGTGCATGAAATGACTGAAACAGTTCTAGAGTTTTTTCTTTCTTTGTTTTTTTCTTCTTTTTTTTAGATCAGTCAGTACCATCACTGTCTAAGTTATCAAATTCCATAGCGACAGAATTATGAAGCTGGACAGCATCAGTTTTCCAGATCCGTATCTGTCCTCCTTTTCTTTGCGTGAATCTGTATCTTGGAGGGGACAATAGGGTCAGATAGAATAAGCATATGCTTCATCAGTTCTAAATAAGTATTGAAGGGAGAAGTTTTCCGTATAAAGTGTAGCCTAGTGTGACGGAAGACTTTATAGAGACTTCTAAAGCTTCTTCCGCATAACCGACAATCCTTTGGACTATTCGTCATTTCTTGGTGTATTTAATTTCGCTGCTGCTTCTTTGGCAGCAAAGGCAAGCTCCTCTGCCGATTTAGTCGGTACAAGAGGATCTAAGCGCCTTTTCTTTGTTTTTACTGAACACTCTGCGGACTGTTTACTGGTTCTACCGTGAGTACATCAAGCTACATTGGTCTTCACGTTAGTGTGATACCGAGCACTTATCACTGTTGAGACATAGTCCGGAAGTGTACATGCACGATCAAACCACTCTTTATTTTTAGCTAGGAAAACCGACCAAACTCTGTGTGACATCCTCCAGTTTTATTGCTCAAGGTCATATTAATAACTTACTAAATTTCTCTAAACTGTTGTAACATCTTCCGTGGCGTATTCAAGTTTATAACGACTACAAATAGCCTGCATAGATTCCGCTTTCTTCCGACTAGCACTGGTGGTTGTTATCCATCTTTCAAAAATGTCCTTGTTTTTCATGGCGTCTTCTTTCGCAATTTCACTAATTACAGGCAATATTGCGGACACTTGCACATACACTATTGCTGAATCCAAAGGAAATCATTGAAGGAAGATATTTCTGCAGAGATCTCAAGACATGTTTAGGCTTTTTTGAGATATTCCAAATATACCAGTGAAAAAATGATTACCAATCGTTCGTCGTAAAGGAAAGAACGTAGTTGTGCTATAACTTCCCACTAGTGACAAAAAGTCTCACCTTTCGCATTGGTCTGAAACACCAGTGCGATCACTATGTAGAAATTGACTCAGGTCGGTCTAATATAGTAGTTTGCATGCTAATAGTTATCTGCAAGAGTGTCATCTCGACTCGGGTCGGTCTAATGTTATAACTTTGCACGCGCCCTCTGTTGGCTGACAGGTTGTCATCATTTTGTGGCTATGGATTTCTGTCTTTTGAATCATTTGTGCTTCATTCTGTGCTATTTGTAAGTCCGAAGAAAATTGTTTCTTTTCTAATTTTTGTCCATTGGTCGACGCACTGTGAGGCGCGGCAAATTTTCTGCGATCACATCGCAGATCGCGGCATGTTCTGCTATAGGGGTTGATACTATGCAATATCTATATCAAACTGTGATTTTTTGGTTTCAATTCAAGAATTATAATTCGCTATATCATTTGCAGTACCTCTCAGACCTCGATTCAACTGTCGTTAAATTTTATGCTAAAGGTAGGAGTACCTCTTATACACAGCGGTAAAGTTCTCGTGCCAAAATAATAGGATCACAGTGGATACTTAGAAAAATCGGGGATGTTCAGAAACTTTTGAGCGGTAGTGTATGTACTATTATAAACTATTCTGGATAGTCTTTAGTTATTAAAAAATATATATTCCTATCTTCTATTAAAAATACCAATATATAGTATAAGTAATTTTAATTAATATTTTTGAAGTATGAGTATAATGATGTGTGATCAAAACTTTAAAATAAAAATTTTTCGAAAGGAACAAGAGTATGATGATTTGCAGAAACTTCTGACTAATAAATATGGTCTCTGCTTGCAGAAACACTCACAGGGAATTCAAATGAAAGTGCTTCACCAAAACTATATCCTTCGTGGGAATTTTACTGTGTATAATAGAAGTAAATTATTAAATTACTTCAATAAAAAATCGTGAAGTATTAAATCAATACGCTTGAGGAAATATAATTTTTACGTAGTCTTCATATATATATATATATATATATATATATATATATATATATACATATAATTAACCAAGCTTGCTTTATTAATGCTATCATATGTTGTAGTCATTGTATCTTTACCACTGTTTTAAATATATAGGATTTACTAATAAGAACGTTGGAAATTTGAAATCGTGTTCTGGCAACACTGACTGGATAGGCAACATTTATCAATTTACTAATTGGCTATTGGGATTATTCGTGTAAATTATGTATCTATTATAAACTCTTTAACAATAGAAATCTGTATTTTAATATTTCTGTCTTAATAACTCATAGGAATGGCTTCTGAAGGAAAATTCTTATATTGTAGTCTTTACGAATAAAAAATATTGGTACTTTATTTAAAGCATAGGGAAAAAGGAGAAAAAATTATCCCAGAAATGGTATGGAAGTAAACATTGTAGTTATTTCGTCTAAAACGTACACTCATGTCCAAAATGATTGTCGCATATCTATAACTGTCTTCTTGTAAGAATATAATTTGATAATGATTTTGCAGGGTGCTTTTAATACTGATACTATGCGTATAATCGGGAAATGTATATTTGTGTAAATTTGATAGGAAAAGGGTTATAAATACGAAAATTAGAATGAGTAAAACAAAACGTTGCTAAATGGACAAGAAAGTTTTATTGTTCTTATTCACTGCTCTTTTGACATGAAATTTTCTACATACATGTCTTTGCCGATTATACACATACTAACATTATAAGAAATACAGGGCGAATTCGTTATCAAATTATATTCCTAGAACAACATATTTATAGACATGCGACAATAATTTTGGACATGAGTATACAAGACTCCTGCATATCTTGTGGAAAATTCATGTACGATTATCATCGATGCGATATGATGTGCAAAATTAATATGTTTATGCACAGCAAATACTTGTTAAATTATAAGAAATTTATTCTGTTTTGCAGGAAGTGGAGAAAGGAAAATATTCCACGACTGATTTGTATGTATTTCACACAGTTCTAATGGCAGATGGCAAAGATATATTGCTTTTGACTGACAAAAGAGTAATGTACTTCTTTCATAGTGATATGTTTGGACAATGGCAGGTAAGACCTGGTTCATAATTTTTCACACAGTTAAATAATTGATATCTGTTCCATAAACCGATGTTTTTCAGATAAGACATTTAGTTTTTCTTGGACATAGTAAAATAGTTATGTATTGTTTTATCTGTGATGGCAGTTATTACCACTCTTTTAAATATATAGGACTTACTAATAAGAACGTTGGAAATTTGAAATCGTGTTCTGGCTGACTGTATAGGCGAGATTTAACTGAGAGCTAGTATGTGCAGTAGTCTGTAGCAGTTTAGCATGCAGATTTGCAATTGAACAACGTATCGAAATTATTTGAATGTGTTATTTTACTATGGACTTATTGCATGCAAAATTCCCTGGATAAATTCTGTCGAGAAGTGGTAATGTGAATTTGCCGCCCAGATCATGTGATTCCCCCCTCCACACACGTGGATTATTTTGTGTGGATGTATCAAATGAAGGACATTTGAATGACATCATCTTCAAGATATAATGTCATTGACTGCACTACCACTTGTAATTTTCGTCCTATCTCATTTTAAAGTTCTTTCTGTAAACCCAATATATATTTTATATATGTTAGTATTTTAGGTATATATATTTTAGTGTTGTGTTTTATTACTTATATTTATCCAATTATTTGACTAATTAATTTAGCAGCATTTTCAAGGGAACATGTAAGCATGTGTATATATATATATAATGTAACAATACTAAACACATACAATAATTAGATCTGTTTCAGTTTTGAAACTAACGAAAAAGCACTTGGGATATTCCATGTGAAATCAACCAATGAAATGACAAAATCTGACCTGACCATCTTAGATTTTTTTGTAAAAATTGGTGCACAGCTTTATTACAGTGGGAGATGAAAAAATCTCAAATATTATCTCTCTCCTCCTGAAAATGTCCCCATACAGGGTGTTCAAAAATGTCAAAAAAAGGGCATTTTTTCAGTTACAGTGATTATTTAAAATTGTCATAAAATTGTTAATGTGTGCACTAGGGACATGAAACAAACACCACTGGAAAGCTTAAAGACTGCTCTACAAGTTGTATTATGTTGAAAAAAAAATGTAAAATAAAAACTAACACTTCAAAAATTCAAATTTTGAATTTCGCATAGTCCCTGTGAATTTGTTCAAAATCGTCCAGATTGTAGTCTCATATATTTACTAAAACACCACAAAGTTGCATTTTGGTCACTCAATGAGATCCGATTCAAAATTCAACATAAACCAACATTGACCATGCGAATATCTGGATTCAGATCGATAACCATTTGCCTGTTGCTATTTACCTGCAGCGTCAAATAATTTATATTCAATTTCATTTATTTCTTGATGTATTTATTTGAATTTACACAATTATCCACCTTTCAAGTTATATAGAGAGGTATTACGTTTCCGAACAGTACTCAATACAGGTCATTATTCTTGTTAGTCAGTATGGACGTTTCTAAATTTATATTGGCTACACTGATATGTTATTTTCATTCTTTGTTTCAGGATTGCTGTTACAGAACTTATTATGAAAGGGAAGGATATATTTCCTTCCCTTTCACAATATTTGTATCAAATGTATTATGAAACACAGTGACACTGTTTACAATCACTTCACATACTTTCAGCACAAACAATTAGTCAATAAATTATTTTTCCTATTTCAATTATGCACTTCCACATGTCTGTGACAGCAATCCTGAAAGGAAGGAATGAAAAACTCTTATATCAATGTAGCCAATATAAATTTAGAAACGTCCATACTGACTGACAAGAATAATGACCTGTATTGAGTACCGTTCGGAAACGTAATAACTCTCTAAATAACTCGAAAGGTGGATAATTGTGTAAATTCAAATGAATACATCAAGAAACAAATGAAATTTAATATAAATTCCTTCGATACTGCAGGTAAATAGCTACAGGCAAATGGTTATCGATCTGAACCCAGATTTTCACATAGTCAATATCTTGCAATGTTTGGTTTATGTTGAATTTTGAATCGGATCCCATTGAGTGCCCAAAATGCAACTTTGCGGTGTTTTAGTACACACGTGAGATTTTGAACAAATTCACAGGGACATTTCTATGCGAAATTCAAAATTTCAATTTTAATTTGACTTTTTGAAGTATTATTTTTTATTTTAGAGGGTTTATATATATATATATATATATATATATATATTTGGTCTAGGAATTAATTCGTGCGGTTGGTACGCACACATTGAAGCTGTAGTACAAACACAAAATACATAAATACCTTAAGAAAAATATTGTCCATCGCTAGCCACCACTTTCGCCCATCTGTCAGGCAATGTACGGATTCCGTGGCGAAAGAAGTCCTCATCCTTGGAAGCGATCCAGTCAGAGACCCATGTTTCGATATCTTCTGAAGAAGTAAACCGCTGTCCAATCAAATCGTTGTTCATGCAATCGAACAAGTAGTAGTCCGAAGGAGCACCGTCTGGTGAATACGGCGGGTGGGGTAAAACTTCCCATCCGACATTTTCTAAATAGGTTTTGACCGGTTTTGCGACATGTGGGCGAGCGTTATCATGTTGAACAATAAGTTTATCATGTCTGTTCTCCCATTCTGGTCGTGTTCTGGCCAGAGCTTGCTTCAAACGCATTAATTGTCGTCGATAACGTTCTCCATTCATAGTTTCACCCGGTTGCAGCAGCTCATAGTACACCACACCTTTCATATCCCACCATATGCACAGCATAACCTTTGCACAGTGAATATCTCGTTTTGGTTGTGATGGACCTGGTTCACCTGGTTTCACTCAGGCCTTTTTTTCGTTTAGGGTTCTCGTAATGGATCCACTTCTCATCACCCGTAATAATTCGATGCAGAAACCCCTTTCTGCTCTGTCGTTGAAGCAGCAATTCGCAAATGGTTTTTCGTCTTTCAACGTCTCTGTCTTTCAATTCATGTGGAACCCAATGTGACATCTTTTGAATCATTCCCATGGCTTCCAAGCGTTTGGAGACTGTTGTTTGATCAACGCCTAATGCTGCTGCAAGTTGTTCCTGCGTTTGACACGAATCCTGCTCGAGCAATGCTGTCAATTCTTCGTCTTGAAATTTTTTTGGCTGTCCAGCTCGCTCTTGGTCTGCCAAGCCGAAATCACCACTTCTAAACCGTGCAAACCACTTCTGACACGTTCGCTCAGCTAGAGCATGGTGACCATACACTTCCACCAAAATACGATGACTTTCAGTCGCACTTTTCTGCATGTTAAAGTAATGCACCAGGACACCCCGCAAAAACACTTTATCAGGCACAAATTGCGCCATGTTCACTTAACTACAAACTGGTGTTGTTGACGCTTTAATCCACTGCCCTATACTACGAACGATACGCGATGACAGGGGTTTGCAACACATGTGTGGATACACGGAACTGTGGGACGCTCCGTTCGTTGCGCCATCTCTTGTCCACCCGCACGAATTAATTCCTAGACCAAATATATATATATATATATATATATATATATATATATATATAATACAACTTGTAGAGCAGTCTTTAAGCTTTTCAATGGTGTTTGTTTCATGTCTCTAGTGCACATATTAACCATTTTATGATAATTTTTAATAATCACTGTAACTGAAAAAATTCTTTTTGACATTTTTGAACATCCTGTATGGGAGCACTTTCAGAAGGGGAGAGGTAATATTTGGAATTTTTTTCATCTACTGTAATAAAGCTGTGCACCAATTTTTACAAAAATCTGAGATTCTCCAGTCTGATGACTTGTTGATTTGACATGGAATGTCCCACTTATAATTTTTTCAGATATGGGATTTTAAGTAACAATGTGTAAGATTGCTGAAGTACATATAATAACATTACATATACATTTTCTTCTTCTTCCTTTTATCTTTCATCAGCATCTTCTTCTTTGTATATTTAATCAAGGAAATCCATGCTTTGCCATCTTGTCATCAACCACTTACACTTCAATAGCTTCTCTTAGAATTTTTTTCAGAATAGCTGCTGGATGTGCCATTTTCTCATATTCAAACTGTATTGTTGTCCTTCCATAATCTTGTATTTCCTGCTACTAGTGATTTAATAGAATACCCATATTTCTGTTTAATTCAACCTAGGTCAGTTCATCGTAACTAAAAGACTTATTTATTTAACAGTTGTGCCTCAAGTTGTTAAACAAAATGAGTTATATTTATGTATAATGCGTTTCCATTCCAGTTTCAACTTACAGTAAGACCACTGTTCGTCTATATTTATAATTGAAGTTATCTCTTTTCTTTAAAGGTGGAATGGCAATACACATGGAAAGAGCTAAAAGCACCACCAAAAACGGTAGACAAAGGAATTTTTCTCTCAACTGGAGATAGCAAGAAAAAGGTGTTAGGAATGTTTGGTTCAGCACAGAGTGGAAAACTTCTCTTGATACCCGAACAAGAGAAGAAACAGGTAATTCCAGGCATAGAGATTTTTTTTTTTTTTTTTCAAATAAATTGTTTTGATACAAAATAAGAGCACACGCCATTTCTTAAGTATTAATTTATAATCTTATTCAGGGAAACTAAAGGTAGAAAGAGAGAGAAAAGAACTTGCCCACTCTGTCGTTACCTTTAAGTGTCTTTTGTTCGATCCTGTTTGTGTGCCTGTTTATTGCGACTAAAGCACACTCATGTATTTTTATATTGAATTATTATAACTCAGTAATAAACGCAGATGACTAGTGTAGAAGAATAAATAACCAGCACAATGACAAATAAAATTCGCAAGCTATTCAAGGGGTTAGTTTATTTGGTAATTTGAAAATATGCAACAGATAATAAAGAGAAGACATTGGGTAACTTGAAGAACAAAACCAGCGTATTTCCTCTCATAGACAAAGGATGTGTTCTTATCACTCTTCTAACGATGTAAGGGTAAACAGAGAAAGTTGAATGTTACCTAAAACATTTTTTTAAAATGAGTTAGATACAGATACGCGCTACATGTAAGGAAAAGATAGAAATCCTATAAAGTAATTCTGAAAAAACGAAGTAGGAAATTCATAATGAACTGAAAAACTGCAACATTTGAAAGTAATCTAGTCGTATAATACAAGATTTGACAACAAAATTCCAGGACTGATGCTGGAATTCTGAAACTGCTAATGACAGAAAATTGTTTACTATGTGAGATTAAGTTTGCAGGACATGGAACAAAGTGCTAATATTATTGTTTACTGTAAGTTGGGAAATCAGTAGCAAATACTTACAATGATCAGAACTGTTTACTGTGAGAATGCCCAATCTCGTGGTTGTGTGTTTGAATAGTAGACCCGATTTCGTGATGGACGTGAAGACATTTCTTATGACCCCAGAGGTGGACATTTGTCAACAATTGTTTAGAAGATAATGTGTAGCATGTTGGCGACCTGCTGCAGTCACCGTACATCAACCGTGAAACTATCCGGTACAACCTAAACGATATAGGGCATTTTCGCGGTAAACACTTCTGATCGTCTTGTAGGTGTAACTTAAAACAAAACTTAATGTTTACTTTTGCACAGAGTGTCTTCGCTGACCGATATTGAGAAGGGCATACATATGCTGCCTTTACCAAAGCTTCACATGTCCTGCAAATTTCACATATAGCGTTAATCTCACATGATAACCAGTTTGCTGTCATTGGCAGTTATAGAGTACCAGTGTCAGTTCTGGAACCTTATTGTCAAACTTCATATTTTGAAACAAGATTTGGCTAGAGCCAGCGCTGAAGGTTACGAATCACAATTGAATCCGAGCAGTAGGGACAAATGATGTGCCCAGAAGCAGCAGAAATTAACAAAAGAAGAATGACGTAGTAGTAGTTCTAAAAGGTTGCATCCGACCTCATTGGTCTTGATTATTAGCCTTCTGCGAGTCCAGACCTTAGTCTGTTGGACTACAGATTATAATCAATGCTTGAAGGAATGATTTGCGTGAAATGGTGTCCCAGTATCGCCAGCCTCAAGTACTCCTTAGTTGCAATAGCATCATGTATCCCGTTGGATATCAGATGTGTGACTCAACTTAAAACTTATGACAAGATTAGGTAGGAAGAAACATTAACAGTATTCCCACTTACATGGTGAGCACAGGTTCCCTGATTTTTTCCAGGTCTATATACAGGGTATTTCAAAACAACACCGACAACGTTTGGGAGGTGATTTCTGACACCAAAATAAGACAAAAAGTATAGACCAACATGGGTGCACAGATACTTTCTTTTGAAGTTATAGCCTGCCGAACACATGAAAAATTGAACTTTAACCCTTTAGGGATCCTATGGTACAATTTGTACCATATGCACTTTTCATGGTACATTGCGTTATTTCTCTTCTATTTGAGCTTTTTCGTCCGGGCTTTTTTTGTTTTCCAAGTCCAGAGGCCTTGTAGAAGACATTACGTATGGTTTCAGACCGTCCTGCGTCCAGACATAGGAGGTGATGACGTCATAAGTCAAAAATTTATTTTCTCATTTTCTAAGCCTATGTTCAATATTTTTTGGCGGGCTTATTTTTCTACGTAGAAGATTGAAATTTTGCACAAACATTCAGTCCACCGAGTAGTATTTACCAGATTTTTTGTTCCGATGTCAGTGCTAAAACAGGGGGGGAACCAGAGGGGCAAAGGGGTAAAAATAGGGATTTTTTACCCCCAAAATCCCGTATTTCGTCATTTTCCCGCCAAAAAACATGATAGGACCACGTGAGTCATACCGTCTGAAAGGCCGTTCAATTCTGAACAGAACGACGGTCGAATTATTATTCTAGGGTAATTAGGGCCGTCTCAGAGAATTTTTATCCAAATATACTTCTGTATAGGTTAAAGTGGGGCATGGTAGGGACATTTTTTCTGGCGGGCCTATTTTTTCACGTAGAAGATTGAAATTTTGCACAAACATTCAGTCTACCGAGTACTATTTACCAGATTTTTTGTTCCGATGTCAGTGCTAAAACAGGGGGGGGGGAACCAGAGGGGCAAAGGGGTAAAAATAGGGAATTTTTACCCCAAAAATCCCGTATTTCGTCATTTTCCCGCCAAAAAAACATGATAGGACCACGTGAGTCATACCGTCTGAAAGGCCGTTCCATTCTGAAGAGAACGACGATCGAATTATTATTCTAGGGTAATTAGGGCCATCTCAGTGAATTTTTATCCAAATATACTTCTGTATAGGGTAAAAGTGGGGCATGGTAGGGAAATTTTTTCTGGCGGGCCTATTTTTTCACGTAGAAGATTGAAATTTTGCACAAACATTCAGTCCACCGAGTAGTATTTACCAGAAGTTTTTTTCTGATTTCTGCGTAAAAACAGGGGGGGGGGTCCAGAGGGGCAAAAGTTGAAAAAAGGGAAATTTTGCCCCAAAAATCCCTTTTTTCAGGAATTTCCCGCCTTAGATACATGATGGAGACATATGAATGGTACCGCCTGAAAGACAGTTCTATTCTGAACAGAATGATTGGCGGATTATAGTCCTAGGGTAATTAGGGATGTCTCAGGAATTTTTTTCCCTGAGATCATAGTGTTTTATGGTACTTTGGGGCACTGTGGGAATTTTTGATAAAAATTCTCTCGTCCTTACTATTCAAGATAGAAACTTGAAATTTGGCACACACATTCAGTATACCAAGTACTATTTCTCAGATTTTTTTTTAGATGGCTACGATCACACAGGGGGGGTCCAGGGGGGCCAAAGTTCGAGGAAAAAATTTTTCCCTCCGAAATTTTCACTTTGACATTTTTTCCCCGCTTCTGGTATATGGTATGAGCACGCAAGTGGTACCATTTGAAAGCCAGCTCTATTCTGAAAAGAATGAGGTATGAACCATGATCCTAGGATAAATAGTGACGATGCAGTAGCTGCTTGACTGAAAGTCTAAAAAATAGCCCATAAAGCCAGGATCAAAAAAGGGTTAAAGGGCCATAGCTCCAAAACTATCGGACCTACCGCAGTCGAGTCAAGACTTCACTTAGGCTGCACTATCCAAAAATAAATGTTTCAGAATCCTAAGGTACTTACGCAGCAATTTCTGCAGAGGAAGTTTGGCTACGGGCATATAACTTGAACTACTCACTAACCACCTCTATAAAAAATGTTGTGGAAGTATCGCAGGATTGTGAAGCATGGATATTTGGATAGGGGACATACCCGAGTGAAATCTAAGTGAAGAGACCCAAGAAGTCTACCCAAGAGTTCTAAGTGAAGTCTTGACCCGACTGCGGTAGGTCCCATAGTTTTGGAGCTATGGCCCTTTAAATTTCAATTTTTCATGTTTTCGACAGGCTATAACTCCGAAAGAAAGCATTTGTGCACCCAGGTTGGTCTGTAGTTTTTGTCTCATCTTGGTTGTCAGGAATCACCTCCCAAACGTTGTCGGTGTTGTTTTGAAACACACTGTATAACGTAAAAAAGCAGCCATTTTTCCCGACCAAGGAGTTCCTCATGTATATATATCGGATGTTCTAAAAATGGCGCACACGGACCACAGAGCACTATTCGACAGGTCAAAATAAAGCGAAAATGTTATATGATGAAATACCCTGCCATCAAGAGTTACGTCAATTGTTACGCTAAGTGGCTCTAGTGTCGACGTCTATCGACTTAAGCTGTAATCTGACAAGAATCAATGTAATTATTTGATGGGTTGGTAGATCTACTGTATGGTTCTTTATCTGCGACGTTGGCACTTACTGCATTTTACGTTTCCAGGGGAGGACTCGGAAGGTATATAAATACGTACATATATATTTTCCGCTTTGTTTTCACTTTTATATATATATCGAGAGAGAAATTTTGCAAAACAAACTGGTTTGTCTTATAAGGTATCCTTTACCAAAGAACTGGATAAGACAAAAAGAAAAATAGGTTCTGAGAAAAAAAAATCCGTATTTAAAATTCCCTGACTTCTCTTGGTTTTTTAATGAAATTCCCCGACTTCCAGGACTTTTTACGAGTAACCTGAATTCCCCGACTTAATCAGAATTTCCACACCCATTTTTGTTATTATTTTTTTTAATTACCGTAAGTGCGGGCTACTTGGACCCTTAAGGGGCTACTTGGACCCATACCAAAAACTCGTTTAAAGTCCCATATGCAATGGAATAATGAGTGAGTTCAGAGTTAGATCCGTTAGATAGGATCAAAATGCAGGCGTACACACATTGAAACTAGTTCTATGGTAGGCTACGATTTAGCAGCATTGGCGAGAAAGGTCGTTGACGAAAACAGTGTATTTATTGACCGCCAAACTTTTATGTGTGGACACTATTTGCAAGGAAGTGGAACCAATGCTAAGTAAACATATAAGTAGTTACATATAGGTTCATGAAACTGACATGGTAAACTTTTTCATATACAATAAGATGTGTGCGTAATTGCATTATTTATGAAGTGTGTACATATGACCTGGAAAACATGGATATTTTGTCCCACCACATCTTTTGTTATCTTTATCCCACCCCATCCTTTGTTATCTTTATATATGAAAAATAAAGATCTGTTGTCACGTGTCACACAAGTAAAAACTTTTCGTTGTGTCCTTAAGGATACCGGTACAAAATGGTACATCAATATAAAAGATTGCCTGCAGGTCGAAAATATGCTGATTTTTCATAACAGCTTGAAGAATGTTTACCAGCAATTCAGTCGAAGAAAATGTCGCAAAAGGAAACAGAAGTTCACTTCAAGATAAGTCGTTCCACCATAGAAAGAAGATTAAAGAACAGGTCAAGGCAGAATCCGGGCCATCTGAAAGTGTTCACTGAAGAAGAAGAATTAGCCTTCGCTAGTCATCTTGATAAAGTTTGTGTTTTCGGATTCCTCGTTAATTAACTTGATTTGAGATTTATTGTGAAGTTCTATTTAGCCATGCATGGGAGAACTGTCATTGCTTTCTAAGACAATCTTCCCAGTCGAGATTGGGTGAAGTTATTTTAGAAACTGCACCTCCAGTCAACGACTAGATTCGCTGCTAATATAGATAGGGCTCGTGCAGCTGTAGAAGAAAACGTAATCAGCTATTACAGTCATTATATTTGATAGTACCTCTTAAAATGTTCTCTTTGTGGTTTGCAGTAAATAAAAAGTGTTGTTCTTAGAACACCTACGTCCTACATAGTTCCAGAGCAGATTTCAATGGTTTTCTGTAGGAAAATATGGGGGTGGGTTCAAGTAGCCCGAACGCGAGTCTTACTTGGACCCATTTTTTACAATAATCGCCTGTGCTTTGTTTTCAATATATGTAAATAAAACTGTCCTTGATATGTACAATAAAGCCTGTAGTTCCACTTAATATGGGTTATGACTATAACTTTCGAGTTTTCGTGGATGAAAACAGGCCGAAAGAACGAATTTATTGCAAAATTGGGTCCAAGTAGCCCGCATCTACGGTACTTGACGTTAGGAATATATTTCCAGTTTCTAGTTGTTGTTTTTTTTTTTTTTTTTTTTTTTTTATTTTTTTTATAAGTTTTAATTCAACCGGAATTTCACTTCATTCATGTGACGTATTAAAGAATTTGTATGTGTCTCAGATTGTAATTTTACATTTACGAATATTTAAGCACGTATTTACAATCATAGGTAGGAATTTATAATTGGCCAATCACATATTTATAAAAATATTTCTGGATGATCCGTTGAATTGCTCTGTTGTCCAAAATTAGAATACATGGTTTAAAAGGTAACCTCAACAAAAACTGAACATGTTGAAATGTCATAAAGTTTATTTTGTATTTTTAAGGTATTAAATATAATTGTACCTGAAAATAATTTAACAATATATTGTATAACTGTCTGCTTTTTTCAGTGGGTAGAGAAGAAAATGCAAGAACTGTACAAACAAGCGACTAAGTGAAATAAAAATGAATACACATATAAAATCTCTGAAGCAACTCTAGAAGAGAAGAAAACTTGAAGTTCTGCCAGCAGAAGAAGTAACGCATTTACTTGCATTTTTCTACATAAATTACCAGCTTTATGAAGCTTATCCTGGGCTAAAATAATTTTAACTTGTTGTTCCTTTCATGTGTTCGCTAAAGGAAGTAAAAACTGCCATTGTGATTTGACTGAATTTATTAATCTAAGAATAGGAATAAAAATAAATAATATCTTGAAAAATCGAGTGTGGTTGATGCTTCTTGTAATAATAATAATAATAAAGTTTTATAGTTTCAATTTTATGAAGAAAAAAGAAAACTTGAGAATTAACACATCAGTTTTGCTTGAAATTCATAAATGAAGATGATGTACTTCGTATATTTAGAATATCTGCCATGTGCCTTGTATGTATGTAATGAAGACTTTTGTATAATTTTTCCCTTTGTAATGTCTGTGATTTTTTTAAGTACTTTTTTTTTGTTACTTTCCTATGCATAATAACAACAATTTGTGTATATAAAGTCTTCTGTCGTAAGTTTGTGTTATATATAGTTGTGAAGTTGTTGAGGAGAAATTAGTTACTAATAATACTTTAGATTGAATTTTTGCTAGGGAAAACAAATAATAATTCTCATGGTAATCGACGTGAATTTTTAATTTCTTTCGAGCTTCCTCTAGTTGTGATCTTTTACAAGATTTCTATAAAGGCTCTAACAGCTAATATTGTTAAGACTTAAACATTTGGAACAGAAAAAATCAGTAGCACAACCGATTAATAATTATTAAAGCTCTGACGCTTTAAGTAGACATGAAAAATAAAAGTATACAATTTTGTAATGAAAGTATATTCTGAACAAAATTATGTAGTTTTATGGGTATTATTTGTTGAATGCTATTTTTTAAATATGTTATACTCCAAGTTACCTTGAATAAACATCTATTCGAAGTTATATAATAAGAAAAACCATAATCATACTTTTAATTAATTCACGTTACTTAATTGTGGAGTGTTGTAACGAAATAACCCTGCTTGGAAAGTTAATTTATTGGCATGTAGAAAAATTTACATAATTGCGAATTACATAATTAAATGTACTTTCAGAAGGAATTAGGATACCGCCACCTCCTCCGTCGTTAAAAATTCTATTCCGTTTCAGTCATTCCTAAACGTTATCTTGCATACAAGATACTGTTTCAGAAATTGAAAGTAACCATAAGACGTGTTTGCTAGTTAATAGAATTGCTATGTGCATGAAGAATAATATGCGAGTAATGTTAACGTTTACTTAGCACATACATGACGACAGGTACGTTAAAGTGTAGAATTCAGGAAAGCCGTATGATAAATTTTGAGGCGAGCTTAATGCAAATAAGGTACAGTACAAAAGAAGCCAGAGTAGAAATCTGTTAGACCAGCTACCATTTCTATAGGCTTTAAATTTAATTTATCTTTAAAATGTTGTATTTATGAATCTTTTTACAAGTCAAGCTTAAATGAAATTATTCAAAATAACTACTAAATTACATGAGGAGTGTTTAGTAAAGAACTGAATGAGAAATAAATTTCAGGTACTAAACTTTTTTTTCTTAAGTGATTGAAATTTCAATTGTCAGAAGTTTCTATTTCTGTAAAATCCTCTCCGAGGAGGATGTAGTGATGGGATGAAATATCCTGCAGTGTTATCATCCTTCATATATTGCCCTTAAAGTTCGTTTACATGATAAACAGAAACTTGATATCAAAAGCTTTTCATACAGGTATACCATGCTAAGACGTTCAGTTCAGCATTACCTTATAGGGAATTGAGAGGCTTGTTATGTCGAAACTATGGAATTTTTGGTTCTAAAGATTTAAGTGCAGTAAATTACGAATTTTAGTAGGAAAATCAAACCATATAATTATTAATAAGATATTATCTAAATTAGTCAGAAGTACTTAATAATAAATTTTATATATGTATATATATAGTGTGTGTGTCTGTCATTAAAAGAAACTTATAAATTTGTATGATGAACTTGTTTATAAAAGCGTTATTTCTGCTTTATAAATAAAGATTAATTCATTGTGTTAGATGCAAAAATAGTCATTACGAGTTTAAATAATTAAGACTTCCTTGCATGATAATATGACAGGCTGCATGTTTGTTGAGGCCAAGTCTTAGCACAGAACAGTTCATGGAACATATAGAATCATCATAAAAGAGTAAAGGTAACTGTCTGAAGCTCCATGATATTACTATATGTCAATTGCAGAAAAGTGGATGTAATAGTGCAATTACCAACATTATGGATAAGTTCGTAAAACACAGTCGAAATAAGCGATTTAACTAATCACAACCTGAAACACACACACGCATGATATTTAGATGATGATTTTGAACTATTTCTACAATCGGCTCTGTATATATATAGAATGAATAGTTGTATATTTACTGGAACGCAGGCCACCACAGAGGTTTGCTTTGAAAATAATAAATATGTGCCGAATTCTGTTCTTTACTCGAACACCTCTTGTATAATAAGAACTTAAGCTAACGACTACATACATTACTGTGGAGGTAGTGCATTCCGTCTAGTCGTTTTCTGCTAAAAGTTTCATTTAAGCAAACTATCATTCATGAATACAGACATTAGACTAAATCCTTGATATAATGTATATTTTGTTAAACAATCCATTGCTGCTGTAAAACATCGATCGGTATTCTAAAGCAATCTATTCGTTGAAGACTTAAAGCAAATCAAGGTAATAAGTGCCACTTTGTAATTCGAGTGTACTCATCCCGATAAAATATAGAAGAATCGAACATTACACGTGATCCTTTGGCGATGCTTATAGGTAACGGATCGCATACGCCTGGAAGTGAATTAAGAAAAAAAAAAAGCGTTATCCTCGAGTTTGCGAATGGCACCTAGATCTTTATTTATTTAAGTCCTGAATTATCTTTCTTTTCTTCATTCTTGAAAAATAAGTGCGTAAAATTTGTAAAATATGTTAAATATATTAAGAGTTGAACTTGATTTAATGTTTGGGAATTTTCATTAACGTCTTTTTCATGGGTATTACAATGATTTATATTTCACTAGACACTGTTTATCCCTATTTATGAATAATTTGCAGTAGGTAGTAAGTATGAACTATATATTTTGTTCATATACTAGAATTTAATGAAGGAAGGAACTAATAGTGTGAAAATTGTTAAGCTATTACAAGATCATCAGACAGTATTGTGAAAGAATGTCTCTTTCTAACAATCGTATATTGGCCCAGGAAACATCAGAGTGCCATATTTTTAATACATTTTTAAAATGGAAACCTAGTTGTTCAAGTAATATTGCTGATAAATATATTATTGTTTGTAAGATTTTAAAATGAAGAAAACCAGGTACGACCAAAGAGAATAATGATTTTGCTTTGGGCATTAAATAAATCATATATATGCAACTTATTTGCTACAAAGAGAGAGACATCACATATTGTTCCTTTCCTTTATAATTAACTTGTTAATGCGTGTTTCTGCACATGTTAGTGGGTGAAAGTATATATATTTATAATAACGTTATGACTGTAATTTGATAGTGAGATTTCTTTTTGCATTATTCACCGTACCGAATTAAAGTTATTTTTTGTACCTGCACGCTCTATTCCATTCTTAAATTGTTGCTCTTAAATAGATTTAAGAATACAAAGACATTGCAACAATGCTTTGTTGTTTGTTGATCTATAAGTGTACACTAACGGTTGTATGGAATATCATTTGTGTTGTATTTGACGAATTTATCAAATGTTTTCTAGTCGAACTGCAAGCTTTTCATACCAAAACACAAATAATAAAGTCTCTTTTTTTATGGCGTATCTTTTTTTCAATAGCTGCATTATCCTTTTTTTTTTTTTTTTAACGTCCCACGATTATAGTTCGAGGCTGAGGCAGATTGTGATAAGAGAATGAACGAAATAGTGGAATAAATCTGGAGAACCCCAAAAGAAACTAAGGACACTGTGTTTGTCCACTTATAGCGTATTGCGATCAAATCAGGGGTGAGCACTCTACCACCTATCCACTGTGGCTCCTCCATTATCCTTACTGAAATAAGATTATTTCTTATAACTTTATATTCATACATTACAAATAAAATTAAAGTATTACTTAAGTTTATGCACTCTTGGCTAAACAAAACATGATGAATAAGCCTTGATGAAATAAAATCTAGTTTTCGTCCCACACTTATGCCGTGTAGGCTGAAGGAGACGGCGGTATGAGAATGAATGAAATGGTGAAATAAAGAAAGTGGGAGGAAACGAGGAAACCTTCGTATGCGGTATTGGTCCATCACAAAGTCCACGTGACACGAATTGGGATCGAATCAGGGACCCCACGCACCAGTGATGAACGTTCTACCACAGAGACCGCGGTCCTGCGATAATGGAATGAGTTAGTAAAATTATAGTAGTGAAAGAAACTGCAGAACCCTTACAAAACGCGGACACACAATGCTGTCCACCAAAGGACTGGGCCGCCCGGATACCCAGAAATTTCCGGATGGGCCCTGCCCTCTGCAAAATCACTTAAGATATTGCTCAATTAGTTATAACTAATTCAAAGCTCCGTTCTCGTTCATAGTAACCAGTGGCGTAACTAATGGGCGCGCTTTGCTAGTGAACGGGGGGCACTAGTGAAAGGGAGCTCCTGCCTAACCTTGTTGAAAAATCAATAAGGCAATTAAAAAAGTCTCAAAAATACATATAAGTTATTAACTCGAAAATGTAATCTCGTCCATAATTTATGTATTCAATAATGTGATGTGCAATCGGTAACACATAAAAAACATACATATAGAATTGATTCTCCTACGGTAAGGAAACCGTGTTAGACATGGAGTTGTTGGACGCGAGTGGTGGCAATGAATAATGGTCCCCTGAGCACAGCGATAATGTCAGAAAACGGACCCAAAGCCCTAGAAATTGGGCCCCGAAGTTTCGAGCTTGGACCCCTTTTATCCACTAATGAAATGTGTGGTTCTTCGACTGGGAGGTGACAATGGAAAGGTCGTGGTCTGCTGAACACAGCGATGATGTTACAAATCGAGCCCGGGGTCTGATGTCCCCAGATATCGGGCCCCGAAAGTATAGGATCGAGTCCCTTCTATTCAACAATAAAGCATAGAGTTTTTGGACGTGGGTGGTTGCATTGGAAAGGATTGGTTTCTCCTGAGCACATCAGTGTCGTAAATCTGGCCCGGAGCCCGAAGCTCAAGAAATCTGGTCCCAAAGGATGGTCATGCCATATTCTCCATGCGTTTTGCTCACAAAAGTAAGTTTTCTTATTATCCTGCCTGGATGTTATTCAACCGAACATTACAAGATAATACGGTGATGATGCATGTCAGTAAGGGACAGCGGAAATAGAATAGAAGGGATCTACGCCAAAAATATGTGGGTCCCGAATTCTTGGATTTTGGGCCACGGGACCGATTTCTAACATCACCGCTGTGCTCAGAGGACCCGGTTCTTTCCAACGCCACAACTCACGTTTCCAACTCCTGTCTAACAGAGTTTCCTTACTGTAGGAGGATTTTCATAGAATATTTTCCATGTTTTTATCCAAGAGTAACAAAGACATTACAAAGCTGTGGGAATTAACAGGGCATTAGATTGTACATTTTTTATCGTATATGTAAAGTACACGGATAATAGTGAATCCCAATGGAAACGCACCATCCCTTTCTTGCAAATCTTTATATTTTAACTTATGATTTTTATTTTATTTTTTACTTGTTTTCAAAACTTGGATAGAAGGTTGTCTCCATTGCTGATGCAATCATAGTTTTTTTTTTTTTTTTTTTTTTTTCATCGAGTCGATAAAGAGGAAGGGGAATAGCAAAATGGGATTTCTAATTTGGTACACCTAACAATATTGCATTGGCGGGAGCCCATTTGCGAATATTGCGGGGGGTTAGGGGGACGCAATCTTAGTTACATTACTAATAGTAACATTAAAATAATTTGAATTGCATTTATGCGTGTGTTATGTGGAATAATTCATCCTACGGAAATGTATGGATTACACAGGTCATATGGGTCTTTAATACGAAGGGGCTCCCGAAGCAAACAGGTCACGAAAGGATATTACAATTAATTACTGTCGAAACTTGGAACCCAATTAACGATGAGCTTTCTTGTATTTTCTTAACATTTCATTTCACAGCGATCTCATCCTTTCCAATCCCTAAAAAATAAAATTTCCAATCATAAAATCACACTTTTTTTTTTTTTTTAAGTTGCAACACCGATTGCCTTACTACCATCTAAAACCTCGAAAAGATAAAAAGAACCGCGCACATT
Source organism: Thermobia domestica (assembly GCF_964235325.1). Classification (NCBI taxonomy): domain Eukaryota; kingdom Metazoa; phylum Arthropoda; class Insecta; order Zygentoma; family Lepismatidae; genus Thermobia; species Thermobia domestica. Next base: position 330,656,107 of record NC_137455.1, read on the forward strand.
GTTGTAACCCGAACTTGTTCTTTTTTAAAGTTAGAATTGAAAAATGTTAAAAAATAAACTCCATTATAGCTAAGCAAACACTATTCGGAGTATTCTAGTTCAGTTTCAGTACAATTCCGCTAGTGTCCGAACCATCACTAACGGTTAGAACGTACAGTACGCAAATAGCTGCATATTTGTGACCCCAAAACTGTAGTAAGGATTATGTTCTATATGCAATACTCTAAGCGTAGAACTGTTTCATTTGGCGAATTTGATTTTCTTTAAAATCTGAAAGTGATGGAATAGAGAAAAGGTACACGATTAACACAAAATCGAAAGAAAGAAAAATCCGGGTATCAGAAACGTAAAGAAGCAGAAAATAATACAGTTGTTGCAGTTGGAAGTGAACCAAAGCAGCGAAAACTGCTTTTTCTAGCAACTTCTCAAGCGGTAAAAGTAAGCTTTGTACTTCTATTTTTCACTCATTTATTTAAGTTTGTGGGATGTCAGCGACAAAGCAATTTACCTCAATAGAAATAACAAGAGGAAGACGTTACCCACGGCTAGTGCCAGATTAATCCGCGTGAAAGCCTCCAAGCTACTCGAAAAAGTGAACCCCAGAAAAAATAAAAAGAAATAGCTAAGAAAAAGTAAAACCAAGATGAAATTTTTGCGTGGGCGCTCTAGTGGGAAAGCAATATAATTGAACTAACTATAAGTAGAAAAGTATTACATTGGCCGCTAGATTGGAAATAATCATCACTGCTATGCATTACAGTACATGTATCGAAGTTCACACTTACACCAGACGTTTTATAGGCTGATAGCTGGAAGGAAATTAGGTTTTACGAGGAAAATTATCATTTTAAGTTGCTATCCATGTAGGGAAAGAGGAAACTTTATTTATGGCAATTTTGACCCAAGCCCGTCTCAAGACCTAGGGATGACGTCCCCGACACGCCTCCGAGCAAAGGAATTGAGAAGGAAGCGCCTAGGGCTTTATTCAAGGTACCATCCCGGCATTCGTCTGGTGTGACTGAGGGAAACCCTGGAAAACCAGTCAAGATAGCCGGCGGCAGGGTTCGAACCTGCTTGCCTCCCTAATTGCCTGCTCCGAGAGCAGACTTACGACGCTGGGTGAACGCCGAAAAGTTGCACTCCCACCGGAAATCGAACCCGGGATAGGGTAAACAGAAGTCCGACTTTTAGCTACTAGACGAAACCGGGGCTCTCTGTTTATCTTTCTTTGAGTTAAAATTGAGAAAAATGCAGTAAGAGTATCCCCACGACATCGTATTCATTCTTTGGCCTATCTTCTGTTTCATGATGTAGTTTTTAGCTCTCGGAAACAATTTAAGAAAGCTTTTTGTAATCATAGTCGGGTCCAGTGGTGGGGAGGAATAGTCGTTCGCCCTCCCGAGCGTAATTCTTCCTAGTATTTGCATTGGCGTATCCGGATAGGGGGTGGCAAAGGGAACCCCTATGAAGCCCCCTTCATCAAGGCCCTTAACTCTTAAATTCCGACTTTTTAAGGTAAATTATAGACTTTCAGTCAAGTGACTACAGCATCATTCCTATTTATCGTAGGATCATGGTTCATACCTCGTTTCTTTCACAATAGAGTAACCTTTCAAATAGTACCATTCAAATTTCCCTATCACATGTCTCTGGGGCGGGAAATTTTGAGAGAAATCTTAATTTTTCTCTGAATATATATATATATATATATATATATATATATATATATATATATATATATAGATAGATAGATAGATAGATAGATAGATAGATAGATAGATAGATATATTTAATTTTGAGCCCCTCTAAATCCCCTATGTTAACATAGAGATCTGAAAATCAACTGAAAAATACTAAGGGATGTACTAAATTGCGATCTTGAATAGTAAGAGCGGGAAAAGTATTTATCAATAATCCCCACAATGCCCCAGATTACCGCAAAAGACCCTGATCTCAGGTAAAAAAAAAAAAAATCCTGAGACATCCCTATTTATCCTAGGATCTTAATAGAACTCCTTTTCAAATGGTACCATTCACGTCACCATCATGTATCCGAGGTGGGAAAATCGCGAAGAAGGAATTTTTGGTTAAAATATAACTTTTTAAAACTCTTTGCCCTTCTAGACCCACTCGTGTGTTAACGCAAAGATCTGAAAAAATCTGATAAATACTACTCAGAGGACTCAATGTTTGTGCAAAATTTCACTCTTCTAGGTGCAAAAGCAAGCCTGTCAAAAAATAATAAAAATAGGCCTAACAATTTCTTTAAAGTTATGACGTCATCACCTCCTATGTCTCGACGCAGAAAGGCGTGAAACCATACGGAATGTGTTCTACAATGCCTCTAAACTTGAAAAGCTCAGGTTATGAATTACGCGCAAATTCTCATTGCTTATCATTAATTAACCTAAAACACACCTGTTGCAGTCATTTTACAATAACATTGTATGCAGGGCCGCGTTTCTGTCAAAAAAATTCCCATTCTACGGACTTGCATCAAATAGCATTTCTACATGGCAACACTGCATCAACTTCGTCACATTTTCGCACCATTGATGCAAACTGCACATATAAACAGAAATGAAATGAAATCTGTGAGTTTTACGTCCCACGGTTATGCCGGTTAGGCTAAAGGAGACGGTGATGATGAGTAATGAATGAAACGGTGGAATGAAGAAAGTGGGAGGAAACGGGAGAACCCCGAGGAAACCCACGCACACGGTGTTTGTCCACCACAAAGTTCACTTGGCGGGGGCTGGGATCGAACCCGAGACCCCAAGCACCAGAGGTGAACGCTCTACCATTGAGCCACCGCGGCCCCCCACATATAAACAGAGATTCAACCGCAGGAAATCAGTTTTCTGCAAATGAATGCTGATTTTCATTTTGTACATTTTTTATTGTACACTTTCGACACTTCCTTTCGTTACTACACAAAAACGTTACAAATTCCAACATCAGTCATGATCTCGAAAATATCTACATAAAACACACTTACATTTGTTTGAAGCCTCAGATCTTTATCGTTCTTGGTTCAAAAGATATACGCAATCAAACTTTGACCTGTGCAACTTTACGAACACACTGTAGAAATCAAAGGAGTTAAGCATCATTCTCCCAGACCGCCTTTTCCAAAGGCTGACATGGTGTGGGTCGAATCAGGGATAAATGTTCTACCGCTGAGGCCACTACGTCCCATATTATTCTCCGAACTTCAATAGTACCTGTAGTAATAATAAGGCGGAAATCGATTAGTGGTTAGTTTCAATTAACCTACAGAGCATATACGTGAGAGGCACATTTTAAAAATTCGTGTTACCTTATGAAGAGCATTTAAAACTGTGACAAATGAGAGGTGTCACTGAAACTAAATATAGTTTCGCACTGAAATAAATTTATTTTTGGACATAGTCCAATGTTTTTTTCCATTTTTATTCCTCCCAAATTTTGAGATTTGTCCAATGCTGTGAAATAAGCTTCTTTGTCAAGAATGACCTCACCAAATGCAATCATCATCTACCGAAGCAGATCTTAAGATCTCTTAAAGAGAAAAAAAGTCGGAGGCGGCTAAACCGGTAGAATGTGGTGGATGAGGTAGCCAGTTCTTAGTGTAACTTGATAATTTTGACTATGGCAATACTCTTGCCAAGGATAATTTTTCTTCGCTTTTCACCACTTCTTTGTAAAATCTCTCTAAGGCACAGTATTTATCTGTAGAATATGAAAAATACTTCATGGGAATCCTAGAAAAATCATTGCGATGATTTTGCCAGCTGTAGAACAGTTATATATATAAATATATATATAAAGCACGTTCTTCCGAAGTCCGCTGCTTTGACAATTCTTAGCTTTCTAGGTGGTAGTTAGTGTGTTTCTTGAATAGCAACATAAAGCCTTAAAATCTCACTTGGGCCGAGCACTTCCACATGTCCAAACACTATATCGAAATGTTCATGCGATAAAGCTTTTGGTCAAAAGTAAGCAATAGCCGATCAATCTTCCCTATAGCTTTCTCATATCCAAATATTCATGAAGATGATTAAAAACACATTTGACTGAAATGTTTACCATCTTAGATAACTTGCGTGTCTTCACTTGACGAACTTTTCTATACAATATCATTAATTTTATTCACCATTTCCTCAGATATGAAGACCTTTGGACGCCCACAGCCAGCACCGTGCTCATCGACCACAACAAAATTCTGTGACCTTTTCATTATTGGTAGTGCGAAGGAGTCTCTCCATAATACAGTATGTTTCAAAATGGATATCGGGGTTTTAAGGCTTTGTAGTGTTTATTACAATTATAAATAATACATCAAACGAAAGAGGAACTCAAACAAGTTTTGTATGCACGCATGCACATGCACTGTTTCCTATGTCTGCCCTTAGAAAACGCTAGTAGCAAAAATGGCGACTAGTAAGCAGAAAACTTTCTGTATTTTACATTTTGCAGACTGAATCTGTAATTACAGTGCAACGTGCTTTCCGTATTAAGTTCAATTGCAATCTACCTAGTGATAACATCCGGAGACGGTTATCAGTTTGAAAACACCAGCTGTCTGTACAAAGGGAAGAGTGCGGGACGACCAAAAGTGACTGAGGAACGTGCTGAACGAGTGAGAGAGTCTTTCACGCGTAGCCCTAAATCAATTCGGAAGACTACTCGTGAATTAGCAATTCCAGTGACGTCTGTGTGTAGAATTTTAAGGAGATTGACGAATTTAAGAAAACAGGTTGCAACAATTACTCCAAACACTGATTAAGGTTTGGGAGGAACTCGCCTATCGACTCGATGTATGCCGTGTGACGAATGTTGTTCACATTGAACACTCGTAGAAAAACTGTTTGACTTGCTCTTTCATTTGATGTGTTATTTATAATCGTACGTCAAATGTAATAAATACTACATAGCCTTATAACTCCGAAATTCATTTTGAAACACTCTATACTTTTCAAGATTTTGTTTCCTTAATAGTTCTCTTCGCAAAACCTAATACTTAATCAGCACACAAAATTAACTTCTATCCATTTCAAATACTACACACGCACGTATCTGTGAAGAATGGTGTCAACAACCAACCATTATCAGCCATAGCAGATAGATTTATATCACAGTATAATATACGAGGATGGGTTGATAAGATCTCAGCCTCACTAAGAAAACAAGCAGATGGGAAGCGAAGCTTAGTGTTTTTATTCAACATATTCCCCTTGTAGTTCAATGCACTTTTCACATCGCTGCTGTAATGCTTGCAGGCCAGACAAATAGAAGTCGGATGAATGCTCTGCAAACCAGGCCTCTGAAAAATGACGTCATCGGCGCCATTGAAATGCGTTCCCTTTTAAAACATTTTAGTTTAGGAAAGATAAAAGTCTGATGGAGCCAAATCAGGCGAATAAGGTGAATGTTTCTGTATTAAAACCGTAGGTCCTCCAATTTTTGCAATGTCAGACGTTCCTTGTGTGAGGGCGCATTGTCCTGGAGGAAGATTACCCCTTTTGACAGTTTTCCACTTCTATTCTCCTTTAGTGCTGTTTTTAGTTTGTCCAGAAGAGATGAATAATAAGTTGCATTGCTGGTTTCACCCGATTTCAGATAATCTAGCAATAGAATTCCTTCACAACACCAGAAGACCGTAGCAAGGACCTTAGCAGAAGAGCGCTGTGTCCTAGCCTTCTTCGGACGTGGAGAACCGCTGTGGCGCCATTTCGCCGATTGCTGTTCCGTCGTGGGATCGTACAAATATAACCAGGTTTCATCCACTGTTACCAGCCGTTGCAAAAAAATGGCCTTATCCGTTGAAATTGGTAGAGAACTGCCTTACTTGCCTCCACCCGTTCACGCTTCTGATCTGCGTTCCAAAGTTTCGGAATCCATTTTGCCGCGACCTTCCTCATACCCAAGTCTTCATGGATAACTTTCTACACTCGTTCATGAATAATGCCCAATGTGTCCTCTATCTGTTTGAGCGGGATTCGGCGATTGTCGAGAATCATCCGGTGAATGGCGTCAATCATCAGATCACTGAAATTGGTCTGTCACACCTTGGATCATCGTTCAGACCAAACTGCCCAAGTTTGAAGTTCGCTGCCCATTTCTGCACAGTGGCATACGATGGTGCCTTGTCCCCCAGTGTCGTGACAAGGTCGTTGTGGATCTCCTTCGGTGAGAGTCTCTTTAGGAAGAGGTACTTGAATGTACGGTGTTCAAATTTATTAATTTCTGAGACGTGGACTGACATCCACACTTTGGACCTGAAAAAAAAAAAATAATTAAAATTGGTTTAGTCAAACCAAATTTTGCACAGTAGCTTCACAAATTATAAGCCTCATAAACGTATATAACTTTTATATCTAGCTTTGTTTGAAACTGGGTAGGCTGAGAACTTATTAGCCTACCCTCGTACAACTTTTTTCATGTGAGTGACACCAATCTGTCACGCTTGGAACAAACATATCAATGTTACAATTCCCTAGAAGTTAACATTAAAAGGAGAGTCAATAATGCATTGTAAGTTTTTAATTTAGTAGTGACTCCATATGTCCTTATTTTTCCTCAGTCTACTATTTTCTAAGGTCCTTATCATCTTACGGTTAGATTTGAATATATATGTCGGTATTATCTTAAAAATTAATTTACTCCGTTTTGTTTCATTTGTTTTATAGCAGATTACTATGAAACTACCAAATACTTACGTATGAAATATTTTTAGTATTTTAAAGTAATATTGATGTAACTAATTTACTTGGCTTTGTAATGGCAAAAAGTCTGCATTTTACTTTGATATTATCAAACAAAATTATTATTTAGGGGCCGCAGTGGCTCACTGGTAGAGCGCTCACCTTTGGTGCCTGGGGTCCCTGGTTCGATCCCAGCTCGCGCCGTGTGGACTTTGTGGTGGACAAACACCGTGCTCTTGGGTTTTCTCGGGTTCTCCCGTTTCCTCCCACTTTCTTCATTCCACCATTTCACTCATTTCTCATTATCACGTCTTCTTTAGTCTAACCGGCATAACCGTGGGACGTTAAACTTAAATATTTCATTTTCATTTTCAAAATTATTTAAAATAGTAAATATTAAACATTTTACTGTTATAAAATAACTAATATTAAAAATTTTATTTAACAACATAACATACATATATTTATTCAAAATTTAGAAATCATTTACTGCATTACAAATTACATAACCTAGCTCTACAATTGCATTTTAACTGTTTCACTTATTAATGTTTCTGAATCGTTTAGAAGATGGTTTTGAAGTTTTTTGAATATCACCACAAATATAATTGTCGTGTTCTAATGAATTTAATACTAGTTTGTTTGTGCATGATTCGCCCGCACATTCTCCACACATTGATGTGCAGTGGAGTCCACACCGTACAAAATGCAGTAGATTATCTGGCGCTGGTGGCAAAGTTGATGCCACGGATACGTACTGTCCCGCCTCTATTTTCCATCTCCCTTCCACTCTTGTATCTGGTGGTACACTCGAAAACTCTGCTGGCGCACTGCAGCTGAACTTGGAGGGAGGCTTGCGAGATTCATGATATAATTCGGTGTTTTTTTCGCAACAGTTTGAATATATTTCTTAAATCTTGTCCTGTCAAGTCCATCTGTTATTTCCTTTTTGTGCGTGTGTGAATTTTTTTTCTTTTTTTCAAACGTTTTTCCGCCTTTAACTGTAAAATATTTTCGCATGTTTAGCATAATCTAAATGCTTTAAATTCAACACTTTACACTACATTAAATGGACTAGTTTGCTTTCTGCATTGTTAAGATACAGAAATAATATTGGTATCTTTAGAAAGGTTAGACTCTACTCTATAACGTTTACTTCGAGGTGTTTTTCCGTATATCTGATAGTTTCATAGCAATCTGCTATAAAACAAATAAAATGAAACGGAGAAAATTAATTTTTAAGATAATAACCGCTATATTTAAAAATGGCGGCAGCACTTAAGAACGATATTGACTGAAATCACTTAAACAATTCTTTATCTTTAATTTAACACCAGAACGAAATTCGTATCTCAGTTCTGTGATGAGATATTACTGCATAAGCGTAAGTAGTCGAACTTGCGTTGCCGTCATATTGATGACGTCATTTCAAGTGGTTGCCCAGGTAGGATTTTTGCGGACTTTTCTGTGGAGTATCAAAGTCCATAGAACATCTTAAAATGAAAATTTGCTTTCTAATATTTTTCTCCGTCTACAACCCTAATTTTCCTATACTAGTCGTAGAGTTCGTACATTACATGTTCCCATGCTGAAATGAAAGCTATTATTTTCTCTTCTGATGATGTTTCCCGGAGTAATCCCTACTCGGTGATCCGAACGGAAGATATTTCACCTCTGGAATGTTCCACCTCGGGAAGAATCATCATTATATTTATTTATTCTCCTCCTTCGTCCCTCCTGGGGAAAAGATAATGTGGTAGTATTCTTATGTCCTTTCCACATCTCCATACCGTTGAGCACCTTGTGGTTCATCTGCCTTTTAGGATAGTTTTCCCTCCTAAGGACAAGAAGGTGCCCTGACCTCCACCCGCTCGTTTACCCTCCGAGAAGGTCGTTGACACCTGAAAGAGGTTGACTCCTTTATCCCGGAAGTCCGTTGGTTTCCACCTACGCTAGCTGCCAAAGACGTTGCGCGCTTTCTCCTGCGAAGAGATGTAGGTGGATTTTCCCAAAGTTTAGGATGAGACCAGAAGGCTTTCCTCCAGTGTGTTATCAATGTTTCCTCAGTATTATTTTCACCTCCTCCCCATATAAGATGGTGGAGTAATGTATGACTTCGTACTACTGCTAACAACGGTGTGTCTGCAGAGTCGTGCAAGCGTAGTGAGCTCGTCACGTCTCGGTAAGCTGCATAGCAGTTTCTGAAGAAAACTTCCCACTAATACGATTTCATTTTGTGTTTGTTGACGGCTAGTTGTATGAGAGCTATAGTGTTCAGTAGCACCCTTGCCACATTACACGGTTAGCTCGCAGGAGCACTGTATAGAACTCTTGAGTAATCAGGTCCACCGAATGATGCAAACTTTTATTTCCAGACGGAAATGCCATATTCAGCATGATAATGCTCCCATTCATACAGCTGGCCCTGTTCAAGAGTGGTTTCAAGAGCATGTTGATGAGGTTCAACGTCTTCCCTGGCCCGCCCAGTCCCCAATCTTGAATATCTTCGAGCTTTTATGGTATGTTTTCGAACACAGAGTTTGGTGTTAATTGCCACCTCCTCTATCTCTACCTGATGCTGTGTTGCAAGAAGAATTGGTTTAAATTTCTCTCGTTTTTATGCAGGACTTGTATCGGCCTATTCCATCCAGTTTTCAAGCTGTATTGCATGGTAAAGGTGGACCAACACTATATTAATACAATATGTTCTGACTTTCAGAGGTGTTTCCATTATTCTGTACAATACCTATAGAATAATCGTATTAAAAGTTATATTGCCTGTTTAGTAGATCAATATTATTTAATTTCTAGGTGCTGAGTTTACTGAAACGACGTCTATTGCCTAAAAAAAGTAACGCGGATTGTAAGTTTTTGCATTCAGATACAGTCTATCATAGGGAAAAAAAACATTGATATCCACAATTGTAATTATAAATACGCATACTGGATAAAAGAACTGAACATATCACAAGTTAAGAATATACTTAATAACATTTATAACTCATTCTACATATCGCAGCTGCGTGGGAAAATAACTGACATTTTGGTTTTAAGAAAATAATAAACAATATAGTGCAAAAGGAAGGAAAAGAAAATCATCATTTATAATACAACATACTCTTAATAATATATTTTATTTATATGTAATTTACACATTCAAGTTTCCGTATGTTCAGTCTTGTCTTTAAATGAGGATTGATACACTGAAACCCCTTTGTTGATCAAAACTACAATAGCGAGTGATGAACGTTTAATGGTGGTTTATGGCATATGCCCTTGTTCATATAGAATAGATATAATGGTTCCGTGTTTTAAATCTTTACTGGAATAACCGTTAAAAGATTGTGTTCACATCCACAGCCTATCCAAATAAGATCAACGTGCTGCCATATAGATCACTGTTGAAGGACGTCAACCACCAGAAGTTCTGTCGAATGAAGGACGTGTATGGCGGCGCATGCATATCGTACACAACAATGGTCACGAATGTTTCGGGAAGGCCCAGCAGGAAATAGTAATTATTTCTGTTCTGGTTAAGCTCATGTTTTTCCCACAGAAGATAATTACACAAAGGTATCTGAAGCTATTGGTGTGAATAGACGCGTGAACATTTCGATCAATATAGAAGCAATTCAACATGAGTCATAGTAGTGTTCTGAAGATTGTGAAACATCTAAGGTATCACAAAATGTGCATGCAGTGTATTCCCAGGATGTTGACGGACGGACAAAAGATGGAATGAATGGCGTGTTCCCTTGAACATTTGTCGCGTCTACAAGAGGAAGATGACTTGCTGCAGATGAATCTTGGTGCCACTATTTGAATCAAAAATAAAATATTCCAGTATCAGGGTATCTACTAAAATTCCAAAATGAAATTTCGTGCCAAACTATAGAATTTCGTTACATTCTCAAGAGCGAATTCGGCCCAATTTTCAAGCACCCGATAGAAGCGTACTTTGCTTGCGATTTGGTAGCATCTACAGTCGACCATAGACATTTTTGGTAGTGAATTTTGACGTTTTATAGAACAAAATTTTCCAGTTTGTACTTATATTTGACAGATTAAAAAAAAAAAAAAAAAAAAAAAAGACCCAAAAGCTAAATTCCTTGACTTGGATGACCGTTTTCTGATTTTGTGACGAATAGAAGCCCTGAGTATGCAATGCAAGCACTCCTCATCCCCACGCCTCAAAAAATTTAAATCATAAGTGCCTGCAAGGGAAGTCATGAACCGTCTTCTTTGATTGCCATGGATCAATCATGTTTGGCCTCGAGGAACTAGGAGAAATTATTAATGCCGAATGCCACTGTGCGACTTTGACCCGTCTTCGCACATCCATTAAAAACCAAAGACCTGGTTTATTAAGTTCTGGGATCACTGTGTTATATGATAACGCCTATGCCCATGTTGCACACAATGTTCAGGACTTGTTCCAAAGATTCAATTGAGAAATGTTGCGTCACCCTCCCTATTCACTTCATTGGTCCTCTAAAGAAAGCGTTCAAAGGTCGGAAGTTTTACTCAAATGACGAGGTGAAGGTCACTGTCTGTCAATGGCTCGAACACAAAGCTTCTAACTTTTATATGGACAGCATCCATAGATTGGTCGCATAATGGGACCAATCTAACGCGCGCAAAGTAACTTCTTCTGAAGCGCAAATACTGTCATAACTCACCATGAATGCCTATTCATTATAAAGGGTAGTTAAATACTATTAGTACTTTCCAGAAATTGTCTCCAAACGGGTTTCAGTTGATCACACCATATATACACAGGGTGGATGATTTATCTTGAAGCGACTTTGTAGCTTTTAAATTAATAGTTAAAACTTTAGGAAACTTTGTAACATACAAATTTCGACGAAGGGCCGTTTCTGACACCCTGCAATGTCATAAGATTAACAATGTTGTCAACTACATATTTCAAATTTACATGTTAAACAAAACTTACAATATCATATCTACAATTCAGTGTTACAAACTAAGGACGCTACATTATTACAAACATTCGTAAACATCCAAATTTTGGAGGCCTCTACAACACTAATAATGCGAGACGAACGTGTCACGGTACATCAGAAGTACCTTAGTCTCGAATACTATGACAATGATATAATTCTGGAACAAAGTTACCGGAGATTGAATAGTTTACTTTCTTCAAAAGTTTTTATTTTGAAAAAGTGCTAAGATCAATATCACATATGATTTCCAATAAATGTAAAGATCATAATGCTCTTTTCAGCAATTTGATATGTCAACTCATTTCGGAGATAATTATGAACATAGGTAAAGTTTGCAACATTGCTTAAAATTATATAATTGCGAGAACTTGGGGTTGCAACTATAACTACCAAAAACTACTGCTGTAATGTTATAGAAGCAGGCTCAAAGCGAGATCTTTAAAACAATTTCCCACAATTACGTCATTTTACGCAGTACAGCAATCTCTATCCATGTTTTTCATATATCCGGAATGATCTGAGATATCAAATTGCTGTAAACTGTATTATAATCTTTACATTTATCAAAAACCATCTACATGTTTGAATAAGGTACTTCTGATGTGCATTGACAAGTACGTCTCACGAGCGTTATGAGTGTTGCAGAAGCTTCCAAAATTTGGATGTTTACTGATGTTTGTGATGATACAGCGTCCTTAGCGTACTTTATAACACTGAATAATAAATTAGGTATTATAAGCTTTGTTTAACATGTAGATTTGAAATACTTAATAACATGACGTAGTGCCATTTAGAAACTGTAACTTATGATAGATTAGCAACATTGTTAATTGGGTGGTATTGCGAAGTATGTCAATGTCCAACTGTCGATATTTGCATGTCACAAAATTTCATTCAATTTTATTTATTCGTTTAAAAGTTAGAAGGTCGTATCAGGGTAAATGGACCACTCTCTATGTATGAGTTTTAGTTTCCACCAACGTTTGACTTAGAATAAAGTTTACATATATACTCATGTCCAAAATGATTGTAGCGTATCTATAACAGTCTTGTTGTGGAAATATAATTTGATAGTGATTTTGCAGGTACTTCTAATACTGTTACTATGTGTATAATCGGGAAATGTATATTTGTGGTAAATTTCATACCAAAAGAATTATAAATGCGAAAATTAGAATGAGTAAAACAAAATGTTGCTAAATGGACAAGAAAGTTTTTTTTTTTTTTTTTCGTTATATTGTTCTTATTTACTGCTCTTGAAATTGACCACATAGATGTCTTTGCCGATTATACACATTACTAACATTATAAGAAATACCAGATGAATTCGTTATCAAATTATATTCCTACAACAGCATATTTATAGATATGCGACACTCATTTTGACATGAGTGTACAAGTAACTTGTAATTAAACCTTTAATTATAGACTACGGAATTTAAAAACCAAAGGAAGTTTCTTCACTGTTACTCTATCACAAATAAAATAGCATTACATATTTACAAACATAAAACGAAATAGATTACTCCTCCTGGGTAACGATATATATATATTGGTTGTTTCAAAACAACACCGACAACATTTGGGAGGTGATTCCTGACACCAAGATAAAACAAAAAGTATAGAACAACCTGGGTGCACAAATGCTTCCTTTCGGAGTTATAGGCGTCAAAAACATGAAAAAATGAACTTTAAAGATCCATAGCTCCAAAACTATGGGACCTACCGTAGTCAGGTTAGGTCAAGGCTTCACATAAGAACTAATATGTACGCTATCCAAAAATACATGTTTCAGAATCCTAAGGTACTCACACAACAATTTTTATAGAGGGAGTTTGGCTACGGGCATAAAATTTGAAGTACTCACCAACTACCTCTATAAAAATTGCTGCAGAAGTACCGCAGGATTCTGAAATGGGATATTTGGATACGGCACATACTAGTTCCTAAGTGAAGTCTTGACCTGACTACGGTAGGTCCCATAGTCACCGAAGTTCACTTTATCATATTTTCAGCACCCTACAACTCTGAAAGGAAGCATTTGTGCACCCAGGTTGGTCTATACTTTTTGTCTTATCTTGAAGTCAGGAATCACCTCGCGATGTTGTTTTAAAACACCTTGTATATATATATATATATATATATATATATATATATATATATATATATATATATATATATATATTTAAAAAACTTAAAATAGAAAATATCAACTGTTTAAATTTCTGATTATCGGTTACTTCCAAACATTTTCTATCAGGTAATATGATAAAACGTTCTCTAATCTAAAATAGTTTCTTTGGAACAACACCACATAAACATCAATCACAGCTCAAAAATGCACGCTGAGATGAAGTTGAAGTTGTTGTTTGGTTTCAAAGCGCCACGAACAAAAATCACAAGAAAATCTCATCATTTCTGAACAATGACGCTGTAAATGCTTGTCTAATAACCGTTTTGCTGAAAACTGTTTGCTACATCTCGGACACTTCAAGGTCTTATGATGAACAGAAAAATCTCTCTCAAAACAGTTCGGTCCACAGTTTGTAAATTCACTTCCTGGCGTTTCTCTGCCACATGTATGCACATGTGAATGAAGTTGGCTGCTTGTACTCTGTGTGGTGTGAGTATTTAGAAAATCTTTTCTCTTTGGTTGCTGAATTTCTAAGGAGCTGGGTTCACTCAACGCCTTTATTTCGTCGTAATTTAGCTTTGCAATTTGACATTCATTTTTAATAGAAACATCATGTTGGTGCTCTTCTGCTGTTGTCGACTGGTCACTTCCCTCTGATATTTCTTCTACTGAAATGGCATCACCATCACTATCAATAATGACCTCCCTCCGCCTGGAAAATATGAAATAATTCATGCAGTAATAAAAGATACTTCAGCATAAATGAAAAGCTTTAATAACTACTGTATAAATAAAATTTGACTCTTTTTATGGTTACCCAGGAAAGGAATTTATAATCAATGAGGAAGAGCAGAAAGGCTGTTACTCACCGCAAAAAATATGTAGCAGAATTTTCTTCCACATGCAACAGGTAGCGCTTTCGGAAGATGCAACTTCCTTCTTCAGCCTATGATGAAGACTTCAAAAAGGATAAAAACATGAAGGTAGGTTAAAAATGGTTAAAAGGTTAGGATATGTAAAAAAAACAAATCTCCTGTCAAACATTAAAACGCACGGGAATAGAAACTCACTGACATTGTACACTGCTGTTCACTGTTTTCTGCTCTTGCTTTCCAAATGGTGAAAGTATGTAGTGAAAAGATTACTCCAAATAATATTTATTTCTACTCTATCCAGGTTAAGTGAGGGCCTTTCTTTGTGAATATAATATGATTCTTTAATTTTTCGTTCCGTTGCTGTTTTTGCTTTTTCAATTAAACATGATTCCACGATATGATGGTTATAATCTCTAAGATGCGTTGCTAGATCGGATAACTGTTGCGGATTCCGAGATTTCGAGGTACGAACGTGTTCAGTTATTCTAGTATAAATGTTCCTTTTTATTTGACCTATATACAATTTATCACACTGACATTTCACCCGATACACGCCATTGCTTTGCAAAGGGTCAGTAAAAAAATGCTTTAAAATTGGTTATGTATTTATCTATAGAGTTTGGAGGAACTTTTGAAATTTTGATGTTGTGTCTTTGCAGAATCTTCGCTGAAAAATGTGGAACCAAAGGGACACCAATCCATCTGTCAGTTACGGCATCTGTTGTTGGTTGGTGGTGGGTGCCGACGATTTCGTGTCGTACCTGTCTGTACCATTATAACAATAAAGATTTTTGGAAACCATTTTCCTGTCCAATTTGTAATAAATACTGTATTTTCTTGTTGAGATCCTCAGAGAGGTCTGAAAGTAAAAGAGCTCTCCTAAAAAAAGTTTTTCCAAACATTTAATTTCTGAAGCCATGAATGTGATAATTTGAAGTTGATATATTTTGTAGCAGCAGAAGGTTTGCGGTATACCGAAGTAACAAATTTATTGTTATGTTTTTTTTTATGGCAATGTCAAGAAAGTTAAGAGCACCATTTTCTTCAAGTTCCTTCGTAAATTTTATTCTAGGGTGAATTTGATTGAACTCATCGAACAGTTTATTTAATTCTTGAGGGTCCTTGTACAAAATCAAAGTACCATCAGCATATCAAAAATATCTAATATAAGGAAATTTAGGAAGGATATTTGTCTCAAACATGTCCAGTACCAAATTAGAAAGTATTGGAGAAAGGGTATTACCCATAGCCAATCCATCGTCCTGTCGAAAAATGGTGTCTTCAAATTAGAAGAAATTGTTCCTTAGACAAAAGGCTATTAGTCGAAAGGTTAATTGGATTTCGTATGGGTTCACTTTTAATTTAAGTAAAGCTAGTTCCACTGCCTGTAGAGCCAGGTCTACTGATATTGATGGATACATTTCCACCACATCAAAAGATGCCAAATGGATGGAATTTGCAGCAACAAAGGAATTCAAGCATGTTTTCAACTCTAAACTGTTTTTAACCGTGTATCTAACTGGAATATTATATGATACGAGTTTATCATACCGCCATTTTGAAAGTAAATATGTAGGGTGATGAAAACTAGCTACTATTGGTCTCAATGGAACATTAGGTTTATGTATTTTTGGAAGCCCATAATATATGATCGTTAAGGCTGGGTCAAGGATTTTTAATTTTGTTTTGATTTCATCAGGTAATGATGCTTGTATTTTCTTGTATTTAAATACAAGTTGATACCTACTTACAATGTTTTACGAGCAGACCTTTTATACTATAATGTCCGAAACTGATCAAATATAACCTTAAAGGACGATGAAGGGGAAAATGTTAACGATTATTATTCTTAATTCTATTGAGTCTATATCTGGTTCTGATATCTGAGCAACGTGTGTGCATGCAAAACTAAAACTAGAGGGCAAGGAGTTATGTGTCTTAGGTCACAGAGAGGAGGTAAGTAAAGAATTAAAAACTCGTATTTTTAAACATTTCGAAACGTGAGTTTCGTTTCATATTTTGAAATATAGTACGCTTCTGCACTATATAGGGATCCAATACCGAAACGAGAAGTGATAGATCTACAGTTTCAATGGAGAAAAAAATGGCAGAGGTGAAACTCTCTTTAGAAACGTTGAAATCATATTTAAATAATCACTCTAATTATTTCTTACTGGGTTTTCTTTGGTACCTGTAGACAGATGGACAGACAGAGTTATTCTACAAAATTTCCCAACTTACGCACAGCAACTTTGGAAGACTAAAAAGAAACCTGTAACCTTTCCAAATACAAGAAAACCAGTTTACACTGAAAACATAACCAATCAAGTGAGAATTTTTAAGGATGTCACATTATATTCAAAACCATTATTGTAGCATTCACCTGGTGGGACTGAGAGAAGACTTGTCAGGATGTCCAGGCGTGTGACCTGAACCCGAAACTTTTCGATTGATAGGCAAGAACATTAACTGTTTATGCCGGGTTAGAATTATTACTGTTAAACAGTATAAAAAGACAGTCTATTATTAATGAGTTGAACTGGATTTTGCGTCCCTTTCAGCACTGAGGCTATATTAACATGAGATTCGAAACAGATGATGTCCCGCCGGGAATCAAAAGAGGTCTCAAGCGCCGAAAACGCATCCGCTAACTATATACCCACGAGGCAGCTCTTTATGATTTCAAAGTCAAGCCTCTAAACCAAACTTCACTTCAATGGATATCAGTTCTTGGAGTATCAATCCTTCAAATTGTGAACTCGTCGAAATAATAATAATAATAATAATAATAATAATAATAATAATAATAATAATAATAATAATAATAATAATAATAATAATAATAATAATAATAATAATAATAAATGTAATGTTGATATACAGGGTCATAAAGTCTGGAAGCATAGAGAAAATGAGCGTCTACATAATGTCCTCGATACATTGGCCCTTCTATTGATTGTGCAAACAACTCATACTCACACAGTAGCAGCCACCTCTCACAGTTCTATCCACCTCTTTGCTCAAACTCATAGTTATCTACCACGAATATTTAACTGGTGTTTTCTAAAGCAGGCCCTTTTCACCTAAATATGTATATACAGGAAATAAATCTATCCATCACATATATTTATGCTCGTGAATAAAGGGAGTAACTTTGTGGTTTGTTCACTCCCGCTCGCTTGAATGTATCAAAATTGTCTGATATCTATATCTACTAAAACAAAGTAAACTTTAATTATAAGTTATACCGATTGGCTAGTGTTTTAGATAGTTTTCTGCATTAGCTTTAAAAGGAGACACCTTCTCACGTGGAAAACAGTGCTCCGAAGCATATATCCTGGTTACTGTGACATCATTCTTAGCAAAAATATGTAGCAAAACAATTTTAAAAGAAATCGTACAATCTGTATGGAACTTACTCATCATATTCACCTATGAATCTCTGTCGCATTCTTAATCACATTACGAAGATAATGTTAATGAAATTAATGCCTCCTATCCACCTTATATTGATATTAAGTACTAGATCACACACAGAACAGCAGATATGAAGGACAAAATTATCTAAGATATTCCTATTTATAGTTGGTATTATTTTAGCAATTTCTATATTCAGTGAAGTTAGAGCTTTTTCTTTTTTTCGTGAAAACAAAACAATCACTGTTGATCTAGACGTGATCTAATTTTACATGTGATGTGACGCACGTGGTGATGCTGTCCATTCTGTAGTGGAATCTCGCACGAAAGATTGTCTGCTACAAGCAAAATACAGGCTTACTCATCGTATGCTGAAGTTAGCCAGAACTGCACTAATTTGATCCTTTTCAAAATTAGTTTCTAACTTCGCAATTCACTATTTATCCTTTGATATTGATCATACGGTTCTATCTGATTACATCAACATCTGTCAATGATGAATTTCTTAGTCATATATCAACCGCTGTCGCAGTTACATAGGTCCAATTTGATAACGTAACATTCTGTACTCACACAGTTATGTAATAATGTTAAAAAAAACACTTCGGATTCTATGAAACGTTTGACGCCTTTTGACTAGATTCAACTAGACAGGAACTGAACACACTGATGGAAACATTTGTCAAAAGTGGGACATATATTAACTGTGCCTGGTAAGGGTCGGGGGGGGGGGGGGGAGAATGTTAAATCTAACAATCGTTGTTCATCAGGCCATCCGTAGTTTCAAAATCTAGAAACTTGAAGTATCTATATTATTATTATTATTATTATTATTATTATTATTATTATTATTATTATTATTATTATTATTATTATTATTATTATTATTACTATTATTATTATTATTATTTTATGACTTCTCAAAAGATGGACTTGTTTTATCATTGATATTTCGATATTAAAATGTCTCGATATATCAATCATGTTTCGATATTCTATCGATATCGACTTACGATATTTAAATACGGATAACGCACAGCCCCAACAAGGTGTCGTTCTTAGGCGTGTTTGTCTGACGAACACCCTCTGGATTGTCTCCGCCAGGCTGTCAAAAAGATGGTGGCTCTATTTTGATCTAAAGTGCTATATCATGGTATTTGATAGCTCCTTGTCACATTGCGCAGTCGTCACAGGAGCAGTGTATACAGAACTCTTGGTAATCAGGTCCACCTTATGTTGCAAAATTTATTTCCAGGTGGGAATGCCATATTCCGCCATGATAACGCTCCCATTAACACCACTGGTCTTATTTAAGAGCGGTTTTAAGAGCATATTGATAAAG
The DNA here is from genome assembly GCF_964235325.1 of Thermobia domestica. NCBI lineage: Eukaryota > Metazoa > Arthropoda > Insecta > Zygentoma > Lepismatidae > Thermobia > Thermobia domestica. Next base: position 330,675,525 of record NC_137455.1, read on the forward strand.
TTCAACATCTTCCCTCTCCCGCCTAGACCTGAGTATCATCGAGCCTTTGTGGGCTGCTTTGGAAAACAGGGTTCAGCGTCGATTTCCACCTCCTTCGTATCTACCTAAACTGGAGCCTGTGCTGCAAACAAATGGGTTCAAATTCTATTCACCACCATTTAGGTTTTGTATTAATCTATTCTGTCCAGAATGCAAACTGTATTACTTGCTAACGGCGAACCAATCAATATTAATACAAGATGTTCCAACTTTCACGGTATCTCCATTATTTTGTCCAAAACTTGTACATAAAAACAACGGAAAGAAAGTCTACATTAATTTCTGATGTTAAAAAAAAATTTAACACTGAAACTGAAAATAAACTTTGTGGAAACTATAATAAATAAATATATTAGGAATTTAAACAATACAGAGTAACTAAAAATGGCATAATTTATTGAAATTAAATATCTAGAATCCCACATTAACAATATCGACGATGCGATGGGTGGGTGTATAAAGTTAGGTAAACGCTAAAACTTGAATTTGAGATAAATGAAAGTTAAAAGTTAGCTTTCTGCAAGCCAAAATGAAATGGTGAGTTACCTCGAGATACACAGACAAGTTCCTTCGTAATTGGTGGTACTCTATATACCTGGTACAGAAGAAAATTGGTTTTCTTTGTAGACAACTCAAATTTTACACACACACACTCGAGAAATACTGTTTAAGTTGTTGTGTAAGAACCACTTATGGGTCAATCCATATGAAGTTATCCAATAAGGATTACTTGACCATTTTTATTTTTTTACAAATTGGGTCGAGGCACAAGTTCGTGCGGTTTTCTTTTGGGTTGGCAAAAATGCGGCGTGAAGAGACTGTTTATCGTTATTCTGTTGTTTTATCGTAGTTTAGAGTTTGTGTGTTGTGAAACACAGGTTTTCTTGATTGTGAACGTATTATTGTATATATTTCAGGCAAACTAATATGGAATGTCAAGTTGAGAAAAGTGATCATTTCCGTCACATTTTACTCTTCGAGTTTAACCGAGGATCCAGTGCAGCAGAAGCTGCGAGGACAATTTGTGCAGTGTACGGGAATGAAGCAATTGCTGAAAGAACAGCACAGAAATGGTTTTCCCGTTTTCGACCAGGACGGTTTCATTTGTCTGATGATCCACGTTCTGGAAGACCTTCAAATTTTGACGAAAATCGCTTGGATGAGTTGCTTCAAACAACGCGGAAAATTGCTTAAGTTTTTGAATGTGATCAATGTATGCAATCTATTGTCACACTCGTAGAATATGTTAATGTTATGTGTATGTTGTATTTGTATTTGAATTAACAAAACAGCAGAATAAAAATAAAATATAAGAACCACACGAACTTATGCATCACCCCAATATTATTATCATATAGATTGGCAGCACAAAACCGATTTCTAAATATTTTAATCCCAGCCCGTTTGAATGGTGGCCATTTTTGAGCAGTGCATGTCAATTAATAACTTTCAGGACGTTAGCGTAAATTAGTGTAGTGTATCTTACGGCTGGATTATTCAAGAATATTTCAACGAACCCCATTTTCTTCAGCACTCTCTTCTTTAATTTTGTCTCTTAGCATAAAAGCCTTATCTGAACACTGACAGGTGAAAATCGCTCTCAAAGTTTAGTATCGAGAGTGAACAAATTCGATTTTTTACAGTTGAAATTTATAATGAAGGGGTGAAATATCGAAGGTGATTTTTTTCTTATATATGGTATTGTAGTCATTATAGCTACAGTAACAACATTGATAAATGCTTCCTACAGTTTTAATGATTTTTTAAAAATTTGAAATTTTGTAATTTTTGCAAAGATTGAAGTATATCACTGGTAGGATATGGAATAAAAATCAAACTTTTCTACAGAATATACACATGAGAAAATTGTAGAAAAATTTCAACTTTGACATTTGATTCAACTAAGTTATGAATTTTCAAAAAATGTACGGAATACACAGTGCACGGTTTACGCCACTTTCAAACTTTTGATTCTTAACTAAATATTTGACCAACTTCAATCACAGAACACATTCTTTTAACGTTTTGTATCTATTTTAATGTTGGATGACTTACATCTTAAAAATAAGCTTACAATATTCAAATAGAAAAGTTAATTTTGAAAATTAAATAAAATTGATAGCTAATCACTAATAAAAATAAAATAAAGTGCTAAAAGTAGTAAGAAATAAAAAGAGCATTAGTAAACATGAAACTGTCTGTTGTAATTAAATTAAGAATAAATACAACAGGAACAGAACGAAGTTACTCAATTTGTATTCTACGTGATTATTTAAAACATAGCACATAAGTTGTTCATATATTTCAAACTCATGTCATACATTATACAAAGAGAATTTGCCTCAATTTGGAATATTAATTACTTTACTGCTGGAACTGGCACCCAATATAAGAACAGAAACAAAATTCCAAACATTGTCAAAATTCCAAATAGATTTTGGACTACAAGTTGAGTGATACTTACTTTTTTTTTCTTTTCTTTCTTTTGATATGACAAGGCGGAATAGGTGGAATAGGAAGCACAACAAAGCGTAAAGTAGAGTTAAATCACCTTGCAAAGAACAGAAGATATAATCCTTAGTGTAGAGAAAATGTACGATTTCTGCGAACAAAATATTAAAAATATTACCTATTCTCTCGTCACACAAGAAAATCGTTGTTACCAATATTAAAGAAATGAAAATTGTATGAACAAAATTGTATTGTTCCTACGAGTCAAAGGAACAAAAATTATAAATTTCATGATGTTTTACAAAACTTAATTAAGTACTATGAACATCGAAAACTGACATTTACAAAAACAATATGTTTTTCAAACTGTGTTTTTGACTTTACAAATAAATGACAGTCGCACGTATCTATGATGGACAGTTATGGTTGGCACAGGTTAAACAAATCAATTAAATTTAAAGAACAATGATGTGTATGTACGATTTTATCATCCTGCAGGATCTAGAACATCATTTAAGAAGTCTGCTAATGATCGTGTGTGGGCACCTATTAAAAATATTCTACGAAAAATATTATCTTTTACAACGGCAACAGGCAGATCACATAGCATTCCATAAAAAACCTCTTTAAAGAAAAAATCATGATTGTTTTAAGCCATTAAGATTAGAAAAATGTCAAACCTAACTTTTTCTCAACTTTATAGCTACGACTTCGGGGCTCATAGTGGTCTGGTCTCTTGTAAATAGCTGAAAAGTGACCAAAAGCACTCGAAAAAGTGACCAAAAAGTGATCAAAATCTCATCATGCTCCTTTTTTCCTTTACTTCTTCTTTTTGAGCTTCCTCCTTTCTTAGGTTTTCTAAGTATGCTTTGTACTTACGGTAAGCAGACTTAGCAGATGTAGGAAGCTTCTGAGTAAGTGAAACCAGTTCTGGCCTATTTCCGAAGTTCTTCATCCCAGACATTATATTTAACTTAGCATTGAGAGTTCTCAAAGCCGTGAAATATTCAAATTCATCACCTACTCTTAAGAAGAACATACAAGAAGCATAACACAAGACGAACATGATGAACCACACAAACACACACGCACACAACATTGAGCGGTGCCTTAACTATTACGAGAAAACTAAAAGACTATTATGATAAAAGAAACAGTAGACATAGAAAGGTTCTCAACCCCACCTTGCGAGCTTAAGCATCCATCAACCATCCACTGTGCTTTAGAAAGAATGTAAGCTGAAGTGAGAATAAAGCTAGCTGTTTCACATGTGGCAGCAAGTACTGAAGCTTTCAGAAGAGTAATGAGTAACAAGTTTCTGCCTTTTTCCATTTTTATAATATTTTTCTTAGAAAACTGCCAGTCCAAAACATAAATCACACGAAAAAGTCACTTTAACTCCCAAAAAAGTAACTTTCAGTGACCACCTTGAAAAAAAGTAACTTTCAGTTTAAAAAAAAAAAAAAAAAAAGTGACTCGCTATGAGCCCTGTGACTTTTATATATATAGAGAGAGAGAGGTTAGACAAAAAATTCTAAAAACACTTCATACAGGACATGTAAGTTTGGCCCTCCACTGTACAACATGTGTTGCGGTTGCCGATCGTTTTTTGTTTTCAATGTGTCATGTGCACTTTCCTCTTCCGTCAGCAGTAACCAGTTCACCTGTGAATGTCGTGGTGTGAAAGTGGTGCGGTAAAATGGGCGACCTGACAGACTTCCAAAGAGGCATGATCGTTGGTGCTCGTCTGGTTGGAGCTGCTTCAGTGGCAACAGTGGCAAACATTGTGGGGGTATCGAAACGCACTGTGTCCAATGTTACGAAGGCATACACAACTCATGGGTAAACGACGTCTGCAAAGCACAACAGTGGTAGAAAGACAATCCTGTCAGATAGGGACCGGAGGGCATTAAAACGGATTGTAGCAACTATAAAGAAGTCCACTGCAATGAAAATTACGTCTGAACTCAATTCCGGCCTACAGAACCCGGTTTCATCGAAAACAGTGCGACGGGAACTTCATAAAATGAAAATTCATGACAGAGCCGCTATCGCCAAACTCCTGGTCACAGCAGTAAATGCGAAGAGTCGTATCCAGTGGTGCAAGGACCACAAGGCGTAGACTCATGAGCAGTGGAAACACGTAATGTGATCCGATGAATCGACCTTCACCTTGTTTCCAACAACCGGTCGTGTTTACGTATGGAGAACACCGTCGCAGGCCTATGATACAGACTGTCTGCTGTAAAGCAAGGGGGTGGTTCTGTTACAGTATGGACAGTGATATCGTGGCTTTCTGCAGGTTCCATTATAGGCCTGCATGGAAGGATGAATGCTAAGGCGTATGAGGCCATTCTGGGGAACCAGGTTCTACCCATGGTCCAAATATTGTTTCCTGATGGTGATGGCATCTACCAAGATGATTTGGCACCCTGTCACGCTGCAAAAACGGTGAAATCATGGTTTGAGAAGCATGATCAGGAGCTATCACACCTCCCCCGGGTCCCACAATCACCAGATCTGAACAACACTGAGCCCTTGTGGTCTGAGTTAGAAAGGCGTGTTCGGTCTCATAACCCTCCACCAGCATCCCTTAAAGAACTGGAGCATGTTTTGGAGGAACAATGGTACAAAATTCCACACACCACGATTCAGGAGCTGTATACGTCCATTCCACGTCGGATTCAAGTTATTTTGGATGCAAAAGGAGACCCCACACCATACTAGGTAAGATTTTCACTCTTTTACAAACGTTTTAGATTTTTTTGTCCAAACCCTATATATATATATATATATATATATATATATATATATATATATATATATATATAACTACGGGCGCGGATTACAGCTTTGATTTCCTGTGGCATGCTATCAATGTTGGAGAGGATGATATTTAAGTACACTTTGCCCATTTCTGTGCAACTGGTCCCACAAAGTGTTAACGTCGGAGGATGTTGATTTCTCCTCTTCATAGCCTGTTTTAACATGTCTCAAATTTTTTCAATAACGTTGAGATCAGGCGAATTTGCGGGCCAGGTGAGATATGGGATGTCCACCTCATGTTCAGCAAATCATTTCCGCATAATCCTATATCGGTGAATGGTGCAGTTGTTTTGATACTGAGACTCTGGGATGTGATCATTTTGCTGAAACTGGACAACCGCCACCGCCTTATTATACAAAATGGAAAAATGAAATGAAACGAAATCTTTAAGTTTTACGTCCCACGGTTATGCCGGCTAGGCTAAAGGAGATGGAGATGATGAGGAATGCATGAAATGGTGGAATGAAGAAACTGGGGGGAAACGGGAGAACCCCGAGAAAACCCATGCACACGGTGTTTGTTCACTACAAAGTTCACTCGGCGCGAGCTGGGATCGAACCGAGGACCCAATGCACCAGAGGTGAACGCTCTACCACTGAGCCACCGTGGCCCCTATCCAGAATGGAGATGTAATCCACGCCGTACGACACCTCTATCAAGGGACCCACACCAGCACTCGAAATACACCCAAATAGCATGATATTCACTACCACTCCCATTCTGTAAAGTCCTTTCCATACACTCAACTTTGTAGGTTTCTCCGGCCCATCTCATCACCTTGAAGCGGCCGTTATTGGAATTGAGTCAGATGATGCGGGATTCGTCAGACCAAAGGATGCGTTACCAGCGATCTCTAATCCAGTGGCAGTGTTCCCTGGCCCATAACTGGCTTTTTTCGTCTGTATGGCTGTCAGCCAGGGGCGTACCCTGGAAACACGATTGATTATGCCTACACCACCTAGTTCTCGTCCCAAAGTTCTCTCAAATGCTTCGGGACTGGGTCCTGCATTGTACTCTGGCAGGATTTGGAACCATTTAGAGGTCGCTAATCTCTCCAGACGTCTACGGTCGCGCTTGGACATAATGGGTTTCCCGCCACTGTAGCTCCGAGAGAATTGGGTTATGTCCTCCATTCTGCATGGACAGTACTGACCGTGGATTCGGACACGCCACTGAGCTGCGCAATCTACGCAAGGTATACCCATGTTCACGCCCGAGGACAATGGTTCTCTTTTGACATTCGGTTGCATCCCTTCTTTGACCCACAGTTCAACCCGTAATGAGATGACATCGCATCAGCATGCACGTCTTACCAGCCTCTATCATAACACACAACACTCACACTCGTGGTACCTACAAGCATATTGTTATGTCAGGCCACTTTCCACAAGGCTTCTAGAATGCCCACACTCCGTAATATTTTGTCCGGGGTACTGTGTGTGTGTGTGAAAACGTCAATTAAAATATGTGTATTGTTCAGTTTTTTTATTTATTTATTTATTTATTTATTTATTATGGTTGAAGTCCAAATTCATGGTATTTGTCCAATGTTTGAAAATTAATAACTTCATGTAGCTATAATTAAAAAAAAAAAAAAAAAAAAAGAAGTGATATTTCACTCCTTCATTATAAACTTCAGCACTAAAAAATGGAATCTGTTCTCTTTTAGTACTAAATATAGAGAGTAATTTTCATCTATTAGGGTTCAATTAAGGTCTTGCATGCTAAGAGACCAGAGAAAGTGTTGAAGAAAATAGTGTTTGTTGCAATGTTTTTCAGTAATCCAGTCTTAAGATATATAAGTTTAAGTGTCTAGAAAGTCACTAATTGGCACGCGTTGCTGAACAAAAATGGCCGCCATTCATAAACGGGTTGAGATTAAAATTTTTAAAAACCGGTTTTGTGCTGCTGCTGCCAATGTATATGGTAACAATATTGTCAAGGAGTGTTAATATTTTATTCTTATTAATTAGAAAGATTGTGCATTTTAATTTTCAGTTATAGAAAATATCGAAGTTTATTTGTTTTGGTTTTGGTATTTGTAATTTCATAAAACACTGTCTGCGAATGTTGTTAATGTTGTAAATTGTCTGAAAAGACGTTATGTGAATATACACATTTTTGTAATTCTATGTTAACACAAACATTACAACGGACAGCGTTGTGTAAGTTATGTAAAATGCAGAGTGCTGACATGACCTCAATTTTAAGAGAAATTGGTCAACTAAAAGTTCTTCAAATAAATCTCATACGCATGTGTAATGATTTTGAGCCGAATTTTGGGAACCACGTCCTGTAATGCAAGCATCTTCGTTCTATAACAGAATGTCTACTAAAATTTCAAAACGAAATTTCGTGACTTTTTCGTGACCTTTTCTTTATCAGACCTTAAAATTTCGTAACATTCTCAGGAGCGAATTTGAGTGCGAATTAGGCCAAATTTTTCATGCATGCGATAGAAGCGTGCTTTGCTTGCGTTTGGTAGCGTTTAAAACCAACCATAGACATTTTTGGTGGTGAATTTTGACGTTTTATAGAACAAAATTTTCCCGTCTGAACTTATATTTGTACAGATTAAAAAAAAAAAAAAAAAATCGTAACCCAAAAGCTAACTTTCTTGACTTTCATAACCGTTTTCTGATTTCGTGACTTTCGTGACCGTTAGACACCCTGTATAAATACTTCAGTCTATTTTGTCACGGTTAGTTCAAGACGGAGAACGAAAGTGGAAGTTAGAGTCGAAGTAGCAGTTAGTTAATAGAACTCGGAGAGTCGAAGTCGGAGTAACATTTTAAGTAACAACGTTGATAATTACAATAGTCGCAAACAGTCATTGAGGATTTCGTATTCATGAAGATATAAAATAGACTGTTAGTGGACAGATCAGAGACTGCTGCATTTTGCTCAGTGGAACTACTTGAATTTGGTTGTCATCATCATCTGCGTTTCAGGTATGATCCAGTTCACCTTTCCTCTTTTATAATGACAATTGTCATACACTTTGACTTACATATCTGACATTTGGCTACACGAACATTCACTCATACACATTACATATGAAACGAAATACATGTTACTACTTCTTTAATTCCCTCTCTCATTTATACACACGGTTCTGTTTTGCCGACTCAAAACAGTGGCAGAGAACCCCTAAAAGTATTTTAAAGCACATTATAGGTGCGTTTATCAAACATTACAGTCCGCTCACCGAATTGGAGTGTGGCATCAGCCAATAAGCTCCCAGTGCGCTGTTACCAACCTTCGCGCACTGCAAGCTTATTGGCTGATACTACACGCCAATTCGGGTGACGCGGACTATAGCAATATAGGTAATTTAAGATGTACCTTCAGCTAATGGAAACAATGTGGGTTTACTCAAAGTGCTCTATTAGTCATAATGCTACATTCCAAAATCAGTTTTAAAGGAGTACCAACCCAGGATAACAGTATATTAAAAAATTTAAAAAAATAAAAATGGTCAAGCATGGATTGATTCTTATGTTACTTTGTATGGAGCCGTTGATGTAAATGACTAAATGGTAAAAACTTTTAAGTTACCTTCATCCTCACCTATCATTAGCTTCTATTACTATGGAACTTTCAGGAACGTCAAGGGAAAGAGAATTTTCTTCAATAGTTAAATCTATCTCGTCTGCTTTTTCTAAAGATGTAGGCCTGACAATGATTCTCCTGCTCCGACTCTCACCTCTGTATTCAGCCGAATTTTCTTTAATATTTTGATACAATTTATCTGCCATTTTCCTATATATGAAAAGAAACACAGTAAGAAGCTTTGCATTTACAATACTGAATAAATAAATAAATAAATAAATAAATCATACATTCAGCATTTTTAGATTCAGTTTACAATAAATAGTCAGTATCAATCATGCGCGCCGACTACGTAAGTGTTTCGGGGCTCCAGCACCCGCACAAATAATCTTGTGGGTGCGCCGCAGATTTTTAGATAGAAACAAAATAAAATAAATACTTCTCACTTGCCATTATCAAACAAATAAAATGAAATGAAATCTGTGAGTTTTACGTCCCACGGTTATGCCGGTTAGGCTAAAGGAGACGGTGATGATGAGTAATGAATGAAATGGTGGAATGAATGAAGTGGGAGGAAACGGGAGAACCCCGAGAAAACCCACGCACACGGTGTTTGTCCACCACAAAGTTCACTTGGCGAGGGCTGGGATTGAACTATCAAACAAATAATAAACAATTAAAACATTGAGGCGCAAGTTAAAATTTCTAACTTACACAACCACTGTGGTAACCATAATATAACTCATGATATCAAAATATTTACGAAATAGATTACATTTCGTTGGTAGTTAACATGGAACATTGAAAGATTTTACAACTGATTTCAATATTTCTATTGTTTTAATTCATTATAAACATATGGTGAATTAACATTTTACTTGTAGCTACAAGTGGCTACTTTATTAGTTCAAGCAAAAAAGAAAAAAGTTGACTCCAGGAAAATAAAACCCAGGACCCTTGGCACGTGAGTCACAGATGCTACTGATTCTGCCACGCCGTCACTTGATAAATTTGCGCAACGCACGACATATGGGACGAGTCGAAAACTTTAAGACGTTTTTCTTCTGCTATATTAGGCCATTGCGCTTTCCCAGTTTGTAATATGAACACTTTATAAATGTGCACTATCACCTTGCAAAAAATGGCTCCGAAGTTCATTTACCAAAGTCTGCTTTCTCCTTGTTAGATTCGTGTACCGGAAGACTTAGTAATATAATAGGCCTTTGTAAAAGGAGAACGACTCAGTTACAGATTCCGTAAATAATACATAAATAAATAGTTTGGAATCCCTTGCGGTCTTTGTCATGCCTCCCACTCAGCATTCATTTCATGTCCCCTCTAAGACATCACGCTAGCTACGGGCCTGTATAAATTTATATTAGATTATTATGATTTTAAAACATCCATGATAACTTTCGCAATCATCATTCGATTTTGATCCTATAAAGAATATATAAATATATGACTTTAAGCTTGAGGTTGAATTTTCCATTACCCATTAACCATTTTCCATTATCATTTTTTCTAAATCTGTTCTACAATCCTTTAATCCCAACAGGAAGAAAGAAAAAAAAAACTTCCAGTTAGTTCTGAAGTCAAGCATCCGCAGTTTCCATTAACCTTAAAATTACTGCAAAAGTGTCTGCCACGAAGGACCTTCTTCACGTCAGGGAACAAGTGGAAATAACTGTGGAACAGATCTGGGGAATATGAGGCATAAAGATAAGTTCAAATCCTGATTTATGAATTCTAACCTGGGGGGTGTGGACGGGTGAATTATCACAAAATCACACCATAGTTCAATATTCTACGGCGTTTCTCTTTGATGGCAGTATGCAATTCCCAATTAGAGTTGCAAAGAAAATACATGTCTTTCCTTTTCAAGATAATCCATCAAAATAATTCTCTCTGCATCCTTAAAAAAGATACCATTACTTTACCGTTTGATGGTTAGACCTTGAATTTCTTGGATGGAGGGGAGGAGGGGTGTTTCCATTGCATGTTTTGGCGTTTAAACTCAGGATCGAAATGCTGCACTCACATTTCACTCATGGAAACAAATTTCCGCAAAACCTTTCATTTTGTCAACCTTGATTATCCGTAATAGGTTCCGACTTGTCACACATGTACTCTTTCCATCGACCGTCAGCATTCTTGGGATCCATCGTGCGGAGAACATTTTCATTAAAAAATGTTTCATGAATTGAATGCACCAGTTGAGGTTTCACATGTCTCTGCTATCTGACACGCCAGTTTGTCAGAATGATGTCATGCATTTTTGTCATCGTTTCTGGCGTGGTGACAGATGCTGATGAGCCACCAGTATGCTCATCTTCACAAGTCTGTCGACCACATTAAATTCAGGCACCATAGTTTCACTACGTCATATGAGGGTTCTCAACAGTTGCCTACCACAGCAGCACGGATGATTTTGGGTGTTAGATGTTTCTTCATTAAATATTTTACCATTGCTCGGAGCTCTTTTTTTTTTTTCTTCATATTTTTATTTATTTTATTATTTTTTAAATCAAGCCACACTTCTTACTGATCAATAACCTGTAAAAGAGAAGAAAAAGTGTAAATTCTTAAAACTTCGTGGCATCAATGTAAGGATGTATGTTATCTTGTTGAATATTTTTAAGTGTGATAAGGATTTTTGCCCGTTTGATAACTATGGATGAGAGACGAGCGAGAAGTAAAAGCACTCCTCCTAAAAAGGCAAAGGTGCAAAGTCTGCCGGTAAAGTCATGTTCTCGGTTTTTGGGGACTATCGTGAGATCATCCTTACTGACTATCTTCAATTAAAACACAGTTCTGACCAGAGCAGAATGAAATATATTAAAAACTATACTTACAATGTGTTACAGTTTCAAGGACCTAACGTCCTCTTCATCAGACACAAACTTGAGTGTTTGTGTCTGATGAAGAGGACGTTAGGTCTCTCTATTTACCCAGAGCCATGGAGTTTGTTCATTATGACTATCTTCAGAAGGGTGATACTATCACTGACACATACAACTGTTTACTTATGAGGAGTGTACGGGATGCTGTTAAGCAAAGTGCTTACCAAAAAGATCAGGCTCATTACAATGCACACGCCCATGAATCCCAAGCAGTGTCAGTGAAGCTGCTAGATGTAGCTTGGAAATATTGTCGCACCCGCCCTACTCTCTTGGTCTGGCACCAAGCAACTTCTTTTGTTCCAACATAAAAAAGGAAATCCATTTCTGGGTCGTTATTTTGACACCACAGATTACCTCATAACGGAGGTGAAACAATGATTTTCCACCCAATCTGCAGGTCTACAATGATGGTCTTCGACGGGTCAAAAAACGGTGGAAAAAATAAGTAACTCTCCACGGAGACCATGTAGAGAAGTCCTAATAAAGAACATAAAACACAACTGTCTCTATTAGTTCATGGTGATAATTAAAACTTTCTGATACGTTCTCAAAACTCTCCTCTTGCAGTTTTCCCAACTATATTTTTGATATCTGCTGTTTCTATACAAGTCAACTATCCATTTTTCTACTCTTGACCAACGTTGTCAATACAACTACACAAATATTGGAATTACATCTAAAAAGAACACGATTGCATTACCAATAAATAGAGTACTTATACAGAGAGACGTCGTGTTTCTGCTAATCTGACATCATACTCTACTGAAGGCTTTTATATATATATATATATTGAACAAAATTCTCACAACATAAAAAGCACTCTACCTACCACAGAAAATCCTTAAGTTGTTCGATGTTTTTGGAGGCAGCCAAGCCCTCAGATTCAGCGAAGCCTCTGAATCCTATTTGTTCGTCCATCAAAATGCTTTCTTCGCCTTTAATGCAACTCATTTTCCAACTGGGATTGTTTTCATCCAATATTCCGCTATTTCTAAAACTTTCCCTCACACACACTTCGTCTATACTTTCCCACGCACTTTTCGCCCATTTACATAACATTCTTATTGTTACTTTTCCCCTGGTCTCACACAAAGAATTGTGGTACCATTCTTTGTAATTCAGTTCGAAATTCGACTGAAAGTACTTAAGCACACCTTGGTTCAATGGCTGAACAAGGAATTCTGTTTCGGGCGGAACAAGAAGTACTTCCGTAGAGGAAGCTTTGAACAAACACGCAGTAATTATAGGCAAGTCCTGCCACATGGGACCGAGGATTATAGCACTTTGTGGTTCAAACACTCCAGTATATCTCCGGCTCCATATAGTTTTAAGCCACTCCGCTAACACTTCTTCACTAATTTTTCCTTTCGAACTGAATGTCAAATATACACCATCTTCATTGAAAAACTTATCAACTGGCGCAGCTGATTCCCCCACAACTAACAATGGTAGTTTTCTTCCATCTGCTAAGCAACAGAGGACAAATGTAGCACTAACGCTATAAAATTCGTAAATGAACTTCTTCTCAGATTTTTGCATTATCGGTAAATTGAAATTTACTTTCACTCTGTCCAGATTTCCTAACATATATTGTGGCACACTACCTATAGGCTTAATCACAGATGAAACTTTCTGCCGAAAATTTCTTGCTAGTGTTCTCTTTTTTTCAACTTCTTTATTTGGAGTCATCCCGAATTCACCTGAAATAAAACACAAAAACTTACAAACACCTTGCACAAGATTAATGATATAATAATACACATATATAGGTAGATTAAACTAGGTCGCGCAAATTCAATTCAAACTAATAGTCCTGTGGGATCGTACGTTTGCATATAGGGTATTGATGTGCATTGGAAAGAGAAAAAAAGAAAATTTTAGGAATGATTAAACAAAAATGGATCAAAAGATTGTAATCTTGGCCAATAATTAGTGTTTGGATCAGGGGTCAAAAATTTTTTGAACAGACTCTAAATCGTTTTTATATATATAAACGAAATATGCATATCATACTGAGTTAAGTGATAGTTTGGGTTTTCTACACTATATGTAGTTCTCCACATATAAGGCGTACAAGAAATAAAATTTCTGCCTGAAATATATTGGATCTTCTGATCCAAAAATGCACTCTTAGATGGAGTGCAGAGTCACTGAAATCTGATGTAGCAGCAGTTCATGATAAGGAATTGAGAAGCAGGGAGCTGAGTCGATGATACAAAATACCGTCTCGTACTTTACGGGGAAGAATCCTGCAAAATAATACCAAGAAGCTGGTGCTCGCTCTGTATTGTGTGTTTGGATATAAGAAAGAAATTAGATTAGTGAATCACATCAAGTGATTTAAAAAGTGCTTATTTGTTCTTACCAGATGTGCGATTCGAATCAATCGAATCCAGTAAACAAAAATGGATCAAAAGACTGCGATCTTGGCCTTGAATTAGTTTTTGGACCAGGGAATACAAGATTTTTGAACGGCACACAGGGCGTCGAGCATATGGGAATAATGGGCAAAAATAAAACAAATCATAATGAAGCTTTTATCACATGTTTATTGCTCATTGGCCACTTAGACTGAAAGACTGAAACAAACGTACTTGAAGCTGTCGAACTTGATAACTGTACTTATACAGAAAATAATATCCCGTTCAGGAACGTGTTAAAAAAAAAAGTTATAAATTCACTGTTCACGACACTCGTAAACACGACCCCAAACGACACAAAACTACATAACACTATCGGAAAATGGCAAAGCCACGCCCTTTACCATGTATTTTTGTGTTCAATTCAGCGTTGCGAATTCTAGCATAATAATGACATTTTCAACTATTCTACCAGAAAAGAGTTTAGAACTACAGTTACTGGCGAAACTAACTCAATTCATCATTTTATTTATAGATTTCTACAATTTCTAAATATTATTTGCACTTCCGAGCTTTCGACTCTCCCGTCGAGTCTTGGTCACGGAGGATACAAACAGGAAGATTTAAAAAAAAAAAAAAACATTAAGGAATAAAATGAAATGGACTTACAAAGGAAAGAACGGTGACGGAAAACTCTTTATCAGGTACAACGATTAAACATCAAATGGTGATGATGCAAGCTGCAATATGGCGGAGTCGATTTGTGCACTCCTTTATTCTTCAGTGAAGGGCTGCCAAACTCGAGCTATTATTTTAGATGTTATGTCAATGTTGTGACAATTTGGTATTTATCGTTTCCCATTCATCATTTAACCATATTTTGTCAAAATTTGCTATTATTATTTATTTTTGTGATGAGTAAGTAAATTTTCAAATACGACTCTTTCTACTCCATTTCATTGCTTGATGGATTTATTTTTCTTCGTGATTTTATCTTCCGTAAAGGGGAGAGTTGAAAGCTCGCAAATACAAATAATATTCACGAATTACAGAAAACTCTAAGTAAACAGATAGTTAGAATTACTGATCGTGGTATTACACTGTCTAACATAATAACTTCTTCAATCTAGTAACGTGTATTCACCTGACGACATTCCCAAAAGATATGAGCACGAGATAGACTCAGGTAAATAATGGTTGAAAAGTTGCATACTTTCCAGTGTAATAATAATAATAATATCCAGCAGCATATCACTGCAGTCTTGTAACTATAAACTCTTACGTATATATATATATATATATATATATATATATATATATATATATATATATATATATATATATATATATATATATATTTGGTCTAGGAATTAATTCGTGCGGTTGGTACGCACACATTGAAGCTGTAGTACAAACACAAAATACATAAATACCTTAAGAAAAATATTGTCCATCGCTAGCCACCACTTTCGCCCATCTGTCAGGCAATGTACGGATTCCCTGGCGAAATAAGTCCTCATCCTTGGAAGCGATCCAGTCAGAGACCCATGTTTCGATATCTTCTGAAGAAGTAAACCGCTGTCCAATCAAATCGTTGTTCATGCAATCGAACAAGTAGTAGTCCGAAGGAGCAACGTCTGGTGAATACGGCGGGTGGGGTAAAACTTCCCATCCGACATTTTCTAAATAGGTTTTGACCGGTTTTGCGACATGTGGGCGAGCGTTATCATGTTGAACAATAAATTTATCATGTCTGTTCTCCCATTCTGGTCGTGTTCTGGCCAGAGCTTGCTTCAAACGCATTAATTGTCGTCGATAACGTTCTCCATTCATAGTTTCACCCGGTTGCAGCAGCTCATAGTACACCACACCTGTCATATCCCACCATATGCACAGCATAACCTTTGCACAGTGAATATCTCGTTTTGGTTGTGATGGACCTGGTTCACCTGGTTTCACCCAGGCCTTTTTTCGTTTAGGGTTCTCGTAATGGATCCACTTCTCATCACCCGTAATAATTCGATGCAGAAACCCCTTTCTGCTCTGTCGTTGAAGCAGCAATTCGCAAATGGTTTTTCGTCTTTCAACGTCTCTGTCTTTCAATTCATGTGGAACCCAATGTGACATCTTTTGAATCATTCCCATGGCTTTCAAGCGTTTGGAGACTGTTGTTTGATCAACGCCTAATGCTGCTGCAAGTTGTTCCTGCGTTTGACACGAATCCTGCTCGAGCAATGCTGTCAATTCTTCGTCTTGAAATTTTTTTGGCTGTCCAGCTCGCTCTTGGTCTGCCAAGCCGAAATCACCACTTCTAAACCGTGCAAACCACTTCTGACACGTTCGCTCAGCTAGAGCATGGTCACCATACACTTCCACCAAAATACGATGACTTTCAGTCGCACTTTTCTGCATGTTAAAGTAATGCAGCAGGACACCCCGCAAAAACACTTTATCAGGCACAAATTGCGCCATGTTCACTTAACTACAAACTGGTGTTGTTGACGCTTTAATCCACTGCCCTATACTACGAACGATACGCGATGACAGGGGTTTGCAACACATGTGTGGATACATGGAACTGTGGGACGCTCCGTTCGTTGCGCCATCTCTTGTCCACCCGCACGAATTAATTCCTAGACCAAATATATATATATATATATATATATATGCTTTAAAAATGTCTGATTCTTACTTCTTAATTTTATAATACAATAAACCTAATGATAATCAATATTTCTTAGTGAGTTGTTTCTTGCTTTTTCTCTTTCTATAAACGGGCGAAAGAAAGCTGCTATTCCTTATTTTGCCGACCTATCTGGTCGGTTTAGAGCTTTTATGATTTATATTACCGTACAAAAACGGAATGAAAAAAAAAAAAAAAGAGAGAGAGAGAGAGGCGCGAGGATATGCCAGCGAGCGAGAGATAGAAGGGCCAAATATTACTAATCCCTGAATACAATTAACCCCTTTTACTACGATTTATCTTCTGAATTCTGATAATTGAAGCATAAGTTATAAAAGTGTATTATAGGTGGTTTATCATTATGTAACTTTCAAAACATCAATATAGTAACCCTACGTGATGCTACAATGGTTTAAATTTTATGACGAGTGTAGCTCGTCATTGTGCGATTTGGCAACGGGAGGCCATGACGAGTTAGACTCGTCATTTCACTGCAAGGGGTTAACTGACTTCAAGAAAGAACAAAGATTCGCAACTCTTTCACTAGAACGAAAGAAAAAAAGGTAAATTGAAACAACAAAAAACTCTGATTTTCAATAAAATTATACAGCCTATTTACTATTTGCTATTTTCGAAGTTTCTTGTCAACCCCTTTTTAAAATAGAAGGGTATATTTAAAACACATTTCTGACCAGAACTAAATGAATTATTTAACAACAATACGATTTTTGTTACAGTTTCAAGGACCTAACGTCCTCTTCATCATACACTGAGAAAAGACATCACAGCAAATCTTATATCTTCCTCAGCCGTTAGTTAGCATATTCATTTATATAATTTTAATTCCCTGATGGTCAACACACTTTTCAAGGAGTTTCGACTATGGAGGATCAAAAAGCAATTAACTCCTTTCTGTCAGGCAGCGCGGGAGGTCTAGATGGGTTTAGTCCTTCAATTCTTCAAATACTGAAATCGAAGGAAAAACTCCTAAAATCCTTATGTGATCTATTTAATTTAATCATTTCTGGAAAAGTACCAACGGAAGTTCGCCCACTGTTCTTCGGTGCCAAACTTACAGCGCTAAGAAAAAAGGATGGTGGTATTCGGCCCATAGCGGTTGGAAATGTCTGGGGCAGAATATCGGCAAAAATTGTATGCTTTAAAATACGTGAGCCAGTTAAGAACTTTTTATCCCCCCATCAACTTGGTGTTTGTGTTCCTAATGGTGCTGAGGCAGCTGTTCACGCAGCCCGAGTTTATTTCTCTTCTACTCACAGTAATCCGATTGTAAAATTGGATTTTCGTAACGCAGTTAATGAGCTTCGTCGGGATACTATGCTTGCCGCAGTGATGAATAATTTTCCTTCAATTTATCCATATGTTTATCAATGTTATGCTCAACCAAGTGATCTGTTTTTCAACGGAAACATTATTTCTTCTCAGAGAGGTGTACTACCATGAGCAAAATAAATGACGCGTCTCTTTATTTTGAAGTTTTTTGAAAATATCTCCGTTTTCTTTATATGTTCGAAATTTCGGAAGGTTTCCCCAGCAGGACAGGTTAATAACAAACCCGTTTTTAATATTTGTGTTAGATATTAGCTTAAAATAAAGAAATTAGAAGCAAAAAACATTAAATCGACAGAAATCTCGAGAATTACCAACTCTGCTAAAGTGGGAAATTTTCAAGAACGCGAGGGAATTCTGCAGTTCAACACGAAGCAGCGACATCTATGTCATTGAGAGAAGCGTGGATTAGATCTACAAACGAAAATTTTAACGAAATATTTCTAGTATGTCTTATTATATGCATTATCAGCGAACTCCAAATATATGAATATATGCTAAGTATTAACGTATAGATAGTGCAAATAGTGGAAATTATCTATGGAAAAAGACGAATTGTTAGCCCAATCGTAATGAAAAATCGTCTTTACTGTAGAACAGGTGCAGCTTATGTAAGAAAGCAAATAGCTCAGTTAGGTAAAACAACGAGTTTGTATACCAAAGGTAGACGGTTCGAATCCCGTGGAAGTACTGTTGTCATTTTTATCACTAAGGTTATTTTATTTATTTTTTATTTCTGAAAGAATCAAATTGTAACATATGTGTAAAACTCATGACGATACCAAAAAAAAAAAAAAAAAAAAAAAAAGAGAGAGAGAGAGAGAGAGAAAATATCGTCGCATTTGCATTAGTGTGTCTAATTTTTGTTTGCAAACAGATTCGTAATTATTTCCCCTGTGCTCACTGATGCATAACGAATGTTTTCCAGTAAATGTTAATTCTAATTTGGAGAATTTTATAGTTTCACAATGTTTCTCACTACATAGTCTTCTATCTAAGTGTTTGGATATTTTGATAACAGATTTCCCTATTAAATGTTTAATTTTCTCTATAAATATTTGTCTTAAATTGAAATTGTTTTGAATTTACTACATAAGCAAAGTTGCCCGAAGGAGGGGAGCTCAAGTAATAGATATTCTACGTAAAAGCAACCTATTGTAGAATGATGATGCTTCTTACCTTCAGCACATAATCTTAACGTTAGAGAGTCAGAGAGAGAAAAATCCTGGTTTTTCCTCCTCTATGACCACCCATCTTAAACCTCTACATATCATTGTTCGTCTCACATAATTTCGGCTCTCCAAAGACATTCATATTTATTATTATTATTATTATTATTATTATTATTATTATTATTATTAATGAATATGCCACCCTTACATAATGTTGTAACTTTACACATCTTAGTTGAAAGTGCTTTCTTTAGTAATAATTTGAGCAACCACGTCACAAAATTTAAAATGTATGAGGGGGCACGACGTTTTATTTCCCCTCCTCTCTTTTCAGCACCCTCCAACAGAAGGTATATAATTTCTGAGAAGCAGGGCAGACAAAATGAATAAGAAATATATTTAGAGCATCCTTTCCTCCTTCGTGAATGTAATATCACGTAGCATTTTTTATTCTACTGAAGACGACCCTAGGCCGTTATGGTTAGGTAACAAAAGAAATACCTAATATATTTATAGCGCCCCTTATCTGTAATATTACCTCTTCTTTATTTGTTCGAGGCTTCCTTACACAACCAAGGGTGACAAAAAGAATAGGAAAAGTGTCTAAAGATTACAAAAGACTTTATATTTTGTCAGAAACAAGGTAGTATATACACAACATTGCTTTCGTTAACAAGTGTTTCACCCTTGAGTCGCTTATAAAATTATGCAGAATAACTTTTGCCGATCATTGTTCTAGAGGGATTTGTCCAGGATGGTTTGGTGTCGAGCTAATAACGATAAGTATATTTATTTACATCACTGTTAAAGAAATAGCAAACTTTCTGAAAGGAACTTACTTAGGAAACAGATCTTCCTTCTACTTAGCCAGAGCCCACTCTGAAAAATTGCATCTGGCATTCTGAGTGAAAGTTCTATGAGACTATTAGAAAAATATATTACCGTTTTCACGCTGATGGTAGAATTTCTTAAACAGTTATTGAATTACGTTCGAAGGGTAGGCGTAAATAGCGCCCCCGCAACAATGTGGCGTGGGGACCGCACAAGCTGCAAGACCAAAAAATATACAGAAAGTACGCAGGGGCGGAGCAGGCCAAATTTTCACACGGGCAAAGTGACTTTTTGGCGCCCTTCCCCTAGTAGTAGCCTATATTTTACATTTTATCATAGTGTTTTTAATAGTTTAAACCAGGAGCGTCATTTCAGATTTTGCTTTGGGGGGGGGGGGGGCAAGACCTCTTGATATAAGTAAAATTTCGCGTTTTTCACTGATTTACTACTATTCTAATGATAAAATCTATATACATCTCAAACTCAAGGGGGGCAAATGCCCCTCCCTAAATGACGCCCCTGTTTTAAACCCATTTTCAAAAAGAAATCCATTACCTAGGAAAAGTTCACAAAGAATATGGCCCGCTATAAACAATACCAACTCCACCCCCCCCCCCCCTGGTCTAGTGGCTAGCACGCCTGCCTTCTGTGGTACCGGGTCCAATTCCCGGTGGATTACTGTTGAACGATAAAAGTGGTTCGGATTCCACTATAATTAGTATCCACATCTCCCTTGCCTATTAAGGCATAACCGTGGAACGCTAAACTCAAGCAAACAAACAAATACTTAATTCCCGGCACTCTTTATTCTACATGCCATCTCTCAATTTTTCGATACAGCCCCCTTAGTACTATGAAACTCTCTTCTACCATAGTGAAATGGAAAAAGATCATATAATTGCCACTACTTTACAAGAATATAAACCAAAAACGTCAGTAGAAAGCAATTATAAAATTTACTTTTTGAGGCTCGTTTTGGTGCCCCTCTTTCTCTGGCGCCCCGGGCAGTCGCCCGGCCCTTAGTCCGCCCTTGAAAGTACGGACGCATAACTAAGGACTGCGGAGGAGAGGTTAACCTTCATGTTATGCCACTGGTTTGACGTGTTTGAAATGTTCAGTAAGTGATCAGTTGGTGAAATAATTTCGACGGTTACTGATGTTTAAAGTTTAGCTAAGACAAAGCTACCTAATCAAATACATTTGATATCGCGATGTCACAATTTGATTTTTCCTCACATAAAAAAGATAAAAACAATAGTAATAAAAACCCTTACTCGTACTGGGCTCCTAACTAACTAACAACCTAATTCTTACAGACTAGTTGCTCTGACCAACTGAGTTTCGATTTCTTACGCGAAAGAAGTCTGTTATATTAAGAGGCATGCTTTTCATTATCAAAACTGTTCCAAGTAATACGAACATGGCTTAAGAACAGAGACGGAACTGAATTACCACTCGATTGACCTTGAGGGCAAATCACCAACGCGTAGCTATAAACGTAAGTTCAGTATGCATTTCTCTGGAGTTGTGTTCAGTATTCCTATCTGCCAGTCATGCTTGTTCGTAGGTTAATATGTTACAAACCTAACCTTTCGATAGAGCACAATGACAGAGAATCAAAATTAATGAATTCTTGCCCTTGTGAACTTGGGATACCACCATGTGCAATAAAACTGTCGCGTCTTCTGAAGTGATATTTTATCGAAAATAACTCGTTTTCCTTCATATATCCGAAGTTTTTGAGGGTTTCAAAATGAGGAAACGTTACTGACAAACAAGGACGCATTTAGGGGTGGGTCCAGGTGGTCCGGACTCCCCTCTGAAATCCCAACTTCTCTGTAAATTTAGCCTAAATTTAAGGATTATCTTTTAAATTTTATTATAATTTATCCTAATATTGAAGTCGGACTTCTCCCGAAATAAATTACTGCATACGTGCCTGCTGACAATTTTCAATATATTCCTTAAATAAGTAAAATAACTAAATTAGGAGCAAAAAGCTTCAACACGGGCTAACTTTTGTCCACTGCCAATATTGTTAGAAGGGATATTAATAGCAAAAACTGCTAGGCAATGCTGAACCTTGGAACTTCACTCCGAACAGCAAGCTTATTATTGAGAACTACATATGAAACATTTTATCAAAACTTATCTAGCTTTTACCTGGCATGAAATTATTATATACACCAAAATTCACTCTCCTAAAATGTGTATCTAAATATTGCTCTACGTATCTACGAAGCAATGAAAATTATTTATCGAAATATGTGAGCAGGGAATTCTAACAGCCAGCCATTTTATTTAAATCGTAGTAAACCCTGTAACCGGGCGTTAACGTGAAGACAAAGCTTGGTCCATTGGTAAAGTGTTGGAAGAATATAAACTCAATGTTCGTAGGTTCGAATCTATCCACTCACCAGAACATTTTGTTCTTATGTGTAACGATGAAATAAGAAAGAATAAATGTATAACCGTTAAGACAAAACTTCAACCAAGTCTGAAGAGAACAATACTAAAATAGTAATACAATGACGTCAACCAAAAATTATTTCATGTAGCGTTTGGACGAAATTACAGCTGTTAACAATTGCAGAAATAAAAACAGGCTGTAATGCAGTCTAGACTTCTGAATGCATTTACTTCCTGAACACTTTCGTCTCGTCATTGGTATGCCGTTAATCATTGTAAAACCTTTCAATTGGAAGTGAAATGACACAAACTAAAACAGTTTTAAATCAATAAATGTCTATGTGTAAAAGTAGGTGTCTTTTATCTGTAGTTCTGAGTTCCTTTTACTTTGAAGTGACAAATGAGAGAAGAAAGTATGGTGTTCGAAAAAAAAATCAAATTTGAGATTTCAACGAATTTACACGTATTATAGCCCCTAACACCGAAAAAGTTATTTTTCGATACATGTCCATTAGTTCGTCCGTCCGTTCGCTACACTTTTCTGTGCACTCGCCTAGAAGCCATACCTGAAGCCATACCTCGCCTAGAAGCCATACTTGAACATACCGTAAATTAGTTGAAAAATTTACGGTATGTTCAACTTATCTGCACCAAATTTTAGTTTAAGATTTTCATAGTATTTCCTATAGTTTTTTTTTATAAATTTCCCTCCTACTCCCAAAACAAGGGTAGTTTCCTGTACGATGAAAATAAAAAAAAGATATTTTCTCATAACTGGCTCTAACGATCTTGTTTTCTTTCTTTTTTTATAAATCAATATTTAATTAGCAACCCTATTTTGTGGTATAAGGCATTTATCTGAGAAAAATCTACAAGGGGTAGTTTATACTAAGGGGGTGAGTTTTTTCTCAGTGTTTTTCTCAAAATGGACTCAAATGTTTTCGTTCATATTTCATAAATAAAGATTTCATTAATAACTTATCAATATGGCATAACTCGTTTGTCCTAAAAAAAAATGCGAGGGGTAGTTTATTCTTGGTGGAGTGTTGTCTGGGCGATTTTCTCAAAAACGACTCAAAAGAGTTTATTCATATTTCAAAAATAAATATTTCGTTAATAACCGAACAATATGGCAAAACTCGTTTGTCCTGAAAAAATATGCGAGGGGTAGTTTACTCTTGGGGGTGTTTTTCCTCCACGGTTTTCTCAAAAATGAGTCAAGCAATTTTGTTCGTACTCAGAAATAAATATTTCATTAAAAACCTAGTAATATGGAATAACTCGCTTACCCTGGAAGAATCCTCAAGAGATAGTTTCTTCGGGGAGTTATTTTTCCCTCACGATTTTCTCAAAAATTACTCGGTCAATTTTATTGATAATTCATAAATAAGTATTTCATTAATAACCCTATATTTTAGTATAAGTCATTTCTATGAAAAACAATTACAACGGATAGTTTATTTTTGGGGTCAAGTTTTTTTTCCCGACAATTTTCTCGAACGACAGGCGATTTTGTTCAAATTTTGCAAATAAATATTTCATTAATAACCAAAAGTATATCTTAACTCATTGTTCGAAACAATTCACAAGAGGTAGGTTACTCCTGACGTGTTCTTTTTGAACGACTTTCCCAAAGTGACTCATTTGATTTTTTTCATATTTCATAAACAATGATTGCATTAATTGGTCTATTATATGTCTAATGAAAATGTGCTCAAAGTAAGAGTTAGTTTTGTAGTATGGATTTTCTTCAATCGAAGTTTTTTATTCGATAATCTGACATTCGATGTATTTGAATAATACGATAATTTTATTCGCATTATCCAAATACACACTTCAGTAACAGCTGCGGCCTAACACAGTTAAGAAATTGAATTGAAAAAGTTTAGTGCGGTGGCCCTGTAATTGAATATTTTTTGAGAAACTCCCTAGCTTTTTGTGGTAAACTCAGGCTTTTCTTTTTCGAGCGACAAAAGAGAGAAGAAAATATAGTGATTGTGAAAATAATATCAAATTCAGATTTCAACGGATTTACATGTTTCATGGCGTCTACATACCGAAAATGTGACTTTTCGACACCCGTCCTTCCGGTCCGTCCGTTCGGCACACTTTTATATGCACTCGCCTAGAGGCCATACCGTTCAACTTATCTACACCAAATTTTAAACTTAGGGTTTACTTAGTATTCTTACAGGAGCTTTTCCATTTTTTCCTACCACCTAATATAAGTGTGGTTTACAAACAGCCGAAAATCGAAAAACGCTATTTTCTCAAAAATGGTTTTAACAATTTTGTTTATTTTTCATTAATCAATATTTAATTAACAACCCTATATTGCAGTATCAGATATTTCTCTTAGAAAAATTTACGAGGTTTAGTTTATTCTTGGAGGTGACTTTTTCTCGACGATTTTCACAGAAAAGTCCCTGGCGAATTTTGTACACACTTCATAAATAAATATTTGACCTTACAACATGGTATAAGTCAATTGACCTGAAAAATATATGAGTAGTAGTTTATTCTTGGACTTGAATTTATTCCCAGTGAGTTTCTCAAACACGAGCAGTTGGCAACCCTGTATCTCGACAACGAAGCTGAATTCGAAAACTGCAAGAGGACCATTTGTCTCCTTTTGATGTCACGAATCACCTCCCGAAGTTTGTGGACATCTTTCAGGTTCACCCTTAATGAAGCTTCTTTTCGAAAAGTTAACTATTAACTTTAGGCATTGTTTATCTTTTTTAAATCACAAATGTCGTTATTAATTTTAAGGCAGAGAACTACTTCTGAGAGAATAGATCTTGAAAAATAATTTTAAAACTTAGACTTTTGTTTTCGAGACATTCCAGACAAGACGATACATTTTACAAGCTATCTCGTGTCCAAAACATTTGCCTCGTATTATCTTGGATGTCACAAAGCGCGTCTTGTCTCTTTCTCGAGACATGTCTTATCTCGTGCGCATTCGTTAACACTTGGGAAGGATTATCTTTCTACTCAAAGCATTGTTTTTATAATGGTTGCATATTTATAATAATTGCTGTCCACATAAATTACAGTCCTTTCAGTTGAATTAATTTTTATTATTATTATTATTGAAATTGCAATATCTAGTTTAACGTTGGACGATTATGCACCTACGCTAAGGGAGAATGATGATGAATGAAATGGTGAAATGAAGAAAGTGGGAGGAAAATGGAAAATCTCAAGAAAACACATACCCATGCACACGGTATTTGTCCACCTCAAATTTCACTTGGCACGAAGTGGAATCGAGCCACGGACCCCCTGCACCAAAGGTCCCTGCAATGCTTTATTATTATTATTATTATTATTATTATTATTATTATTATTATTAATAATAATAATAATAATAATAATAATAATTGAAGCGAGCTTAACGAGTTTCAGCCGTACGACTCAACCAACGTTTGGGTGCCTGTTCGTTCGTCTGCTCCTCTCATAAAAGACATTTCATTTTAATGAAACTAGTAAGTGCCTTCTTTTAGCTCTGCGAAGTAACTATTGCTTGGGATATGAATCTGCAAAACATAAGAGGTAAAATTAACCAAATGGTGCAAGTTTCCACTTATATATACAAAACAATTTTGCAATATCAACTACGTGAATCTTGTCCCATAAAGAAGCCGAAACCCCTACACCGAAGAGCCCTCCGAGATTTGATCATTGTCCACACGAACTGAAATTGTCATTTGAAGCCAAGACTTTAATAAGAAGCCAATAATTTCTTTAAAATAGACGGAAAATTCGGAAGTTATAAGCATTTTCATATTTTTGCCTTTTCCCATAAGGGAGCCGTAGCCCCCTATACTGAAGACCCCCCCGGAGATTTGATCATTGTCCACTCGGACTGAGTTTGTCATTTGCAACCAACACTTTAATACGAAGCAAAATATTTCTTTAAAATAGGCGAAAAATTCGAAAGTTATAAACATGTTAATAATTTTGCCTTTTCTCATAAGGGGGCCGTATTAGCCTACACTGAAGAACCCCACGAGATTTGATCATTGACCACTTGGACTGAAATTCTCATTTGAAACCAAAACTTTAATATGAATCCAAAAATTAAACTTTTACATAAATTTAAACTGACTGGGTTCCAGTTCCCCCCACTATTGTTTAGTTTAGTTAAGTGGTAATTTGTGACAGCTTCACATCATCAAAAGAATGTTTCACTTCCCCTCCCCTCCCCCAGGAGTTCGTGCTGGATCCACCACTGGAATCAATAGACACTCTTCCTGTTCTTTTTGTCACCCTTGATTGTGTAGGGGCTCCCTCGTACAAATAAAGAAGCGGTAATATTACAATCAAGGGGCGCTATATATTAGGTATTTTTTTTAGTTACCTACCCCTAACCGCACAGGGCCATCTTTCGTAGAATAAAAAATATTACGTGATATTCCAATCATGAAAGGGGAGAGAATGCTGTAAATATATTTCTTATTCATTTTATCTGTCCTGCTTATCAAAAATTACTTTCTGTTGGAAGGCTACTGAAATGAGAGGGGCAAAATAAAAAGTCGTACCCCCTCCTACATGGTTGCTCAAATAAGTACTAAAGAAAGCATTTTAAACTAAGATATTTAAGATTTAAACTAGGAAACTAAGATATCCTACATTATGTAAGAATGGCATATTCAGGATTATTATTATTATTATTATTATTATTATTATTATTATTATTATTATTATTATTATTAGAATGTTTTTGGAGCACCGAAATTTTGTGAGACGAACAATGACATGTAGAGGTTTAAGATGGGTGGTCATAAGAGGAGGAAAGACCAGGATTTTTCTCTCTCTGACTCTCTAACGTTAAGATTATGTGCTGAAGGTAAGAAGCATCATCATTCTACAATAGGTTGCTTTTACGTAGAATACCAATTACTTGAGTTCTCCTCCTTCGGTCTACTTACCTTATGTAGTAAATTCAAAACAATTTCAATTCAAAACAAATACATTGTAAAACTTTTCCGTAATTAAACATCTAGAGAAAATTAAACATTTAATAGGGAAATCTGTTATCAAAATATCCAAACACGTAGATAGAAGACTATCTAGTGAGAAATATTGTGAAACTTTATAAAATTCTCCAAATTAGAATTAACATTTACTGGGAAACATTCGTTATGCGCCAGCGAGCATATGGTGAGCAGTGAGCACAGGGGAAATAATTACGAAACTGTTTGCAAACAAAATTAGGGACGCTAATGCAAGTGCGACAACAGCATTTTTTCTTTTTTTGGTATCGTCATGAGTTTTACACATACGTTACAATTTGATTCTTTCCCAAATAAAAGAATAAAAAAATAACCGTAGTGTAGTGATAAAAATGATAACGGCACTTTCACGGGTTCGAACCCGCTACCTTCAGCATACAAACTCGTTGCTTTAACTAACTGAGCTATTTGTTTTTTTACGTGAACTGAGCCTGTTCCGGTAAAGACGATATTTCATTACGATCGTCCTACCAATTCGTCCTTTTCCATAGATAATTTCCACTATTTGCTCTATCTTTATGTTAATACTTAGCATATATTCATATATTTGGAGTTTGCAGATAATGCATATAATAAGACATACTAGAAATATTCGTTAAAAGTTTAGTTTGTAGATTTAATCCACATTTCTCTCAATGACATAGATGTCGCTGCTTCGTGTTGAAATGCAGAATTCCCTCGTGTTCTTGAAAATTTCCCACTTTAGCAGAGTTGGTAATTCTCGAGATTTCTGTCGATTTAATGTTTTTTGCTTCTAATTTCTTTATTTTAAGCTAATATCTAACACAAATATTAAAAACGGGTTTGTTATTAACCTGTCCTGCTGGGGAAACCTTCCGAAATTTCGAACATATAAAGAAAACGGAGATATTTTCAAAAAACTTCAAAATAAAGAGACGCGTCATTTATTTTGCTCATGGTAGTACAAGGTGATCCCCTGGGCCCAGCACTTTTCGCTATAACCATTCACTCTTTAGTTAAATCACTGGATACCGAATTAAACATTTGGTACTTAGACGATGGAACAATTGGCGGTGAACCCGAGATAGTTCTTTCATCTTTAATAGAAATAAATAAGAAGGCATCTCTTCTTGGCTTGCGTCTTAACTTTTCTAAATGCGAGGCGGGTTGTCTTGGAACAGATGAAACCGCATTCGACGAAATCTTTAGAAGATTTAATGCGGCTGCACCAGGCCCTCTAACAATTCAGAATGCTTGTCTTCTAGGTGCTGCTCTCACATCGGAAGCACTCACTAACGTGCTATTGAATAAAATATCTAATTTAGAATTGTTCTTGTCTCGACTTCCCTCAATTTCAGCCCATTCAGCCTTTTTTCTTTTACGAGCATCTTTATCAATCCCTCGCTTAACCTATTTTTTTACGATGCTTTCCATCTTGACATGAGAGTTCTTTGCTGGAAAAATATGACACTGTCCTGAAAACTGGCCTTGAATCAATTCTGAACTGCTCCTTAAATGACGACTCTTGGACACAAGCACGTTTACCTGTTGGTTTGGGCGGTCTTGGTATTCGACGAGCTGTGGATATGGCGATTCCTACATTCTTAGCGTCATACCACGGATCTCTGCGTTTAATCGAAGCTCTCCTTCCACAGGGTTATTGTTTGGACCCAGATGGTTCAGTTCAAGAAGGCTCTAATAAGTGGGCAAACTTAGCAGCCTTCCGGAGATTAACAAAAAGTGTTATCAGTCATCTTGGTATACACCAATTGCATGTCAATTACATAATCATTTGTTACAATCTGTTGTTGTTCTGGAAGATAAAGCCAGGCTTCTTGCTGCCTCGTCTCCCGAAGCGGGTGCATAGTTGATGGCGATACCTCCTCCGCCTTTAGGCCTTCATTTGTCAAATGAAAGCTTTCGAATTGCTGCAGCCTTACGTTTAGGCTTAGCAGTTTGTGGGCCTCATCGCTGTCCAGCTTGTGGGGGTGAGGTTAACCAACGTGGCCTGCATGGCCTTTCATGCATGAAGAGCGCTGGTAGATTCCTCTGTATATGATACAATACTACGAGCCCTCAACACAGCTGGATTTCCTTCAATACGGGAACCTTCTGGTTGCTGTCGTTCGAATGGAAAGCGACCTGATGGGATGACACTGGTTCCATGGATGAGAGGTAAATGTTTATTGTGGGACTTTACATGCGCTGATACATACGCTCATTCAAGTCTCCCTCTGTCAGCAATGAACGCTGGAGCTGTTGCTAATCGTAGAGAAGCTGAAAAGCAAAGAAAATACAACAACCTTCTCGAAAAGTTTGTTTTCACTTCAATCGCTATTGAAACCAGTGGTGCTTGGGGTGCAAGAAGTCTTGAATTCATTAGGGAGGTAGGAAGACGCATTTCTTGTGTTTCCGGCGAAGTTCGCTCCACATCTTATCTAATACAGCGCATATCTGTTTCTATTCAACGTGGTAACGTCTCGTCGGTCCTTTGCACTTTACCACCTGGCAAGGAAATGGATGATTTTAATTGTTGTTTTATACATATATAAAATTAAAATTTGTAATATGTAACAATATCATATAATTACATTGTTAATACATGTTAATTGTCAATACAATTTTACAATTCTATTGATCTTTATATAAAATAAAAATAAAATAATAGAAATTTGGAAATATTCAAAATGCACTAATAGCCTTTATGCATTTTTCTTTTCTATCACTTCTAATAATTTCTCCCAATGCTCATGTATATTTATACCACTTCTCCAGTTCATTAAGTTCTCCTCTTGTTCTTTCTTTATTCTTCTCGCTTCCTTCCACTTCATAATAATCTTTCTTTTTTCTCTTTTTAAACCTCTAGCCCCTTCCCAATCTATCCTATGTCCCGTTTCTTTCACATGTTTATAAATAGTATTATTTTCTCTTTTCATTCTAACATCATCTTTATGTTGTTTCAATCTGTCCATGAGCCTTTTTCCCGTCTCTCCTATGTATTTCATGTCACATTCACAACATTTCACTTCATAGATAACTCCTTCTTCCTCCTCTATATTGCTTTCCCTCCTTTTCTTTTTCTTCCTTATACACCTCAACAACGTATCCCCTCCTTTTCTATGTCTTAATACCTCCTCCTCTTAATAACTTCTTTAGCCCTTCCGTCTTTTCTCCTATGCTCTGAATTCCATACCACTTCTTATTTTCTTCCTCTTGTTTCTTTTTTTATATTTTCTTCTTTTTTCTTTCCTTTTATCTGATCTATCCTATATCCATTATTTTAAGTTGTTTATAGAAATTTTCCAAATCTTTCTTCTTTCCCTCTTCTTTCCAAATCTTTCCCATACGTCTATTGGAAAAGTATGACGATACTCTTAAAACTGGTCTGGAATCCATCCTCAATTGTTTTCTTAATAACAACTCTTGGATACAAGCTTCTTTACCAGTCAAAAATGGAGGCCTTGGAATCCGTCGCGCCACAGATATGGCTATTCCGTTTTTTTTAGCGTCTTTCTACGGTGCAAGTCAAATAGTTAGTTCTCTTCTTCAATGGGATAACGACGAAATCACCAATCCAGATGTGATGGACTGCATAGCTAAATGGACAAATTTAGTTGGGTTAGACCCTCCGGCTCTCGAAAATCGTAACAATCAGTCGACTTGGGACGAGCCCATCGTTAATTGCCAGGCAGCTTCTTTGTTGCAGACTACAAATAACATTGAAGATAAAGCCAGACTTTTAGCGGTCATGTCCCCAGAAAACGGAGCATGGCTTCAAGCTCTACCATCACCATCTCTGGGCCTACATCTATCCAATGAGAGCTTCCGAGTATCAGTTGCACTACGGTTGGGAGCAGATATATGTGAACCACACCACTGCCCCATCTGTAACACCTTTGTAAAAAAGGATTACACGGTTTGTCGTGCAAAAGCAGCGCAGGCAGACACCCACGTCATTCAAGTGTAAATGATATAATATTAAGAGCATTAATATCAGCAGGGCTATCAGCAGTGAGGGAACCGATTGGGTGCAGCCGATCTGACGGAAAAAGACCCGATGGTATGACATTAGTACCTTGGAAGAAAGGAAAGGCATTGATTTGGGACTTCACATGTTCAGACTATGCCCCCTCCAACCTACAATATGCCTCAGTACAAGCTGGACTCGTAGCTGATCGAAGAGCGAAAGAAAAAAGGAATAAATATAGCAATCTACTCGATAACTATTGCTTTATCGCAATAGCAATTGAGTCTAGCGGTTCTTGGGAAGGAGGCCTCAAATTTATAAAAGAAATCGGCCACTGTCTATCGATTAAATCAGGAGATAATCGAGCAAAAAGTTTCCTGATTCAACGCATAAGCATAGCCATTCAACGTGGGAACGTGTCGGCTATAATGGGAACGTTACCCACTAGTAAAGAGCTAGAAGAAGTCTTTCTTCTGTAATTGCGAAGAAGGGAGGTTAGGAGTAAAAAGAGACATCATCGGTGCATCAATTTATGTAGCAACCGAGCAAGTAGTATGGAGAGACAGCTCACAGTCCATAAGTTTATATGAAAAATTACGGCATGAATGCTGTACCGTACGTCAAGACAGTGACATAACATGACAGGTTGGAGCCTCTGAAAGCAGAAGATTTAGTACTACCTGCCGAACATTATGGGAACAAAGTACCGAAGAATAGATATTTACTGTTTCATTTTAAATTTTCATTATAACAGTTTTTTAATAATCAGTGTTATTTTAAAAATTTAAAAATGTATAACAATATATCTATATATCTATATCTATATCTATATCTATATATATATATTTGTTAAATTTTAAATGTAAAATAAATAGGCAAAAATTTTACAAGTAAAAAAATAATTTTATATATATATATATAAACAACAATTAAAATTATATAAATGAATATGTTAACTAACGGCTGAGGAAGATATAAGATCTGCTGTCATCTGTCTTTTCTCAATATCTGATGAAGAGGACGTTAGGTCCTTGAAACTATAACAAAAATCGTATAGTTATTAAATAATTCATTTTGTTCAGATCAGAAATGTGTTTTAAATGTTATTGTGATTATCCAGAACCAAGGGTATATTGTTTACTTTAAAATGTACCGGTATGGCGTTCCGGTTCGTACCGCCAATATATATATAAACATGCATTTTACAAGAGCGCTAGATATATTAGCATATTCTCGCATTTTATTCATGTCAAGCAGGGATGCAAATTACTCTTGAGGTCACAATTACTGACTTTAAATCTAGAAATACTGACCAAATACTGAAAATAAGAACTACATATATATTAACATACTAAATTGGCCACCCTATTTCCCACTGAACAGTTGTAAGCATATGTTAACTCAGTCAGTTATTAACAAATCTTGCAAATAATATGATAATAAGGATATTAAATTCAAGAGATTAAAAAATACCAAGATTGTCCTTGTAAAACTGCCTAAGCAAAACCAAGTACTAAAAAAACTGAACTGCAGTAAACTCATTTTCGTAAGATGAAAAAATAATTACAGCTGCTCAAGCCAATTTCCCTTCCCTACTTTTACACAAACTTAAGAACCTTATTATGATGTTCACTCCTCTTTGGGCTTTTCTTGCCCCGTCAGCCTTTTTGTTTCTTTTTTCTTCATCTTTGTGGCACTGTCAAGCATTACTTGTGCTACATCGGTTCCAACAAGACCCTTGTTCTTAATGGCCTCTCTCAACCGTTCATTTGATTCCTTCAGTAACCTATCAGATGTTCGTCTCTTCTCTTCTTCTTCATCCCTTAGACCAGCGTTTCCCAACCGGTGTGCCGCGGCACAGTGGTGTGCCGCGAGTGGGTCGCTGGTGTGCCGCGAGGAAATTGAAACAAAATTATTAATTCTATAGCAATCAAATTGCAAGACACAGGGGAAAATGTATATCTGTATTTCACATTACTATGAACCTCTACTATGAATCTACAATTTTAAGTTTCATACTGAGTTACTTTTCTGTACATTTTTAATGTTGAAAGAAAGTATTTGTTATCATTGTTATGACCATTATTGCTTCTTTATTGTTGCAGACAATTTCGTAACTTAAAATTTTAAAATATCATTCAATCCCTTTCGACAAAGCAAACATGCATACAAATTTCCTACATTTGTGTTTTAAAAATAAAAGAGATTTGTTTGTTCGTTCATTATTTAGTGATCTTTTCTTTTTTGTGAAAGGTTGGATACAGTTTTCGAAAAAGGAATTGTATTTTTAGAAATATGAGTCGAATATTTCATTGCAATTATTGTCAAGTTTTAAATTAGAGTGGAAAATAAGCATAATAATTTACCACTGGGGGAAAACCAGTGATCGAGCTTTCTTCTCTGTGAGATCAGTAATCACAGAGAAAAAATAACACTGTATTTTATATTTACAAATAATAATAATAATAATAATAGCTATATGAGTGTGCCGCAAGAATTCAAGTTACACCTGTAGTGTGCCGCAAGTTGAAAAAGGTTGGGAAACGCTGCCTTAGACGTTTTAAAGTACATTCTTTTTTTTATCAATTCTTCCTTTCTCAAGTAAAAGTTCTTCTTTTCAATTCTTCTTTAGCTGTCCGTTGATTTTCCTTTGCTTCTCTTTATTGTTGTTGTTGTTCCTTCAATTTCCTCTCTGCTCACAGAACTTTCTATAACTCTTGTAAGCAGTATGTGCCAGATCTAAAAGCTCTTTATATATATACTGTACACAAGATGTGTCTTTCCATTATATATCTCATGTAGAGCTTCCTAAATGTGCAAATGAGCATTGAGAGCCCCCTCTGACATGTTAGCCCTATTAGGGATCGCAAAGGGAGCTTGAAAACTCTCTTTCAATTTCAGCTGAGCCATGTGAAAGTGAGAAGGCTGCTTTCACAATTTTTAACACCGTTGGAAATTTATGCTCTCCTAAAATGTTAGTCTTTTGGAAAAATTGATTCCAATAAACATCTATTCATTTTTTACTAGTTGTGATCTCATCGTCTTCTAACCTTGTCTCCACTCATTGACAGGTGTCTTTTCTTTGTAAGGAATAGGCAAAGCTTCAGCTATTTTAACAATTTTCTTCCAGCTGTCCTCTTTCTTTCTTTCTTTCTTGAGGATTCAAACACTCCTAATGTTTCAACACAGGCTTAGAAACCATAGATACTTGTTGAAAATATGCTTACTACTAGCAACGTACTGTTTTCTTGCTTGTTATTTTTGTTTAACCTTCCAAAGAGCTTAAAATACTTACTTATTTTAGAAAAATACACACTTTGTCAAAAATACGGACTTTTACTGACTTTCCTGACAAGTTTGCATCCCTGTAAGATACATATACAGATACATGTATAATCGCATTATTGTTTCTCTTTCGATATCAGAATCCATATTTCTTACAAAATTTTACAAAACCGTGCCCTCCTAAAATGAGATAACGCCCTTCTTATTTATTTCTCCCTCTATCTCTTTTTTTATTTTTATTTTTATTTAAACGAGAGCTTGAAAAACTATAGTTTTTGAACAATCATAATCCACCGAGAATACATAACAAAAGCCAGTCATATTGGCGAATGAGATGAAGATCTGCACCAAAATAAAACTTTTCCATATGAAAGAAATAGGATGGAAGTGGAAATTACAAATAGGTTATGTTCCGTAGGTATCCCATCCCCCCCCAAAAAAAATACAAAATTTACGGGAAAATTGGTAGAATTATACGAAATTCAAATATCAGCCAAGGGAAAAAGGTAATAGTCATGACTGCACGGCGAATAATTACGGAGAAAACTGAAGTTCAATCTTGGATTTAATAAAG
This sequence comes from Thermobia domestica, assembly GCF_964235325.1. Lineage (NCBI taxonomy): Eukaryota > Metazoa > Arthropoda > Insecta > Zygentoma > Lepismatidae > Thermobia > Thermobia domestica. The sequence continues at coordinate 330,710,907 of NC_137455.1, forward strand.
GTGGGCAACGACGCCATATTATGCGAACTAAACATAGAGCATAATGTATCAGTCTTTCTGTGCTGCAATAGGGGAGAGAAAAGTGCTAATTGATTCTAGTAACACCTGATACTGTCTCACATTGTGTCGCCACATCGGTGCTATCCTAAGGGGGGCACAAATTTATAAAACCTACGGAATACGTGAATTGATTTCACAATAAGATTGTATAGGTAATGAAAATATACGGGATCTTATCTCTCATATGTATAATACGGTAGAAATACGAAATCCAAAGTGTGCACCTTATCACGTAGTACTCAATAAGGAAGACACTGATCAAGTGAAGTGCTATGTAAAGGCAGCCTACAAAGTGATCAGGAAGTGCTGCAAAACTGTGCCACATGCAAGATATGTTTTTCATGCCATATAAAGTTTTTATTCAACTACCTTCGTTTATGCTAATACTCAGTTTCTGACGCGCCTGCTCCCTAAGGACGCAACCTCACGAAAGCCCTTGCTGTGGCCCTGCCCTGAGTCGATTAAATAGCATTCGTTGTTTTTAGTGGACACCTACCACAAGCTGGTTTGTGTTTTTAAGTCACCTCGTGCTTTTTGCACTGTAGATTTTATGCCAAATCCTCTTTCACACTGATAAGGTAAGAAAAAAAAGTTTTCAACTTCTTTAAAACATTGTTTTCATTATTTCTGAATATGACAGAGTTTGGAACACTCAAGAGTTGAAAAGTATTATTTTTGCACAGTAATAATATATAGGTGCAAGAAAGATATTAACAAATATTTGGAGAATATAATTACAAATGAAGTAGGAAAATGAAACAGGCTTAATTCTAAGTAAGTTATATTAGTATAAACTTAACTTAAGTATTACGAGAATAACGCTTAACGCAGCTTTACATTCCCCCGATCACGGAGGGCAGGGTATCAGCGAAAACTTAGCCGGATCGACTACCACAGATAGCGGTCCCGAAATACAAAATCTACGGAGAAACTAAGAATCAGACGAAATGTCAGCATGATAGTAAGAAAAAAGTTAATATAGGTCATCAGTGTATGAATGTTAATTAGAGTAAAACGAAGTTATATTTCACTCCATAGTTTTTTTTTTTCGTTTATGTGTACACACATCGTCGCTGACGTACCCACAGCACCCCTTCCAACCTGCTACGCTCCTGCTTTATGTTAGATAGCATTCATGCTTTTAATTACCACATCGAGCAAAATTTAGTTTTTGTTTTAAAATTAATTCGTGTCTTATACACTGCAATTTTTATTGTATACTTGCGCACTGTTCTAGAACACAGGTCCCTCTTCATACTCAGCTGCAATAATATAGAAAACAACGTTCCCTGCACGGCTCTGTAAGCCACCTTCACTTGCTAAAGCTTGCTTGGCAATACTAAGTGAATTAAATATTAAATTTTGGTACAGAAAGAAAACAACCTAGCTACTAATCTATACAGGGGGACCTGTGTTCTAGAACCTTCTCGCATACTTGCACAGGCTGTAATTATATTGTCCTAAAGTCAATCTGCACTCCTATTAATGCAACTCTTAAGAAACATTTATAGAGCAGTAAGAGTGCATTTTCTCCTAAAAGATAATATTTCATGAATATGTTTAGTTGATTCCTTGTGTGGAAATTATCACAGGAAAGAACCATTTTCCTGTTTTGGAATTTATGTCCCAGGGACATAATCTGAGAGGGAGCTCCGCCCCTAACTTTCCCTCTCAATGTTTATTTGCGTATCAGTGTTCAGTTGTTGATATATTGCTGATTGAAAACTTAAGGATTTATTGGTTTCCTTATTTCTGAATAGTGTTTTGTTTCTAATACTTAACAGTTGGGAGGTACTAATTTTACACAACAGCATCTAGTGATGAACAAAGAAAGCATGAAAAAAAAAATATTTGGAATAACAGTTAAGACTGAACGATGGAAATGAAAGAGGACTAATTATAATTAACGGATATTAAAATTACAACAAATAAATATTAATATAACATGTCAAACAGGTGCATTTGGGGCTAATCCGGGCCCAACCTTATTGGCCATGAAATAAGTTAAATTGCCGGCCGCATAGTGCGAGCATTATTTCACTTCGGAACTTCAGAGCGTCATATCGCCTCTCGGAAGCCTCAACTGTTACAGTTCGCGAAGCAACGGCCTATAATTCATAGTGCCACACTTAAAATTAACTTACAATATAGGCAACTAGAGCTTCCTTCAGCTGAGTCCAGCAAACCTCCTGTAAAATACTTAAACCCGCTCTATACAGTGTTGCCAGGTCTGAAGATTAAAAATTCCGAAGTGATGCTCCAAATTTAGATGATTCGCACTGTTTGTAGCCCAAACATAAAAGTGAATTATGTTGCATATATATATATACAAAACGTACGTGCCGTTTTATTCTAAAGTCCACATTGTTGTCATTTCAAGAAAGCAACTCCAGTTACCAGTATCGGTAAGCTCTCTGTTTTGTCTCTATGCAATGCAGGTTTTGTTTACCAGGTGGCAGCAGTTGTCACAGCGCCTAAACAAAAAAGGTATGTTTCTGATCAAGAATGTTATAAAATAGCTATTTTATAGCATCCTTGTTTCTGATGGGAGTTCTTAAGTTGACATAACCACAGCAACAGGACGTGACGTCACCTAATGTCGTCACTACCCTGGAGCACTTAATGCGCAGTGTATCCATAAGCAAGGCAGCTCTTTTTACAGTATTACTGCTGAGATAATATGCCAAGGTGGATTATAATTTAAGTCATACCTGGAATTTGTTCGTGTACTGGTGGACAATAAAAAAAAACATTCTGTTGTTACAGCGGTTGTGTGAGTTGCGTTTTACATTCAACAAACGAACAAGATTATACACAAACAATGCACTGAATAATGCGTAAATAATTGCAGCTTGTCCCATCAAAGGCGGGAAGAACGCCGGGATTTTTTTTTTTTAATCTCATTTCATGCTGCGCACTGATACGTGTATCAAGATTGAAATTTCAGGTTTCCTCAGTTATGTTCTATTTTATAAGTGTACTGACATTCATGATATATCGATTTATTTTAGCACCAAATGAACTCTTGTAGGTTTAGTAAGTGTTTTGGAGTGGCAGAAACGGGATTAAGAATATGTGGACATTTTAAAAATTACAATTTACAGGTAAAAGGTGTTAATTCAGAACAAAAGACAAATATTTAGGGAATTTATTTATGAAGACGCAGAATATGTAAGTCATCTGTGAACATAGATACAGCAATAAGATGTTGCTTTTGAAGTTGGGATTTGCGCCTCAATACTGACATGTGTTACAAATGTAAAGCATAAATCATAGATGAAGATTGTGTTATTGGGACGTTTTATAAACATGGAAGAGAGAAGCGGAGTTCAACAAATAAACATAAGTGTGGTGTAAAGTTAAAAAACAAAAAAAGTGAAAATTTAGAACAATAGATCACAAACTGATACGCTACAGTGTGTGGTGTCTCGTGATCTTTGTGCTTCTGGAACATTCGTAATTCATCGTTATAGGGACTCACAGTATTCTAGGTGAGATCAACTTTAATTATTTGCTTCGTCTATCAAACTAAGTCAACTCTATTACTGCTAATTGTATATAATTCTTCTTGTAAATATTTCTTTATTTCTCTAAGTGTTATACTCGTTCTTGTGTGAAATTAAGCCTAACTACATATTCGTTATGGTATACCATGTTCACAAGGGATAAAATGGATACCTCAGCCAACAATTCATTAGGAGTTGATAATCCTACTGAAAATTCAGATATGGACATTGAAACACTAAATACAAGTACAACCCCTACTACTATTACTGCAAACCTTAACGAAAATATGAGTACTAAGAATGACAATCATTCACATGTCAAAGTTGATAATACTGTTCATAATCCGCAAACGCATGCCACTCATTTGGGGAAAAATAAATACCAATCTCACCACCTTGCACCATATTTTGTATTTTTACGTTCCGATTCAGAAGATTTAGGGAAAAAACACATCATGGCGATTAGCAGGAAAATTTTTTATGCGGATATTCCTGGTGTGGAACTCATAGATAAGATAGGGCGTAATCTTGTCAAAGTAAAATTTCGCTCAGGAACCGAAGCTAATAGTTTTTTGACTCATCCCATTTTGGCAGAAAATAAATGGGAAGCTTTCGTTCCCAACCATTTACTATATTCAACGGGAGTGATATATGGAGTGGACACAGACATTCCAATGAATGATCTATTGTCAGATATCCAAAGTGATATACAAATAACTTCAGCTCGTAGAATTTATAGAAGAGACAATAATAATGTTCTTCAACCAACTTCCACAATTATCCTTACCTTTGATTCCCAGTACTTACCAACTGATGTAAAGTTATATTACATGAAACGGGATGTTCATCTGTACATACCAACAACAAAGCAGTGCATTATGGGTTGTTATAAATACGGACACAGGAAAAATAACTGTAATTCGAAAAAGTCAGCTTGTGTTAATTGTGGTCAGTTCCATGTAGTTGACTCTTGCAATAACCCAACCAAATGCCTCAACTGCGGAGGAGATCACAGGGCGGACTTCAAAAAGTGCCCAGAACGTATAAGACAAGATCAAATTATGATTCTTATGGCCAAAGAAAGAATTTCATTCAATGAAGCCAATTCAATAATTAAAAGGCCGCCAACTTTGGAACAAATCAAAATCAGTACTGGAACGTTTCAGATTCCCACTGATCATTCATCAGCCAAACCTTCCACATCTCCAAATTCTGGAGGCAAAATAAATACGTACTCTGGTATCATTTCCAATAAACCAGCAGACCATTTTGCAAATCCGCGTGAAGATCTCCTACGAAGTCCTCCAGGGAAAAAAAGGAAAAATATTAACGAAAATCGTACTACAAATAAAATTAACTCATCACTGTTTAAGAAGCCCTCGGACTTTAATTTGCAATTCAGAACGGACCCTAGCATCCAATTAGATCAAGCGTCATCATCCACAAATTGGATGAAAAAAACTCTCCCTATATCTAATGATAGTTCAATCTCATTTCTCCATAAGGAGGAAGCCTACACAATACCACGAAGATCCTCTCAGAGATTCAAACAACAACAGAGGGAAACAATTAACAAAACTCAAGAATATAAAGTTCTAACTCAGTCGTCAATGGAAAACCAAAATTTACCTCTTAAGCCTAAACTCATAGACTTAAAAAGACTTACTCCAGATTCAGAGCATGGAAGTAATCTTCAGAAATTAAATAGCTATAATTCTGACAAACTAAATCAACTAATACAACGATGCACGCTGTTAGTTCAAACCAATACTGACCAAAAGACAGAGAAAGAAACGCTACTATCTTTATTACATGATATGCAATCAATCATCAATCCATAAAAAAAAAAAAAAAAAATCTGGCATATCTATTTTTAAGTCACAATTTCCCCCCCCCCAAAAAATTATTAATAATAAAATTCCAATTTTCTTTTGTTTCTGTGTTATTTTTCAAATCAATCTGATGGAACATATTATAAATAGGAAGTTAACCATATTGCAATGGAATGCTCAGAGCATTTATGGGAAAATCTATTATTTAAAACTTTTAATAAATATATTTTCTCCAGATCTGTTACTTCTTCAAGAAACGTGGTGTACACCAAAAATACCTCTAAAACTTAAAGGCTACAATTGTTTAAACCAAATTAGACATGATTCACACGGAGGAATCGCTATTTGCATAAAAAATAATATAAAATTTCAAACTTTTAATCTACAATTGCCACATCATCATAACTCTATTCAATATATGGGTATTCAAATTCAAGATATACGTATAGTAAATTTATATATTCCACCCAAAATTAAGGTTGATATCGACTTTTGGAAAGCTTTGCTAATCAATAATTTAAAAATTGATTATATATGTGGTGACTTCAATGTCTCTCATAAGATCTGGGGAGCGAATAGAACGGACACTGCTGGTCGGAAATTTCTCAACATCCTCAATGACTCTCCTTTTCTTTTTTTAAACAATGGCGCTCCTACTAGAGCTCAGAAAGATTCTCTCAGTGCTCCAGACTTAACCCTTGCCTATCACGCCCACTATATAGAAACTGAATGGTCTACATACTTTCACACGTGTCATAGTGATCATTTTCCCATAATCTTCAGAACTCATACGTCACAACTAACGCCTAGTACGAACCAAAGTAACAATCTAACCTTCCGATCTAAATTACAGCATGTTTCACAAAATATTAATTGGTCTGAATATCAAAAAATAATTCAAGACAACCTTCATAATCTGAGGAACGATTCGGACATCTTTACAATCATCAAACAGTCGGCATCTCAGTCAACACCAAAAAATTACTTTCGCAGAAGATCTACGTCAAGTAAGAACATCAATATACAGCAATTCTCTCCTAAACCAATATGGTGGAATACAGAATGTCAGCGAAACATCAATAAATGTATTTTACTCTTCAAAAATTTTATTACTACAAAGTCTCCAAACAACTTCAGACTATTTCAGGAACAGAAAGCTATCTCAAAACGTGTAATTAACAATGTGAAACGTCAACATTGGCAGAATTTCTGCAACTCATTGTCTGAAAGAACATCATCGTTTAAAATATGGAATTTTTGGAAGAAATTTAAAAATAATCAATCCAATGATACAAATAATATATCAATGTTTGATACATCATGGTATGACCAGTTTCATAATAAATTAACTCCATGTACAGTAAACAATGATAGATTATTATTAACAAAATACTTATTTGGTAACACAAATACTTTACTGGACAAAAATTTCACTCTGACTGAATTAGAAATAGTAATTAATAACCTAAGGAAAAATACAACACCTGGGATTGATGGGATTTGTTTCAATCATTATAAAAACTTACCTCCCTCCGGACTCACTATATTGCTCAACTACTTTAATAATATATGGAATTCAGGCAAGATACCAGCACAGTGGAAAAAAATTTTAATAATTCCTATCCCGAAAGTAAAAGCATCTCAAAATACCAATAATTTTCGGCCAATAGCACTACTGACATGCTCATTAAAAATCTTCGAAAATTTATTATTGAATCGGCTAATTTGGTTCCTAGAACACAATCAAATTTTTCCATCAAATATTACTGGATTCAGGAAAAACTTCTCAACATATGATGCCTTATCTCTCCTCACGGCAGACATTTACAAATCCTTCTACTTAAGACAAAATATTTTAGTTGTATCACTGGATATCCAAGGAGCTTACGATAATGTGAACTTAGACTTACTACTACAAAAATTACATCAAATACAAATTCCTGGGAAGATGATCCGAATAATTCACAATTCATTAATTAACAGAAAAGTTTATATCAAGCTGAATAATTCTTACTCATCGCCAAGACAAACTTCTCTTGGGCTCCTTCAAGGAAGCAAACTCAGTCCAATTTTATTTAATATTTACATTTTGGACTTAATGGGAAAAAATTGGTCTCCATGTAAATTAATAAGCTTTGCGGATGATATACTAGTAACGTTACCATCTATTAACATCAAACCAAGTATCCCAAAGTTAGAACAAAATCTAAAACAAATTAATTCTTGGATGTATCATAACGGGTTGGATCTTAACTGGAATAAAACAAAGTTCGTAATTTTTACAAGGAAGAAGTCTTCAAACTATTTTAATTTAAACATAGATAATGTAACAATTACTTCGGAAAACTCACTTAAATATCTTGGAATAATTTTAGACAAGAAATTAACCTGGGACCACCATGTACAATACTTACTGGCCGAAGCAGTGAAATACCAAAAATTACTAAGATGCTTATCATCAAAAAAATGGGGTATCAATCCTATCTCCTTAAATACCATTTTAAAACAAGGATATATAGCAAAAATCTCTTACGGTAGCATCTTTATGTCACATAATCAAACACAACTCAACAAATTGGAACAAATTATTTACTCGCTGGCGAAACTAATTTTTTCACAGCCTTCCTTTTGCCCCAAAAAAGCCTTGCTAACAGAACTTGGATGTAACCCAATCCACGTCATCATCATGAAGCAAGCCTACAGTTTCATCTTAAATATAATGGGAAAATCTTCTTCTCAAATAATTAAAAATCTAGATTATATCAATGACATATTGGGAAAAAGAAAAACTCCATATAAAAAGAAACAACCCTGGTTCTTTCAGGCTTTCAAGAGGTTGAGTCACATCAACGCTCACATACAAAAGGTTCCGTCCATCAACTGTTTTGTCTGGGATTATCAAGTCAATTTAACGCAGATAACGCCCATCCTTCCAAATTTCTTGAAGATATATCACCCAGAACTAAGAAAAGGAATCTATAAAAATATTTGGCAAACGACACTTCAGACTTTGGAAGAAGGTACAACTTTAGTCTACACGGATGCTTCGAAATTCCCAAATTCTCATGTTGGAGCCGCAATATACATACCTGACAAATCAAAAATCATAAAATATAAATTGCCGAAATTTACCTCAATTTATGAAGGAGAAGCATTTGCAATTCGTCAAGCTTTTCTCTATATTCAAAGACATAATCTACCTAAAACGGCAATATGTACGGATTCATTAAGTGTACTATTAGCATTGAACTCAACTCATTGGACGAAAAATACCTCTTGGACCATACTAAATATTAAATATTTATATACAAAAATGAAGAACAATAATTTTAATATAACTTTAATATTTGGAAAAGCTCATGTTGACCTGGATCCGAATATGACCATTATTGACTTAGCTGCTAAACATGCATGTAAGGAAGGTCTTGCTTCTTATATTAAACTGGCACCACGCAACTTTAAAAATGTAATTAACCACTTCATAAATTCCGATTTCACACAATGGAGAATTAATAATAATGATCTTCCTGGTAAATTATATTGGGAAATCAAGGATCATAACAATTCAAGTCGAATACAGCAACTATCCACATGGTCGAGACGTGAAGTCATAATATACTATCGCTTATTGTTCAACACGGCCTTAATACCAACAAAATTATACCAAATCAAGAAAAAGAACACATACCATTGTTGGTGTGACAAGGGCATTGGAACATTGAATCATATATTATTTGAGTGTGATCTATATAGTGACATCAGATCAACATTACTTCATCAACTGATTTCGACTTTGGGACATTCCCCATTTTCCTATAAATTTATTCTTGGTACTAACAACTGGAAAGCAATAAAAGCAATGGTTCAATACTTAATAAAATCTGGCATTAACATATAAAAAAAAAAAAAAAATCAACATAATTGCATGTTAATTTAATAATTTTCCCCCTTATTTTTACAGGTGTAATCAACTAAACATCATGCCTTATCATACATTTGTTGCACAAAACTTGGTGGGTGCAAAGTGATCGTTCAGAAAACACCAATAAGGGTGTAGAAGACAAGACAAGAAGATGTTGCTTTAATTCTATGAAACTCTCCATAAGGGCGTTATTCCAGAGCTGCAAACTAATGTACAAGGGACTTGAAATATGACTATTTCGCTGCCTGAACCTACCCTAACCTAATCCGAACTACTGCTACTCTACTACTACTACTAGTATTCTATTATTACTACTACTACTCAACTACTACCATTACTGCCTTACTATACTACTACTACTACTAGTGCTACTAGCCTATTATTATACTATCATTGCTACTACCAGCTACAAAGGTTTGGGAGGACCGTGAATATGTTACGGGGGCCAAGTCTTTAAAATTATCTTATAAATATCTAAATTGTGTTTTTTTGTATTAATAATAAAATTTTGTATTGAAGTCTGGAGGGGCCACAAAAAGTTTAGAGGGACCTGGCCCCCTTCTGGTTGCGAGTCTGACTACTACTAAACTACTACTCTACTACTACTGCCTTACTACTACTATACTATTATTACTACTATTACTACTACTAAGTGTGCACCCATAAATTAAAAAAAAAATGTAATTTTTGAACAATTATCTCTTATAGCGCCCCTGAATTTTACCTGTTCCTGGTGAATCACTGGCAGTGGCGTATTTACGATTTTGTTTCGGGAGGGGCTTTGCTAACTTTCGGGGGGGCTTTGCCTGGAAATGTGAGAATTCTGCAAGATATTTCATTTACTTTACTATACTAAGTAAGATTTCGGGGGGGGGGAGCTTAAGCCCGGAAGCCACCCCCTAAATACGCCACTGATCACTGGCATACGCCAACACATGTACAGTCTAGAAGGCGTGATGACACTATTTTCATCGAGAGGTTTCAAACTAATATGAATTTGTCCATGTATTGTTGATCTAAACTGCGGAAACTGCTCTATCCCAATTTAAGGATGCATATTAACACTGATGTAATAAAGTAATTATGCAGCCTATACCTAAGCTACACGAGGTTTACGTTTACGCACCCACCGTTTCAACTTTTGAAGTATTTCGTTTTATTAGCTTATCGACGGCGACCATACCCTAGACGCCGCATGGACAAAGTCGGACATAGTACGAACTATTCGCAAAATCAAAGTAGGCGAATCACTTATCGACAATTTTCGCATTTATTACTGCCTTAAAATGGGGAGGTCCTTAAGTGACATGAATTCCCGCCTATATCTGTGTGCGTTGTGGATTACACGCACAACATTTAATGGATTTATCAAAAAATACTGAACCCACAGGTTCAGCACCCACATAACTGCATTACTTATGAACAAGGGCGCCCATCAGGGAGGCAAGGTGGGGCGCTTGCCCCCTAAGAGGAATTGTACTTGAGAATATTGGAAACCCAAGAGAATTTTTACATTACTTACAGCAAAAGTTGAAACTATATTTGAAACGTCGCTTATACTTGCCCCCCCCCCTTGGAAACCATAACATGGGCGCCCTTGCTTATGAACTGCACACTAAGAAAAATCCGTTCTCCGGACAGCGGTATATTGTATGATACAAATATACAAAATCCTCTTCCTTACTACAGAAATCAGTATGGAGCATATGCTACATACGCACTGCCCTTAGATGTTATATCATGCCATTGCAGGATGTCTGACATCTAACAGTTTTCCGTATATCACCTATGTTACATTCTGCAGCTATATTCTATTCTACTATGGACATTCTGCGTCGATTTGTATGTGAGATCCTGACCGCCTATATTGTTTCATACGGAAAGTACGTATAGATGGAACACTTATACGGAAAGTAAGTATTATAAAACATGCGTTTTCAGTTATACGTTTGCTGTACGTTAAGTCCAAAAACTACAGGAATTACGCATGTAACCTACCGTTTTGAGTACGCTACCTACAATTTTTTTTTCTCAGTATGTGCTTTGAAAACTAGCCATATGTCGGATTACTGGGAGAAAGCATTTTTTGTTGAAAATAATTGCTGTTTTCTTAAATGTTTTTGAGGTTAATCTACCTAAAGCCAAACATACCACTAACTAAAGAGTTTCAGACAGTATTGCTGAGCATGAGTAGTCGCTAATGCTCTCGCCTTTGGTCCTGGGTTCGATTTCCGGCAGGGTCAGTCGGTCGAAAAAGTGTAACAGCTTTTTCATGCTAGCTATCCTAAATGAGGTTTTTCCTGGGATTTCCTCTTTCACACCAGGTAAATGCCGGGATGGTATCTAATTTACAGGCCTCAGGCCGCTTCTTTCCTTATCCGTTCCTTATATCCCTCCCCCGTAGCGTGATTGTGTGCTCGCCGAGGATGTCATCCCTCCAATCTGACGTGCTTAAGGCCATAGATGCCGGTAATGGCCATGACTTGTATCAATAAATAAATAAATAAATAAATATTGACGAGCGAGCGCTAGCAAGCGAAGTCGGATTAGAACGCCGCAATGCACGTTATATTTGTCCATTCTAATTAATAGCAAATAGTAATTGCAAAATTTTCCATTCAGCACACGGTATTTCCAGTCTACTCAGTTCACAAATTACTCGCATATCAATATCAATTATCTTTCCGCAACATGAACTCATTCCACCTATAAACATTGTGTTTTTACGTAGTCTTGGTCCCCCGTAATCCAACAGAACCCGAAAGATATAATATATACTTCTTTCGTAAATTTTGCAAATTCAAACTCATAAAATAGGACAGCACCATCGTTTTCTACATACAGTAAACGTTATATAATTTTTAAAAATTAGTACAGTCCTCTTTCACACGCAGTCATTCATGTTAATCATAAATTACTATTTTTATGTTTATGTATTCTACACCTGCATCCATTTATCCAGCGCCGTAACTTAGATTGTTTTCTTGGGAGGGGGGTAAGCATTAATACGCGTATTTGGTGCTCCTAGAAAAAAGTTGTATTTCTAATTCTTGGGCTCCATTTTTCTTTTTCTCTTTATGGGCCCGGGTCGTTAGTTACACCTTTGATCCCGTTCCATACATGACAAATGAATTAAGGGGCATTATTGACAAATATCAAAACCATACGAATAAACATTACTTCTAGGGCCCCTAATAGAAACTTTTTTTTATTGAAATGGGCCCACGACTCATTTTTGTTTTATTTACCTTTTATGTGTTGTTTTGTTTATGTAATATAGTGGACATATTCGATGCTTCATTTATAATTTCATGTTCGTATCGTATACGGAGTAAGAAAATGTTGTCTTAAAATGGGTCCCCTCGAACGGCGGCGAGCTTTCTTGGGGAAGCATTTGCACTCTCCCTCCTCAAGTTACGGCCCTGTCACTTATCACATACTAGGCTGGTAGCCAGCCCAAAAATCTAGGGGAAGCCCGGTAGAAGTTTGGGAGGGAGTCCCGATCCAAACGTATTATAGTTAATCTTCATATTATAGCTCAGCGTACAAATTTTCGACTAGAAATTTAGAGCTGGCGACCAGTGTTCAGTAGGAATGGTTTCTGCCTGAACTCACAGGGCAGCGCATTTTCTGTTTCGTAAGAAAATAATTGTCACTGAGAGAAAACACGGAATGTGAAGTCTTTCTTTGTCAAATGAAAGGCCGTTTGGGGGGGGGGCATCTCAATTTGTACGTGAGAGATACTGGTGACCATTATTTTTGGATTGGCGAGTGCGTCTGACTTTGAAATTTTGCACCCTGTTATAGTTCATTTGCAAGCGTACTATGAAAATTTTAGGGGACCAGTACCGTAAAAATTTAGAGGGTCCCGCCTCCCTAGACCCCATGGATAAGGGCCTGTCACATATTAATATGATGTAGACCTATCATTAATTTTTATGTCAATTATATATTGTGGATCTCCAAATTTTTTGTGGCAACAAATCTTTCGCGGAGCACATCATTAAATATCGCGTGTGGAAATGCTATGTTTTCATACAAATATACAAATATCTCTTTAAGTATATTACTTCATTAACAGATAATCATTCTTAAACATATTTTCTTTACCGGTCTGTTACTCTAGTATAAAATTAATAAGTTGACACCAAATCAGTTGCAAACACTGCTCAACTTACTATCGCATTTAGTGACGTCATATTGTGTGGTGCTCTGGTTTTGTCAACTTAAGATCTCCCTGTTTCTGATATTGCCAAGTGGCAGTGACGGCTAATATTAGTGTTGCAGCATTGCGCAAATATTTCAATTAAAAAAATATTATTGGGCAATCCCAGACAAGTGTCAACCTAATAGGGAAAAAATGAAACTGCTGTCATGCATATGTGCAATACATCATTTGAAAGCTAATTTCATATAGAATACAGATCAAAACAGATTAATTAAATACAGTTTGTATTTCACTATCAAATAATGCTAAATATATAATAGATTATCCAAGTGTGAACACACACACACACATATATATATATATATATATATATATATATATATATATATATATATATATATATATATATATATATATATATATATATATATATATATCAGTGGCGGCTGGTACTATATGTTGCATGGTTGTGCAACCGGATATTTTTTTAAATACTAAAAATATTTTTAAGTGTTAAAGTAGCGTATCAGTAAAAAATAAACCTTTGCTCTTGAGCGCAAAACAGTATTGATGCATTTCTGAAAAAAGTCAATTAAAAAACGGAAAGAAAGAGAGAGATTTACCTTTCCAGTGGCAGCGAACGTTGCCACTGGAAGCAGTAACATTGAGCATATGGCAGCGAGCTCCTATCTCTTAACATGGGGAAGTGGATTTATTCTTGCAATGCTCCTATCTTCCCGTATTGGTCCCTTACGGTTGCATTTTCTCCGCAACTGGTCAGCTTCTGTAATAGTTACGAATTCCTCCGCTTAGCAGCGCTTGACTCAGTTGATAGGGTGAGGAAGATACAGACGCGTGGAAGAAAGAAGTTATTCACAAAACATAAACTCGCAAAGAACAAATATAAATCTGGTGGTAGCAGGGACGGATCCAGGCTGAAAGTTTGGGGGGCGGTCGTTCGAAGTCAATAGATTTTATTTAACATTTATAATACAAAGGTGAAAATTCTTGGGATAAGATTTATTTTTAAAAAATCATATTCTGGGGGGGGAAGGGGGGTCAATCGAGTCTCCAAGAAGAAAATGTCTTACTACGGGTCTAATTCCTAGCTCTGTGTCCTTCGTGCACATGATTCCGTGTTCGATTTCCGGCGGAGAGCATAAATTAATATTAAATCATTCACTTCCAATACTCACTGTTAAAAATACTTTCTTAAATCTTGAGAAACCGTTTCTTATCTGTGCACCGAGAATATATTTTCTTAGAAACAAGAATTTGAAACTCTTATTAATGAGAAATGAAGAAAAGTAGATGAGGTTGTATAAAGCAAAACGAGAAAATATACTGTTACTTTCCTAATGAATGAGAATTACCAAATCTCATTTCTAAGAAAATATTGTCTTGGTGCACAGATAGGAAGCGATTTCTCAAATTTAAGAAATTATTTTTAACAGTGTTCATGTCTTCTTTAGACTAATTTGCTGGAATGTTAAACTTTTTTTTTTTTTCAAAGGAAAACATCTTAGATTTCATGCTTCTTTACAGACAAAAAAATACGTGGTTCCTGAAAATGGACTTTTTGTTCCGTATATTTATACAAAGAAATGCTAACAAAATGCATATTGTCGGAGGAGAGAGGTGTTTCTGGACCCCAAAGAAAATAAAGCGGAAAATATTTGCGGTAGCCATGCTTTCTATTCAGAGAAACTAGGCGAGCAGCATTTCAGATTTCAATAAAGTCATAGAAAAATTTGAAGCCCGAAAGATCGAAGAAAGACCTTCCATTCTAAAATAATGCATAGTTTATATAATTAAATAATTTTGTTTAACTGCGTGCATGCAATTTTCTTGCTTTTTTTTCTTCTTTTCGGATTAACGCCATCATTCATGGCTTACAGCACATACTATATATTCGATTTATCTCGTGTCCAATAACATGAGTGTAGAGGTTGTGTATATAAATAGTGTATAAACGTACATTGATAGTGGTTGTTTTAAAAAAAGGAAATAGCTTATATATTAAATTAATATTCGAGAAATAATTTAATCAATAATATACAAATAGAGCTTAAAAGACTTTCCTCTTCATATTTCCTGAATATTTCTTGGATAGGACTCAAGAATGCTGGGGGAGCGGAACACTTGCGCGTACCTACATACCTTTAATATTGCAACATTGCAACCGGTGCTTGTACAGACTACGAGCCGCTACTGATATATATATATATATATATATATATATATATATATATATATATATATATATATATATATATATATATATATATATATATATATATATGTGTGTGTGTGTGTGTGTGTGTGTGTCGAGTATTCTAAAAATGACGAACATGAACCATGTATCACTACTCTACAGGCCAAAATAAACTGAAAATATTCTATGATGATTTGTCCTCCGGAGCGAAGATATTAATTGGAAGTGCAAAATGTGTTCGAACTGTCAGTCCGGACCGGAACATCTAGGAATGCCCTATTAGCAGTAGTAGTAAATAACAGGGAAAAATTACTTTCTAATACTTCCATATACTTTTAGGCCGCGCCTCCATTACATCCGAATGCGACTGCGAACGCGAATGCGAATGCGAACTCCGAAATTTTGTGAATGCGAATCAAGTTGCAATATCTTTTACAAACCTTCAATGTGAAATATCTTTGCTTAAAAATTCATATCTTAAAGTTTTCAGAGCAATAATAATAATAATAATAATAATAATAATAATAATAATAATAATAATAATAATAATAATAATAATAATAATAATAATAATAATATCTATTAATTTCCTTTGTGTGCAAAATAGAGTGAATGTCGCTCCTGTTATTATTATGCTTCTGTGGTAACCGCTTTTTTTACTTTAAAATAAATTAACTAAATAAAATTAGAGATTGAAAAATGAACCAGCTTTCTAAGAAAATTCTCTCCATGAGTAAAAATCCCATTTTTGCTATTTCAAACACATTAGTCAATAATTACATGTATTCGTAAAATCATTATTTGAGGAACAAAGGCGAAATATAAATTGAATAAAAAGATGTGGTTCGTGTATTAATTAAATCTTCATATTTTAAAGAGAAAACAAAGAAAATTATACGTATCTTCCACTCCAAGTTCTTTACTTACATCCAAGGTCGCCCATGTTGTGGTTTCCAAGGGGGGCATGTAGAAGCGACGTTTCAAAAATAGTTTCAAATTTTGCTGTAACTAATGTAAAAAATACTATTGGATTTTCGATATTTTGAAGTACAATTTCCTCTAGAGGGCGAGCGCCCCACCTTGCCTCCTGATGGGCGCTCTTGCTTACATCTGCCCATAATTTGTTCACGACGCGTCGTTTGTGGTAATCTGGATGAGCTTGGATCCACAATGGAACTTTATCATAAACAAAATTTATTAAAACATCAACATCTATTTCCATTTTTAATTTCACTTTTATCTCTACACCATGCAACGTCGTCTACTTTCACGCAAAAAGAACTTTCTTCTCTCATGTAGTGCTCAATTTCTCTGCAGACGACTCTCCATTCGCACGAATTCGGACGAACAATCCCAGCATGTTGGGATCGAAGGCTGCGCCTTCATTGCATCCGAATGCGACTGCGAACGCGAATGCGAATGCGAACTGCGAATTCATGTGCCTCTACTACATCCGAAGTTTTGTGAATGCGAATCAAGTTGTAATATCTCTTTCAAACCTTCAATGTGAAATATTTTTGCTTGAAAATTCATATCTTAAAGTTTTCAGAGCAATAATAATAATAATAATAATAATAATAATAATAATAGTGTATTAATTTCCTTTGTGCGCAAAATAGAGTGAATGTCGCAAATGTCGCTCCTGTTATTATTATGCTTCTGTGGTAACCGCTATGTTCACTTTAATATAAATAAACTAAATAAAATTAGAGATTGCAAAATCAACCAACTTTCTAAGAAAATTTTCTCCATGAGTAAAAAACCCGTTTTTGCTATTTCAAACATATTAGTCAACAATTATATGTATTCGTAAAATCATTATTTGAGGAACAAAGAGGAAATATAAATTGAATAAAAAGTTGCGGTTCGTGTATTAATTAGCTCTTCATATTTTAAAGAGAAAAGAAATAAAATTATAAATATCTTCCACTCCAAGTTCTTTACTTACATCTGCCCATAATTTGTTCACGACGTGTCGTTTGTGGTAATCTGAATGACCTTGGATCCACAATGGAACTTTATAAAAAACACAATTTATTAAAACATCAACATCTATTTCCATTATTATTTTCATTTTTATCTCCGCACCTCGCACCGTCGACTACTTTCACGCAAAAGGAACTTTCTTCTCTCACGTAGCGCTCAATTTCTCTGCATACGACGCTCCATTCGCATCAGTTCGGAAGTAAACCAATGTAATGACAATTTAAAAAAAGTGTATGGAGAATTTCAAAATAAGAAAAAAATATGTAGTAAAGCAGAAACAAATGACAGTAAACACGCATTTACGAGTTAATTCTTAGCTTACATAGACAATAAAGGCTTCTTTTGCAGCAATTTGTTCAGAAATAACGGTGCATCCAGTAAAATATTCATTAAAATGAAAACATTATTTGGAAGTAGAAATCACAGATATATATGCATTAATGTTTTGCTTCCAAAGACAGTATTCTTTAGTAGTTCAGGACGGTATTCAGAGAGGATTCGTTAATAGAAGGATAGCCACAGACTAGTTAATAAGAAAACTAAAACTTTACTAAGGAAGATGCACTTTTTGGTATTCAGAGTCTACTTTGAGTACAACTAAAATGCTGATTTGAGTATGATTAACTTATATAACCCCAATGCGTCGGGTGAGAAAAATAAATGTGGCACCTACAGAAAAGTAGATGAGCGCATGAGCGAAAATATATGATATACGAAATACCAAATGTTGAATCGCACGCTAAACCATGGGTAAAAGATTAGCCTCTGCGTTAGATTAATTAGTCACATGTGATTAACTTTGTCAAATACTACGTCCTAATCAGAGACTCTGAATTCAAGTTTGATAACCACCCTTTAGTCCACCCCGTAGTATGACGTTTAATCAGACTTCAAAACGACTCTGCATAAGGCCCTCAATGTTTATAGGCGGTTAATAGGCTGAACAAAATTGGCTAACTGTTAATGGACACTACTAGGCTAAATAAATTTGTAAAACACTGTGAATCACACTCAGAATAAAATTGCAGCCTATGATGGAGGATCAGATATCTAAAATAGGATTACTGACCAGTAGTGAGGAGCGCAAGAGTCTTGAACAAGTACCGGCTCAGTGGTAGAGCGTTCACCCTTGGTGCTAGGGTCCCTAGTTCGATCGTAGCATGCACCATGTGAGGTTTTTTTGGTGGATAGAGACCGTGTGCGTAGGTTTTCTCGGGGTTTTCCCGTTTCCTTCTACTTTCTTCATTCCATTTCATTCATTTCTCATCATCACCATCTCTCTTAGCCTCGGTGCATAATCGTGGCAAGTAAAACTAGATATTACATAATTTCAAAACATATTAGTGGTGTTCTTCTCATAAAACTAAAGAGAAATGTAGTTTTGAACATCGGTAATTCCTTACACCATAGATGCCGACTAAATGGGTATGGCCTTGGCTCCAAGGATCAAGCATCCGTTAGAAATTTTTAATGTGTGCTCAAAAATCAATATCGAAATAACATTTTCATGACATTGACAAACACTTGTATATGTGACCGCAAGTTTGATTTCATGGGCGGGTGTTTATACATTGAATAATTGTTTTACGAGAATTGAGCTATATAACATTATACAACAGGAGTTTGATGTTGGGTTTTTGTATTTCTAATATAGGTCAAAGTATTCTAGTATAAGTTGAGTTTACACAAAATACATGGACAGTTGAGTCGTTTTCAGTGTTTACTCAAATTATACTAAAATATTAAGAGGTTTGATTATAATCGTTATTATTTTAATTTTTCTCTCTCTTTTTTGGCCAATATTGCTAACATATCATCACCATAGCTATTCTGCCATTATTGGCAGGTCACTTGTTGTAACTCAGAACAGTGCTGAATTCAGACATTTTCACCCGGTGGAAATGTGAACTCCTCCGGGGGAGGGTTGTTTTTCTGTATTTTTTCAAGAAAGCAACATATTTAACAATTCCATTCACATGCACATCTTAGCTAATATTGAGACTAATTGCTGATAAATATTCAATGTGAGATTATAATTTTTTAAAAAATCCTCTAATTTTATCTAAAACATTAAATAAAGACTGGCAAATATATTTTTAGACTAACCTTTAACTGCTATTTTGGTTATTTTTTCCCTATATCCAGTAGTTACTGTTTGTTACTAATGTAGAAGTTTTTAGAAAGATTTAAATTAACTCAAATATTTGTTGTCCTAAAACAAATATACATAGGAATATCTTAACAAAAAGTAATCATCTTTTCTCATACTTCTGATTCTAAATCAAGTATATTAGCCTTGGTTTCTTCACTGCATACACATCAATAGTTTAGTTTACGAAATCTTCAGTAGGATTAGTACCGTGTCGTGAAAAATCAGCGCTTGGGGCGAGACTATACGACGGCACCCCCGTACATATGAGTGAGGTCGACAGACCAGCTGCGAAAGGTGAGAAAGTTTTAAAAAGTAAACCCTGCTTTTCCTTGATTTTGAGCACTTTTTAGTACTTTTTTCCTTTCATTTTATATATATTCACATGTGTTTCATTCCTCTCTTTTTCTTTCCTTCTTTTCTTTTCTTTTTCCCTCCCGAATCGTGCGCCCCTTACTGCGGTGCCCGGGGCCGTCGCCCCGCATGCCCCTCCTTCGTCACCTTCAATAGTATTCTTTCACCTATTATATTGACAAATTCTATATAAATCTCTAACCCAGTAGGGATAACTGTTCTTCCCCGATCCCTCTAAATGACACCCTCTGAATCTCACCCTTTAACTGACTTATTTTTACTTAAGAGTCTTCATCCCGGCGAAATTAAAATACCGCTAATTTTACAGTAATTATGTGATATCTTCAAATAGATAAAAGATAATCGAAATGTGGAACAAGAGCGCCCAAACAATATTATTTTACATGAGAAACCGTTATCACGACTCACTTATCTGCTTTCGATTTCGAGCCATTTTGAAAATCGGCATTTATTTTCGCGTTTCTAAACAGCTGAAAACGGAAAGCCACTAGGTGACTTGTGATAACGGTACCTCACGCAAAATAATATTGTCTAGGGCGCTCTTGTTCCGTATTTCAATTATCTTTTGTCTATTTGAAGATATCACATACTTACTGTAAAATTAGCGGTATTTTAATTTCGCCGGGATGAAGACTCTTAAAGAAAGGTGTGTTTACTTTAACAATCGTAAAACACATTTACGTCTGTTACTTCCGATGTGAGAAATGTGATTTAGGCGCTCTATTTCAAATAATGCAAGAACTGTACATTTTCAAGAAATGAAGTCTGCTGACATCAGAGATCATATACGAGTAGAATGATCGAAAGATCTTCCCTATTTTTCCTTTCCTATCTCAATCTATGCTAGTGCTACCTACTAATATATAATATAGGGCGAGAGTATAGTACCTACTAAAATACAAATGTTTCTTCAACAGTTGACAATTTCATGTTCTGCCAAACTCGCTCAAAGCGTTAAGAAATACAGGTTTTATTGACTACTTGGTATTCTAACTTAGATGTTGCATGTTTAATATTAATATAGAATGGGACTACGTCATTTATATGTATATTGAGAGATAGGATTTCGTCTGCACGTGCACGGAAAGAAAAACAAATAATTGGGTGAAGTAATTTCTACATTTTGTGACTGAAATTTTGGGAGTTTCTCCGGGGGGGAATGAATTTTCTGCGGGGGGGGAAATGACCCCCGGGCTACCACCTGAATTCATCCCTGACTCAGAAGCTTTGATATAGAGTGATCCTCAGCTAGTTTCTTCGTCTTGACGTAGCAATTTTCTGTTTAATGCCTGGCTTCCACTCCAGTCTCCTTTGCCCCTCCTCCCTTTCCTTCCACCATATTCTCTAGCATGTCCCTCATAATAAAGTTCCTCCTCAGCCGATGTCCCAACCAGTTCCTTTTCCTCCTCTTAATTATATCTAAAATTCTTCTTTTCTCCCCTACTGCTATTATTTCTAACACCTTCTCATTCGTTTTCCGTTCAACACAGCTAATTCTCTCCTTTTATCGAAAGCCTCAAATATTTTTTCATCGCTTTTGCGTAATGTCCATGTTTCTGTCCCATAGGTACATATGGGAATCAGTAAAATAAAATCTCAATATTTAATTGGAACTTTGTTCAATAGAAAGATTAGCTAATCTTAGTTGAAAATAAAAAAAAAAAACATCTGAGGCCTTTTGACTGTAAAAATAATTTAGAATTTATGGTATTTCAGTAATCTGTGCTGTCTTGATTTTCTTTCATGCGTCTCCCCAATTTGGGAAGCAGTAGAGTATTGAATCCGTTAAAAAGTATGAAAAGATTACGAAACGTTGTAATTTATCTTATAAGTAGTGATGCTTGGAGCCCCATTGGAAAAAAAATGAAGGTTATCACTTATGTTGTATACTATCATCATACTTACACAAAGGTAAACTGTATTTCATTTAGAAACATACATTGTATTTCCGTTACTATTGGCGCATTGTAGAATTTATCCAGAG
Organism: Thermobia domestica; assembly: GCF_964235325.1. NCBI lineage: Eukaryota > Metazoa > Arthropoda > Insecta > Zygentoma > Lepismatidae > Thermobia > Thermobia domestica. The sequence continues at coordinate 330,733,104 of NC_137455.1, forward strand.
TAAAATTTACATATGAAAAGCACAAGATTTCTTAAAAGCAAGACTTGCAAGACTCTTGCAGCAAGACCAAGACCAAGACCAAGACTGGGTGTGCAAGACCAAGATCAAATATTCCAGTGCAAGACCAAGACCAAGACTGGATGTGCAAGACCAAGACCAAGACCAAGACCACCCGGGTCTTGGTCTTGGTCTTGCATTTGCTCATCACTACTGACCAGGGCCTTGCCGTGGAAAATCAGCGCCCGGGGCGAGAGTATACGACGGCGCCGCCATACATATATTCCAAGCATTTTTCCTACCTTTTTTCCTTTTTCCCCCGTCGCCCCGCTCGCTTCCCCCCATGGCCCGCCCTGTTCTGACTATAGAATAATGAAATAGGCTACTAATGGCCTAAAATCATAAATATAGCAAACTATTCTAATTAATAAAGCTAATAACGTTTATTACCAAGGCATGATATATTTCCTAAACCAATTTCATTAATTTATTACTTACTTTTCAATAAAAGAATAAAACTATTTAAAAATTTTGGATAATTTATTTCACACCATGGGACAATCCCAAACATTTCGGGGTAATGGCAAACATTCTGTCTGGCATTTCCCCATGAGACACAATTTTATTGTTAAAGTTGAAACTAATTGTTGACTGCATACAGGCTAGTAAGGTTGCAAAGAACTAATGCTCAAATATAGGAGAATGAATAGCCTTATCTGCAGTGGCGTATTTAGGGGGGGGGGGCTTCCGGGCTTAAGCCCCCCCGAAATCTTACTTACTATAGTAAAGTATATGAAATATCTTGCAGAATTTTCATATTTTCAGGCAAAGCCCCCCCCCGAAAGTTAGCAAAGCCCCTCCCGAAATAAAATCGTAAATACGCCACTGCTTATCTGTAACAATATAGATAAGAGCCAACTTATCCTGCCAGGTTTATTGAATCAACGTTATAAGTGAATCAAGAAAAACAACAAAGCGTCTTCTTCCTGGCAATCCACTCAACTGACTGTCACAAAATTTATGCTACACTTTTCCAGGTCTCTCCGCTAGCATGCAGCAAACTTGTCTGGTATCTAACAAGCTTCCTTGGGCGTAAACTTGGGTGTTCGGCATTAACTCAGTGTTTGCCGGTACCGGTTTCCCCTATATTAGAGCCGACGAGTGATGCTGAAGATGGATTCCACCTATGAAGAGTATTTCAAGTTCGAGCCGATGTTATGCCGAACTGAATAAAATAAGGGTTGGTGTTTGAATCCGATATAATTAATTAATCACGCTCAGTGGCGTATTTAGGAGGGCTTCCGGGCTTAAGCCCCCCGAAATCTTACTTACTATAGTAAAGTATATGAAATATCTTGCTGAATTTTCACATTTTCAGGCAAAGCCCCCTCCGAAACAAAATCGTAAATACGCCACTGATCACGCTGTTGACCTAATCTTGATGATAACATACAGATACGTTAATATGTGATTGCACACTTCTACTTTGATAACGCTTACGTCATCTAAACCCCCACGCCTTGTAATCCAGAATACTATAAATCGCCATAACTACATTTGGGGATTTCAATCCAAAGCGAATTTGAAGAAGCGATGTCCTGAACTCTTTATTCTTAAAATTTGAAGTCCGTATTCTCTGTGTTATTGAAGAGAGAATAATGATGATGTTATAAAGTTGCAAGGTAATTTTAAATTGCCTAATTGTCTCAAGCAATGATGATTATAATAATGTAGTGTTCTCTCCGAAGGTAATTGACCATTGGTGAACGGCACTGTGAGACATCAATAATTATTGGTGGTAACTGATAAGAAAAATAATTGTTTACATTATTCACCTTCAGTAAAGGTGTAGTAGCATCTATATTAATAATACAATAAGCTGTCTGTCTGTAGTTCTTTTCAACTCCAGAATCATAATAGATAGAAACATGAAATTTTGGTATGTTTTAAAGCTTTCAGAGAAATGATCCAAATGACCTGTTCCATGTATATAGATCACACCTGAGCTGAGATATGGGGGTGCAATGTCCCCATAAGAATAACATGGGGCATTTTAAAAATACTCGAAAACGACTAATATGCATATTAGAGTTGAATTCATAGTTTTTGGGGTCGCTGGAATAGTGACAGTTTTAATCCAATTCAATTTCAAGGTCATACTCCACTCGCCAGAGATTAACGAGATCGAAAACGACAGATATTAGTGTTGAATTCGTAGTTTTCGAGGTCTCAGAGTTTTACGGTATCGATTTTCATGATGTTCATCCGCACCCCTTGGGGTGGGGTAGGAGAGGATGACTTTTTAAAAATAATCAGATAAGCTAGCTAATTATTAAGTACTGTTATTAGAGCGAATTAAACACATTAATATATTTTTTCGCGTTTGCGGGGGACTCTGCGGGTTGCTAATTTTAAAAATTACTTTTGTGTGAATCTTTAAAAATTGAAAATTTTCCCGCCCCCTAAATTCTGCCACCCTGTGCTCGAGCACAGCATAGCACTTAGCAGAACACGGGCCTGTTATCACCACATAAACTTCCAATTGGCGATGAATATCAGCTGCACAACGTCCATCTGTAGTGAGGAACTTCACAATTGTGGTTTCGGGTGTTGCATTACGAACGATCGGGGACAGAAGATATAAACTGGACTCATTGAGTAAACAGCATAACTTTAGATGCAAATACTATGTGACATGAGCAATTAAATAAAATTCTGATTTTAAAAAATATCAAAAATAATGCAGAACATTTTATTCGATTAGTCGCCTTATTTAACTAGTAATTCCATTCTCTTGTCTTTGATTGGAGTAAATTTGTCTAATACCTGCTGGTTGAACTCTAGTATTCCCATTATGAGATTTTTTTTCGATGGAAAGTATAACTAATGGTGATAACCTTTCTTGGAAATTCAATTCCTTAAAAGTCTCAAGTCTTTCCGATGTGGAAAAACGCCTGTATCATTTTCCTGACGCCATAGGTACAGTTAATATTAATTTCAGAAGCTTTGTAGATTCACTAGATAATTATTCTACTGCGAACAATTTATTGTAGCAAAGCAGTCCCTGATCAGTGCCGGATTTACATATAAGCTAAACAAGCTATAGCCATATTCTTGAGGGCCCCCCAAAATTTAAAGAAACAAACTAGCTGAAATATAATTTCCAAATAATAAACTAAAGCAAATAAGATAAACGCATATACAACAATGGTATTATGTACTGTTATGTATTAGGCTTTTATGAAGCAAGTAATGATGCCTCAATTGTAATGAGACCCTATTTCTCATTCCAGCTTATAAGGGGCCCTATTTTGCAGCCCTGCTTATAACAGGGTCCCCATTTCCCAGCCCTGCTTGTAATGGTGCCCTTATTTCCCAGTCCCGCTTTAATGGTTCCCCTGTTTGGAACCGAAATTGGAATAAAGGATCAAGTGTAACATCTTATCTTTCTAATATAATATGTGATGATTTTTTCTAAATGAAAGCATTGAAAGTAAGAGAATCAATATTTGATTATTTAAAAAGTACAGAATACTTCAGTTTATCTGTAGATTCCACTCCTGACTTGTCCCAGTTGATAAGCTTACTGCCGTATGTCTCACCAGATGGACTCCCAGTCGAACATTTTCCAACTTTTCTAGAGAGGGTAGGTAGCCACACGGGACTAAGTATGGTTAAGATGGAGATGATAATCTTACAAATAAATGTAAAATTGATTTTAGTAAGTGTCGAGGCTAGTCACATGATAAAACTGCCAATATGTCGTGAAAATACAAAGGTATGCATGAAATAATATTAAAGATTAATAAGTATGCTCTCCACGTGCAGATCATTCCTTAAATCTTGTTGGTAGAGCAGCAATCAACCGTTGTTTAGATACAGTAAAATTTTTTGAGATTATTCAAAAAATATATGTAAGTTCTTTTCATCATCTACATATAGATCAGCGGTGCTGTTGTTATCCTTCAAAGATGATTCAAAAATTCCAAAATCTTTGTCAGATATTAGATGGGAAGCTCATTCAAGGCCCATAAGTGCAATACTTGACAGTTACGATGAAATAATGTCTGTATTGCATCAGGTTTATATCGATGCCACAGAGAACGATGAAACAAGAAAACAAACCAGAAATATTTTGAATAAAGTGGAGGATATGTTTGAGTTATTTGCTGGATGAATCTCGCAAAGTTAGTCGATCACTGCAAGAATCCAAAATTAGCCTCGATGTGTGATGTAAATTGTTTGCTTCACTTTCGAATTTCGTCAGACTTCAGAGATCTTTTTGAACCTTTTGAAGAACAGGCAAAAAACAAATTACTTGATGTTGACAAGAAAAGCAGATCTAGAAGGACGTATATAAGTGACAATGAAGATGGTGTTTTAGAGAACTTTGAGCCAAGAGACAAGTTCAGAATCAAAGCATTTGTACCTGTGATAGATGCATTACAATCTAATTTGGCATATAGGTTATCAGTATACAATCGTACTGCAAAAAAGTTTTCATTAATAATAAAATTAGATTAGATTAGAAATTCGTGAAGGAGTCAATGCTTTAAGCCAAACATATCCTGAAGATGTGGACATGAACATTGTTGAGAAGTCAACATTTTTCATCAATATGTTAGACATACTCAAAGTCATGCATATGAAAATCTGACACACCATGATCTGTATCAAGTAATATTTAATGACCATGTCCAATCAGCATTACCTAATGTAGAAGCAATTCTTAGAAAATTTCCTTTGTGTCATGATTTCAAATTGACGTGGAGAAAGATGAAAATTTCCTTTGCGAATGCTGGCAAGGAATGGCATATTTCATCGTTGAGCTCATTCACAATTGTGTGGATGGGAATACATTGTAATGAAGGGGGCTCAAGTGCTAAACATCAAGCGAACACACCTTCAAACATACATTTGGCGGCATGCCAACGAGTCGAATACTGACTTTCATCAACCCTAACTTTGGCTGTTCTAGTAGACATCCATATTTCTTCTACCTTAAATGTTTTTAAAATGTATAAGGAGACGAAGAACATCGGTGCCTTTGTAGACAATGAGCAGCTGCTTACAACTACAGTTGAAAAAAGTGAAATGAAATCTTTGAGTTTTACGTCCCACGGTTATGCCGGTTAGGCTAAAGGAGACGGTGATGATGAGAGATGAGTGAAATGGTGGAATGAAGAAAGTGGGAGGAAACGGGAGAACCCCGAGAAAACCCACGAGCACGGTGTTTGTCCACCACAAAGTTCACTTGGCGGGGGCTGGGATCGAACCCGGGACCCCAAGCACCAGAGGTGAACGCTCTACCACTGAGCCACCGCGCTCCCCAACTACAGTTGGAAGCGTGGTATGTGCGAAGTATTATCCCCGTATCAGCCTGTTCACTATTAGATTTCAGAAATGACGGTCTTCAGTGTTTTCCCTGTGATGATTCTACGTGAAGTAAGTCCGGAAAATCCAACTGATAATCTGTTCGTCTTTCAATGTTTGCCTACAGAACTTAATCAGTTCTAAAGAAAGAAATGCTGCGAGGTCAGATTTGTTTCCAGGCAAATCAATAAAACATTTCCAATGTCGAGGAAGCGGACAATCTCGACTTTCAATATTTCTCCTGATCTGTCAGTAAATACTTCCTTTTCGCCTAAATCTTGTATCTCCTTTAATAGAATATGGACTGTAGTGGTTGAATAAACCATCAACTCGTGAGCATGCCCTGTTTAGAAAGTTCAGCACACATTTTACAAAAATATCCGCCAAATCTCCACCAATCAGTTCACAGAAATTGAAAAAAAGAAAGAAAGCATTGGAATGTATATTTTAAAAATCATACTTGTTAAGTAAATTAGGATTTAGTAATGTGGATGATGAGACGATAACACGTGCAGAAGAATTAGTGATGAATCTCTACACCGATTTACAAAAATATTCGATCAGTGTTGTCTGTGCTGTTTTGGTCGGTCACAAAACAATATCCTCCACCAATGAAGGGTGCTCTAGTGCTAAACATCAAACGAACACACCTTCAAACATACATTTGGCGGAACGCCAGAGTAGCATAGTGTCCAATCTTCGCCTCGCCTTTTTTTATCCTTGGGATAGGTATAAGGTATATACGGGCTTACGATAGTTTTTATATGGTTAGAGGTACTTTTTTCATCTGTTTGTGGACTGATAATGACGTAATTTTACCCATAATTCACCTGATTTTTTCATTAAACAAACACAATTCATTTTTTATTTTCCCTGTTTATTTTTTATTAAGCATCAGAAACCCCTATTTATTTTTTATTAGTCCACAGAAAGCCCTGTTCATTTTTTATTAGGCATTAGAAATCCCTATTCATTTTTTATCAGCCTACAAAAGCCCTGTTCATTTTTTATCAGTCCGCAGAAAGCCCTATTCATTTTTTAACAATGTTCAGAAGCATTTTTTGTTTTTTATTTACCTTATGACGTGTGTAAGATGTTTCCGCTGGCGCCCGTACTGTCTGGTTATGTTTTGACTTCCCTTTATACTTTTCCCGCCCGTCCACTTTGTATATTACCGACTGCCCGGCAGCCGCACTGTATTGAACGTTAGCTTTCCGCTGGCGCTATTACCGTCGCGAGTTTTCAGCCCCGCCCGCTTTGTATTTTGCCGCTCGGTAGCCGTGGACGCTAATGGTATTTTCCTTTTATAGATATCGGCATACTTTGTATGTTTATTTAATATTTTAACTTAAGTAAGAAGACAAGTTACCTTTGATATTACCATTGATGCTCTTTGACGAAGCACGCCGATGACACACGAACCGCACCGACCGTTCATGAACTGGTCTTATGAGCCCGGAGTTTTTTTTAATTTTTAATTATTTCTAGAACGAGCTTGATTTTTTCCGAACAACTTAGAATTATTTATTGTTACAATAACATTTTCATATATTATAATTATTTAGGAACAAATACTTGATTTAACTACGTGGAATTATAAATACTGGAAATTATACAATTACAGTATAAAAATATTTGATATTTTTACGGTACAGTGGTGACATTTATTGTAACTTTTAGTTTCTTTGCTGAAAGAAAATCAAAGACAAACTAGCTATGCATCTTTGTGTGTTAATACTTTCGAAGATAGATTTTTCTTAGCGTATAAGGAGGTGGCGACATCATGTAACAGGATTTTGTATTACAATGAGTCGTAGAACGAAACAAGATATAAATATATGAACTGCTTGGAATGATGCATTAGCAATGGGTTTTGGTGTGATTGAAGCGGAACGTTTATTGTTATTGAAAATTTTGGAACTCACCCTTGAAAACATGCGGAACATATTTATTTTAAAATGTCATTTACCTCTAGTTGAAATACAGCTTGTTGAAATATTATTTTTTGAAAAGATAATGGTTGACGAGTTATAAATGTAGACAGTATTTGATTAATAGCCACAACTGTTGAAATAAAAACATGCTTTGATTTCTAGTGTTATTTTCTGAACCGCTATGGGACTTTCTCCTATAGATGATATTATTTGAAGTGATCGGACAATGAGTGATATTATCTAAAAAGAACCACATTATGGTGACTCTTTAGATATTTTAAGATTTACTTATGTGAAAGGGTTTATGTCTGCAAGACGCCTCTAACTGTGTACTAATAGACGATTTGAAAGGAATGGCCACTAAAGGTTACTTTGATGGAATGCTAGTTAAGGAAAGAAAGTGATATGTATACTGGCGTCGTTATTTACAGGGTTATTGCCAAGTAATCAGTAAACGGTTTCCACAATTTTCTCTTTTATGTGCAACCTCATTTGAAATAACATGCTAGCTAGAAATGAAATAAATAAATTGGTTCACTGAATGCTTAACCCAAAAACTAGGACAAGGCAGGAGACTGACCCCTCATTTATTATATTTGATGAAAATGCATGAGGAAATCAGATTTTATCTATTTTTTCTTTTAAAATAAGCATAATGGTAGAAAGCTGAAAGATATTTTGTAACTAATCATAGATAGGAGAAGGGAGGGTAGGTAAATGAACTTACGCTTTGACAGAATTGAGGGGCTTTATAAATACACGACCGACCATAGCCGTTTTATTATATGCCTAGTACTGCGTTTGGTTTTAGAGAAGTTTTATTCTGTGGTCGTATTAGAATTTATTGGTGTACTAGTTTTGGTGTTTAATTTCCGTGGATAGCTGTATTGACATCGAAGATTGTTTCAACGCTTATGCAGAATTAAGGTAAGAAAACTTTAGCTAATTTTATACATAGAAAATATAGAATTAAATATTGCAAAGATTGATTAATTCATGAAATTGATATTTCGTTTTAAACTTTGTTTTATTGAAAGAGATTTGTTTCATTATGTTGATTGTACTTAAGTTTGAGTTTATAGGCCTGTTCAGCACCGATTTTTTTTAAATGGAACGAACAAACTTTGATGAATGTAAACAATGGAAAGCAGAGTTGAATACTGCTTTGTAGGAATAAAAGAATTAATTGCCGAAGGCGCGTACGCTAAAAAGTTTAGCAGGTAAGAAGCTCTATTACTACTACTACTACTACTACTACTACTATTATTATTATTATTATTATTATTATTATTATTATTATTATTATTATTATTATTATTATTATTATTATTGAGTTGGAATTTTGCGCATCTTGAGCTTGATTTCAAACCTTGTTTTCCGTTTTGGAGGTTTCTCTATTTCATTATTATGCAGTACAGAATTAGAATCAAAGTTGTAGGAAACGTTATTTGTTGAAGTGATTTTATCGGAGTTTAGTAGTGTGAAATGCGTATTTATTACGTTGGTGTTTAAGGTTTTCTAACTAGGAATCAATTTGAGATTATATATAAAGAAAATCCTTCGTTTTGCGAAAAAAGGATTAATTGCAAGAACATTAACTTATTTGGTTGTTTTTTTTTCAGTGCCTTTTATCATCATTACGGTTGTTTTCCTTATTTGTAATATGACCATTAAATTGTCATGTCAACTCTATTGAATTACATTTATGTTGTTCCCTTATAGTCATCGAATACTAAACTTTTTATTGTTGATTTCACATACCGATAGTATTTTTATTATAACTTTGTATAAAGTATTGACTTTATATGAAATGGGGCATTGCCAATGTTACAGGAATTGCTGCGTAACAGAATAATTAAGTTTAAAGGGTTTGAATTCTAAAATTTTGTGAGTATCCAGTGAGTTGGTAGCAGTAAAAAATAAAGAGTGTCCAGCTAGGGACAAGTCATGAGATGCAATTGTAGAATAATTTCCATTAACATCTAGAATGTTATGGATTGATTTTTAGTTGTGTTATGTATAATAAATACCGTTGAGGTTTTTTAGATTAAAGTTTATTAGTTTTTAATTTTTCTTAGATGCTTTACGCCGTATAATGAGAGGAGTTTACGCTTATTGACCGTACTGTTATTTCTTATATTAGCCTTGTAATTGAATTTTATTTTCCCACTTAGATCTTTTGGATTATGACTCATCGAAAATGTACTTTTTTAATTTTACGGTTATTGAGTAAAATTACGTTTAAAGTCCAAGATAATACATAGAGTTCATTTAGAACTGTGGGTATATGAGGCATATCTTAGCGCTGATTGCCCATTGGTGGGTCTCCCACAACTAAGGCGTGTACGTTAATTGATTAGTAAGGAACAAGCTTTATTATTACTTTTAACAGCTAGGCTATAGGAGACATGGACCTATATTTTATTATATTCTTGAACCACACGAAGTAACATGGGGGACCTCCACCGTGATAAAACCGTATATGATACTCCGAGAAAACCTTATTACTTTATAGATGTTATTTCTTTTGGACGCATATAAAATTAAATTTTATGGGGAGCAGCTTAAATGAAAGTAGAAATTGCGTAGAGTGAAATAGCAGTTTTAATTTATTGGATGTCATAGAAAATTTAGAGTGAAGCAAAGCGAATAGATTCATAACTGATGAAATAGCGTAATACATTTAATATTGACACTTAAGGACATTGGATAGAGTGTATGAACTAAGTTATTAGTTTTTAATGGGTGGCAACCTCCAGTTTCTGAAACATAAGTTTCAAAGTTATGGCTATTTGAGACATGAACCTCCAACGGTGTAATTATATGAGGCATATATTATTGAATTAGTAGCGTCGCTTTGTTTGGTTTGAGATTCTAAAGACTGTTAGTAATTTTTTTAAAAAAACGGACGGCACACACGGTTTTTAAAGTTTTAGAGATTGATAGAACAAATTTAAAGAATTTTCTCACTTTGTTTACTCCATCATATTGTTTTGTCACTTCGGGAAAAACTTGCAGTTATAATGATCTGAGGAATAATTCCGACTTTTTTTGCAATTATAGTTGCTAAGTTATGAGGGAAATGGTGGTTATTTTGATCCATTAAAATAGATAGAACCCCGAAAAATCTATGGATATGTAGTAGACATTGTTATAATGCCCTAACTTCCCTTTGAAGTAAGCACTCTATCACTGATCCCCCCACAATTAAAGAAATATAGGAAATATTTTGGTATGAGGACTAATTGATTAATAGTAAGACTATATAAAGGAGGAGTTGTACTGATTTGCTATTTAGATTAATTACACTGTATTTTAGTTTGTAGATTACATTTTTATTAAGAAATAGCGATGATTACAGGGCCCGTAGACACAATTTTAGATACAACGAATTATAGTACATATATTTTAGATAGTAAGCTTTGTAATATTTGAATATTAGCGTACCCGATTTGCTTTATATCTATTTCCGTTTGATAATACAAATGAGAAAATGTTTAGAAGGACAAAAAATTTTAAATGAAATTTCTTAATTAACAAATAGAGTCTTTAGCTTCCTTAAAATATTTGATGCTGTCGAGAAATGTTATAGCACTCCTCAATACTTGTAAGGTTGATTAGTGGGATATTCAGGACAATACTCAGAAATACATATAGAATTGGAATCGAGATTTTAGATTTTCTACGCTTCCTTGGATAATGAGTTATTTGAGGACATGTCGAGACTTGTATATTTTGACATTTAAAATGCTTAGCGTACAGCAATTTAACTATACAGGGAAGAAATACATATAGTTTAGGGAACGATACCAAACATATTTAATAGAAAAGTGCCTGAAATGTTATGTAGACTAGATAAGCACCTATGTAACGCTGGGTTGCATACAGCCAGGGATACTACCATATTTTAACTTATTTTTGAAATTTATTATAATATTGAGATGACATATTTTAGTTTAGCGTTCCACAATTAGACTTTCGAAAAATACTCACCAATCTTCTTTTAAATGTAAGCCAAAGGCGGGGTGGGGGTCCCACCACAATTTATATAAGATTTAAAATTGTTATGAAATTACTTGACCGGACATGGACACTAAGACCGGACACTAAGATTGGGGCAGAGGGAATTTTGTATGTACTTGTTAAAGAATCAGTATTTTTCAGTTTATGGTGATGATGAGAAATTAATTTTTATATTGATTTGCTTTACAAAGAAAGCTGTTTAAAAAAGTGGAAGGAAACCCACGATTACGCTGATTGTTCACTACAATTTATACAAAACACTTGTTTTTGTCATGAGAACGCTACAGGATTTGTTGAACCAAGAATTTCTAGCATTGGCCCCACAATTTTACTATTGAGTATGGTATACATTCGAGTTAAATGGACGCAATTTTAACTATAAGTAGGATACGCATTTAATTAGAAGATTTCAATATAATCAGAGGCGGAAGAACTGTACGATGTTAATATTCGTGAAAGTATGAGGAGACCTTATTAATAGTCAATATGAATAATAGAAGCAGAAACACTTGTTTCAGTTCAATGTGAATACTATTGTTCAAGACACTGACACATGTGAAACTAAGGAAAAAACCGGTTTATTATTTGTCCAACTTATATTTGCAGATAGGACCAAGTTATTGATATTGTTAGAAAATATAGCTGATATATTGTAAAGACTCATTTTCAAGATTACCAATAATAATTATTAAATTTAGGCATCCCTTTTTTCTTATAAATAGTCACTAATTTAGTTCAATGTAGAATTGCTTACCCTGGACTCCTACATTAGATAAATGCTTACCCAATGATAGTCTACGTATATGGAAACTTATTGTATATGTAACAGAAAGTATCTAATTAAAAATAAATCTGTATTAGTTGAGTCCGCTATATATATATTTACCTTGGGTTCTGTGACGTACATGCCACATATTAATGTTTTGTATAGCCCGTAGAGATTTTTGCGCATATTTTGCGCAACTGAGATTGTATTGTTACGGTTTCGTTTATAACTTTGCTTTAAGAATTATAAATATTGCGAATGATAGTTGATTTAAATTTATTTTGTATTATAATATTAACTATATTTGTTGGTGAGCCAACGTTATAAATATCTAAAATCACAAGTGTGCATCAAAGGGTGCGGAACGGAGCGAGAGATAATTTGTATTGGAGAGATACATTTGTATCGAAGAAGAAGAAGAAAAAGAGAGCATAATATAAAATTTTCCCTCGTAAGTGTGTGAGAAAATTATAAGTGAACAACACTTTTAAAAATTCATTTTCAAGTAAGTTGTATTTAAGCAGATTAAGCAACTCGGAAAACAAGGAAAGCTTGCAGTTGCAGTTTACAGATAAATTTAATTTCCGGGAAATGATAAGTATATGGTACCTATAACTTTGGTGAACGAAACAGGCCAGTGTTAGCATATTAACTTCATAGTGATAAATCGGTATTATTATTAAACTCAAGTGCTTTAGAGGAATGGAACGGAATATTTATTCAATCTGACAAGTTTACAGAGGCAATAGATGTAAACGTGTAGTCTAGTAAACGTGACTTTTGGGTTTATTATATTTTGGGGTATGTTTAGTACAAGGGGTCCAAAAGCACGTAAAAAACACAAAATTTACAGGAGAAATGAGTGATGCAAGTACCTAGACGTAACATAACGTAATCAAATCTAACCTAACCTACCATAAACTAACTTAAGCTAACCTAAACTTACCTAAAGTAACGTAATATTAATAGAAATAAGCGAAATTCTATCATTTTTTGGAAAATTATGCGGGACTCCTACACTAATATAACACAAACTAAACTAACCTAACGTAACCTAAACTAGCCTAACCTAACTTAAACTAAACAACCCTACCCTAAACTAACCGAATGTGAACAGAAATAACCAAAATTGTAACATTTTTTTAGAGAAAAGAGCTGGACCCCTTGTGCTAAACATAGGCCTATATTTTAAATATGGCTAATGAAACTTCTTCTTTTTGGTGTATAATAAATGCCTAATAATGGATTGTGAGTAAATTTGGAAGCCGAACCACTAATCATGTAGCAGAAAGCTGGCCTAAGTTCACCCGTTGAGGTGACCAAACACAGTTAAATAACAGCTAATTTTCCAGCGTTATGTAGCTCTGTTGTAAGATTTCATGCTCTCGCTCCGCTCTGGTAAGCCCTACGCATCACTAGGAATTTCCTTAAGCACTCGATTTGGTGTGATTTCCTTTTCCACTCATACTGGAATGATGGTACATATATAAACTCTCGAAACAGAAAGGTGTTTCTACAAATCGCTGTTCTATTTATTTTATTATGTACTATGCAGATCGCAGTGATATATGCTTAGATTTATTTTGAAACATTTTCACATTCTCTCTTTCTCCCCCTCTCTGCGGTCTGGTGGTGTGAGCTAATATAATTATTACAATAAAGGCGATAATACGTTACGGCGTGGACAGCTAAAAGTCCATAAGGGGGTTCATGGCCTCACGTGCCGTAGTGGCTGCGGTCTTTTGGTATTTTGTGGCCGCTTCACAAAATTGAAACCTTTAATAACATTTTTTTATTTTCCTCTTTCTTTTTGGTCGATTACGTCCTGGTTGAAAATATAATATAGATAGAATGAATACTGAATACTCAATTTTGAGATCTGATAGAAAAGGCTCTTCCATCGTAAACAGTAGCGTCATATTTGTTCAAATATTTTGACATCAAGATCATTAACTGTAAATATTTTAGAGAAGGGAGTCAAGAATATGTTAATAAGAATATGCTAATCTGTATTAGTGAGAAATATATATATATATATATATATATATATATATATATATATATATATATCATATCATATCATTAAGTACTGTAATGAACGCACATTTCAGATGTCTATTGTGATAATTTCTTATCGCTATCCAGTGATCATAAGAATTTACATACGAGCTATGCATATGTTATCAGTATTACTTCTTTTTATATAATGGCAAAAATGATCATGTTGGCCTATTATACTCTAATTGTAAAGTTATCGATGCCGTTTCCTTTCATTAATAAATATACATATTTGTAAACAGATTTTCTTTTGTATTTTGATATATGAATATATTTTGGATGTTAAGGGCTTAAGTTTCTTAGGCTAGATGTATATGTATATATTCGTGATATGTGCTGCTGGTAATGATATTGAAGTGAGAAATTTTATGAGTATTTAGTCGTCGATGAGTATATTCCTGTATTGAATATGGGTTTATGGAGTTGTTTTCTTATAATGTATGACATTGTCTATTCATAATGTAAGGCAGCACTTAATTGATATTCAGCCTTGCATACTGCTACTGTGGAGATTGTTTACTACATTAATTTAAATAAAGAAGCTCTTAACCAAATAATTAATAAAACTACACTAGAAAACGGCACGTTTTGCTTAAGATGGCTCGAGAATTCGTTTATTGGTTATTTGGGTTAGTACAGTGTTAGTTGAAGGAGTGATTGTAAGCTCTTCTTCTTTACATATGCGATCGGTTTAAACAAGAGGTAAGAAAGTATATTTTCTCACTAAGATATAGCTATGACTCATAAATACAGTTTGTCCCAGCGGAATACTGACTCACGGCACGCGTTGCCAATGCGGTATAAATGAGTTTTTCTTTTCTCTGAAGTATCTGCGAACATTGTCGTAAGTCTTTCAACGTCAAGCGAAGATTTAAGTCTTGTCATCTGCCTACGTGGAGTCTTTTCTAGTTTTCCTAGTCAAACTATAATTCGACGGATAAGAAGTTCCGTTTGCTGAATTATTAATATTTTTTTTATAGTGACACCCCATTTTATTATATAAAACCACCACCAGGCTGTGCGAGTTCAAAACCTTTTGTAATAAAAGAGATTTTTTAATGGTTAGTATACTTACCTCTAAAATTTAGTATTATACCAAAGTAGAGTTTTAAAGTGTTGAGGAATAAAATAAATAACATTGTAGCTTGTACCTATAACCGTTAGTTGAAATATTTTATCGTTTATACTGTTTTTTTATATATGCTACTCAACTGCTATTTACATAAACGTGTTGTGCCATTTGTTGGCGAACGAGAATACACAGTTTGTAACCTACATAATCAAGTATTTTAAGTATTATTCATAAATAGTCATTTCCTTTGTAAGTTGAGTGAATGATAAATTCTGCAAATGCTTTTGATTAGGATATGTCCTGTTCAAATACCAATGTGCATGATCCAACGAGTATAAGGACGCTTATCAATTACTCCCAGCTGAAAAAAGAGGAATATATATATATATATTTAGTCGACGTTGTTCGATATTGTTTGTGACAATTCTGAGTTACATTGCGTATGTATAATTGTTGTAGGAGTCCATCGTAAATTTATTTACTATATTACATTAAACCTAAATTGAGTGTTTATTCACTAAATATTGTCTATTATATCTATACCAAATACGGTGTTCTGTTTTGTGCCTCAAACACACGTGTCAGGCTCGAGCTATAATTGCATACTGAATTTGTGGATTATCGTACGATGTAAAAATGATGACTTGGTGAATACCCAATTGTGTTTATCCAAATAAAAACTATAAACGTGAATTATAGACTTTAATACAACATGTTTCTGACTGAAAGGTCTACAACCGGAGTAGATTGTCGTTTTGGTCTGGAACCTGAATATATATATATATATATAGCATATTTTAAACTAGGTACCAGTTCGTTATGAACGTTACTAGTGACGTCCACGGCGTTTGTGATTGAGTACGTTCTTTACATATAGTGTTCATTCTAGTAATGGTTTTAAGAGAAAGGAACGTGTTCACTCATCTTACCTCAAAAAAAAAAAAAAACTTAGGAAAGCCATTAGTGCAGTGAATTTTGAAGTTCAATATTATCGTTTCGATGGATTAAACTGAAGATCTACTCAAATGACCTTACTTAATAATATTTGGCTTCAATCATTCGTTAGTTTTATACTTCTTCATTAATATATATATGGTAAGTCTTAATTTTTTTAATTTTCATTTCTTTCGTATTGCTTTTGTTTCTGTTATTTAGTTCCAATGATTAATGTTCTGGGAATGAATAACCAAATGAACCATTTAAATTCAATTTATCGATCCTAGTTAGATGTTTATTTTAATTTGAAGAACTGTGACATACCAATGTGTTAATATATATATGTTTGACTTATTAATATGAATCATGACATATAATGGAGTTATTTAGTGCGGATATTTGCTTAAGGGAAATTCCTTCCAAAAGTAGTTCGTCCACTTCCTGAGGGTAAACTAAAAGATATAAAAATAAATAAATAAAAATATGTAGGTATATCAAGATTTAATTACACTTAATTCGCTCACTGACGAAGATGGTGAAGAATAATAAGTGGTCACTATCAAAATTAGTCCACCATTGGTATATGATGTCCTACATTTCCCCCTAAGTAATTCATCTTTTTCAGACTATTTGAACTAATTAAAGTTTACGATCCTCTCTTCCCCAAATTAGTTTCCTTGTGCGATGCATAATGCGGTCTAAATAAACCTAGTACTTCTTCGGATGAAGTTTGCCATATGTAGTTCCTATCTACTATTGGCTAACAAGGAAACAAGAGAGGTGGCAAGAGAGGGTGTCGTAACAGTTCTTAAGTAACTAAGTTTTGAATTACAGATACTTTATATATGTAAAAACACATGATCGTTGAAACTGCATGAACGCCTATTATTACTACAACTATTGCTACTCCCACTACTACTATTACTATCACTACTACTACTACTATTAGTACTACTGCTATCACTACTACTACTACCAACTACTAGTATTACCACTGTCACCGCCACTAGTGCTACTAGTATTCTACCAGTACTACTAAAGCTACTACTACTACTATCCCTACTACTAGTACTACTACTATTGCTACTCCCACTACTACTACCACCTCTACTACTACTACTATTAATATTACAACTTCCATCATCACTACTGCTATTAGTATTCTATCAGCACTACCACTGCTACTACTACTACTACTACTACCCCTACTACTAGTACTACTAGATTTTTATCAGTACTACCACTACTACTACTATTAGTACTACCGCTACCGCTACTACTACTATCGACTACTAGTATTACCACTGTTAGCCACTACCGCTACTAATACTCTATTAGTACTACCATTGCTACTACTACTGCTGCTACTACTAGTATTATTGCTACTTCCGCTAGTACTAGTACTACTATTACTACTACTACTATTGATTGCATGTGAACTATCGAATATCGGCTACTGCTTGTTGCTTTGTGGTTATTTCTTTGTTCCGCTTGTAATCTAACCTTCTTTCTTTTATTACCATGTAAACTTTTGCATGTATGCCTCTTTTTTTCTTTCTTTGCCTGTATCCCCTTTTTTCTAATCAAAGTTTCTTTTCTTTGTGTTTTTCTCTAACTATTTTTTACCTATTTGCTCTATGCGGAATGCTATTAGATTTCTATTTCGCCTTTTGTACTATCTGCACTCATTTATTTATATCTATTTTACTCTTTCTTTGATCGGCTTCTAAATTCCCCGTTTCTTTTGTTGGTTTATCTCTATTGAATATTTCTGTTTTTTCTCATGTATGTCTATCTCTTTTTATAGAATAATATGATGAAGTAGATAAAAAACAAAGTAAAGTTCCTTTAACAAACCATCTCTTACAGTTTAGTATCTTCTCTTGCTTGAGTCTGACGAGTTTTTATGTAACATGCCCTAACCTAAGCTATTCCAATTTATTGTGTGCTACCCTAATTTTGATGACCTTCCAATTAAATTTTACATAAGTTACGTCCTGATTCGCTCTTTCTTTGGTATCTTTTCAACTATGCTTTAGCTAACATTCTTGCTTTTGTTTGATTAATCCACTCACCTTTACTTGTTATGTAATATATCTGTCCTTCATTGACTCCATGGTATGAATCGCTAAATATTTTCTTTCTGTTTGTTGTACTACATGATTTCCTCTTTTACTTTGCTGCCGCTACTTTTATTCCTGCTGTTATTGTACTTTCTAATGTGAATTAAATTTAATCTATTGTATTTGTGCTTTGCCTCATTCGTCAATTGCCAATGACCTACAATACTTAATAAACGCCAATACGATATTACGGTCATGATCTGAATAATTTGTTTTGAATTATTTTAAACTTTTAAGATCTTGTCTGCAGCTAAGCTTTAACTAACTCTATGGTCTATGAAACCCGGAGGTTCACAGAAGCTCTCTACTGACTTTTATTCTTGCATCATTTTTTACTTTGTATTCCAATCTCTGGGAGATCCATCTTAACATTCTCCTCCCATTTGCGCCTAGGTTTTCCTAATGGTTGTTTTCCGACTGGTCTTCCAGTCAAGAGTTTGAAAGCGTTCTTCCATTTTAGCTACATGATTTGCCCACCTAAGCCACCTAGACTTGACGATCCTAACAATGTTGGGTAAACCATATAAATTATGTAGTTCCTCGTTATGAAGTTTCCGCCATTTTCCATTTCCGTTTCTCTTAGGACTGAATATTCGTTTTAGGATCTTGGTTTCAAATACTTTTTAGTTTATGTTCTTCCCTCAGAGTAAGTGACAGTGTTTTGCAGCCATACAAAACAAAACTAAGCTTTAAATGTTTCCTAAACTCTAAACTTAAGCTCATGTACTGCTTTTACTTGCTAACTAATTAGTTCGTTAGTTCTTAATTAATGCTAAACCAGTATGATGCTTTTAACTAATGCATACTCAAGTTTTTTCCTATCCTGAACTAAGCTTAAGCTATTTGAAAAGTTTTTTGCCTCCCTGTTTGTTATTATATGTCTGTTATCAATTCTATTATTAGATGTCTCTTAGAATTTCCAATTGTGCTCCTCTTTGTAGATGTTTTTAACACTGGTGTATGTGTTCCTTATTGTGCTAGCATTATATATTTCTTAAAATGGTTGCTTGCTATTCTATTGTGTTTAGTATTTTCCTTGCTTGGTTTTTCTGCTATTTGATATTATTAGCACTACTAATAGAATTTCTTAACCTGCTTGAGTACTATTCTATTGTGTTTAGTATTTTTTCTTGTTTGGCTTCTACTGCTATTTACTATTATTGGCATTACTACTTGTATTTTTTCAAGATGTTTGTCTGTTATTCTATTATATCTTCTTTAACCTAACCAGAAACTATTTGACATCATATGTCTTTTATCTTTCGTTATATATAGAAGCTTTCTGTTTGTGTATAATTTAAATTTGCTGTTTTGTCATTTGTCTTTATGCATGTTTTCTTCTTATGCCTGCCTTTGTTTTTTTCTTTCTATTGTTTTTTGTACTCTGTTTTCGTAGATGTTTTTTATAAATGTTTCCTTTAGTTTTCTCGTAACTTATCAAAACTCCATTAACATCTCCTGTATACCTTTTCTTGCCACCTCTTCCTAGTGTCTTAGTACTGATATTTGAAAATTTAATTCTAACAGAACCAAATGATTTATACATATTTCAGAAATATATATCTTTAGATACACTGAATATCATGTTCTTCTATCTTATATTAGGCATACCATATAGTATACTAACATATAAGATAGATATAGATATATCTCTAATGTAAATATAAATTTATATCGACAGATATAGTTATATATGTATATATATATATATATATATATATAGTTATAGATAGATATATAGTTATAGATATAGATATAGATATAGTTATAGATAGATATAGATATAGTTATAGATATAGATATATCTCTAATGTAAATATAGATATATATATAGTTAGGTATAAGGTTTTATACTACAGCATATGTTCTAACACATGTTATGTTATATGTTAGGTTACCCTTTTGTGGCAATACCATTATTACTGGTGTTGTACTAAAAAGTATCGAGAAGTACCAACCAAAAGTACCAGAGGAGCAAGATATTTTCTGCTACCAAAGGTATTTTTTATTCCTTTGTAATAAATTACTTAAATAGAGCAATTATGTTGCTGTAAGAATATTATTGAAAATAATACGAAATAGCGAAATAAGTTGTTCTGACTAATTTATTAGGAGAGTATAAATAATTGGTATGCTCACACGAACTGTTCGACTAATTTATTAGGAGAGAATGAATACTTTAATAGTTCGCAGCGTAGCTGCTCTGAGTTTGTGTACCAAGCGAAATAATGAAAAAGATACGAACCAATAAAAAATAAGAAGTTTTCACAGAAAACGATCCGTCAAAGTTAAGAAAAAAACATTAAAAGACCATGTAGAAATAGTCAAATATATAAGAAAGGTTAGCTTGTTATGTTGAGTTAGTTTGATTAAACATTCTAATATTCACAGTATAGTTGTTCCGACTAATTTATTAGGAGCTTTTTAATATTTCGGAATGTATTTCCTCTGAGCTTCTGCAAGAAGCGAATTATTTACAAGTTGACAGCGTAGCTGCTCTTACGAGTATGCTCTGGCATACGATCCAATAAATAAGAAGTGAATCATAAAAATGATTAGGAAATAAATTACAAGTGTTACTTAGTAATGTTTCTTTGTTTCAGGGCAACTAATTGGAGTAAAAGTTGCAGCGGAATTCAGAATTCCAAAGTATCAAAGTTCACAGAAGTAAAGTAAGTATCATTGGTAACTTACATAATACTTTGTGCTTAAGAATTTTTTTGTAAGTTCACATTGTAAGTGTTCTGAGCTTGCTTAGCAAGCGATCAAAATAAAGTTAACAACGAGTTTGCTCAGCAAACGATTTATTTACAAGTTCACAGCGTAGCTGCTCTGAGCTTGTGTAGCATGCAGATTACTTTATGAAAGAATTATTTTACATCAGTTATTCTTTGAAAGCGTGCATTATTTTGTAACAGATTGTAACATGCAGATTACTTTATGAAAGAACTATTTTGCATTACTTATTTTTTGAGAACATGCATTTGTTTTGCGTAACGTTTTTTGTTAACAAATGTTAAATTTTTTCTTGCATACATTTTTTCTTTGAATTTATTTTTCTTTTGTTCAAAATATACATGTAAGTTTTTTCAGCATGCAGTTTTGTTAACACCGCTTAAAATTTTTTGTAGCACGCAACATAGTTATATTTCTGCAAATTAATTTCTACAGTTTAGTAATACACATTTTCAATTTTTTTATACTGAAATATAATTTCATGTAAAATAATGTTGTCTTTCTTTATTATTACAGCATTCAAGTGTTTCACCCTCAACTGTGAATTTACCGCTTCTCATATTTTATTCGGCATCTAAGAACATTTAAATAAGGATTTCCTGTCTTTCCAGCGGCGGTAAGTGTTCATATACATTTTTGTTAAACATTAAAACTTGTTAATAAATAGAAATAAAATATTTTGTTACTTATATAAATGAACTAATAAAGTACAATATTTTAATCTAATGAAAAATCCAATATAAAGAGTATATAAGAAGATTAATTACACAAGAAATAACATAATTATGAAAAATTGAATATTACAATTAACACTTTCATAATCGTGTACAGAAAAAATTTTTCAAAACATTTTTTATTTTTCAAAGTTACACTTTTTGTTTACAATTTGCATTTTTTAATTTTAAAATTGCATCTTTGTTTTTTTAAAACTTGTATTTTTAATTTGAAAATTGTATTTTCATTTTCGTAAATTGAATTTTAATTTTGAAAGTTACATGTTCGATTTTAAACTTGTATTTTTTAGTTTTGTATAATGTAAATACATTTTTTATACGTATAACAATTTCAAAGTATCGCCACAAGTAAATTAGAAATATAAAAAGTTTTACTAAAGAAGACATTCTTAATTTTATCAGTTCAATTATAAATGGCTATTGAATTAGAAGATACAAATATTATTAACACTTACTTAATGAAAACTTACATTACAAGTGAATAATATTTTTAGTAATAAATAAATCATGCGTTACAAAATACATTAAAACAGAATTTAAAAATTGTATTATAAAAACTACATTATAAGAAAAATATTTAATGTGTGTTACTTTTGTTTACTTATACATTTTATGCTACTTTACAATTTTAATTCGTACGCTTCCTATGAACTGAAACTGAACAATCTATGATTGTGATTATTTTATTCGTTCACATGTGTAACATGTTCGAACGATATGTGAGTGTACTAAAATAAACTCAGTGTTAATTATTTGTGTGAACGTTTAAAAATAGTTGTTAAATGTTTCGAAACTTGTTAAAACTTGTGAACTGCTAAATAATTTGTTTAAAGTAAATGTGCTTTTTTCCTAACCATTCTTTTTTCTTATATGGTTTCAAGTTTGTTTATTCTCTGCTATTTTTCTATACTATTGCTATTTTATTAATTTCTTTGTTGTTGTGTTATGTTTTGTTGGATGCTATTTTGCTTTTAACTTCGATTTGTAACAATTAACTATCTTAATGCTCTCTTTTGCTAATGTTTGTTGAATAGAACTGTATTAACTAATTATCTTTAAAATCTGCTATTTCTATGCTATCGTTTGTTTAATAATTGGCTTAATTAAATATGGTTTTCCTAACCTATGTGGATTAATTATCTATATTCTTTAAATCTCTGCTATATTGTTTGTCTGATAAAGTTCAGATACTTTCGGTCATAAACTGTTCTAAACCTTTTTCTAACCTTTTATTTTTATCTTAATTGATTTTTTGCTAATCTATTTCTTTGATATGTTTTGTTTACTGTTATTTTTATTAAATTGTGTTTCTGTTTATTACTACTTAGATTTTTTATTGCCAATGTTATTTTGAAATGATTTTTATTCTTTGGAATGTTCACATCAGATATGTTCATTTTTTCAAATGTGAAAATACAATCGATGAAAATTAAATATTCGGAAACATTCGGTTAAGTTCGGAAATCTTCGAAAATGTCACATGACTTTAAATAATACATGTTTGTAAAATAGCATTATTACTTTAGAAAATATTTTCGTGATTTAATACGTCTGGGTACGAGATTACAAACTAAATTATCTGGGTACGAGATTAAAAATTGAACACGCTTGGGTACGAGACTAAAGTAAGTGTATCTGTGTACAAGATTACAAACTAAATGCATTTGGGTACGAGATTACATTTCCGAAAGTATAAATACGGCGCAGCAAGCCGCAGCGAATCAGTATAGAAGACGTTCCTATTTGTACGTTGTGTGCTCCAATTGCAAAACAGTTAGATAAATATTACAGGATTTTGTCATTCAGTGTTATTGGAAACTGTGAGTGGATTTGCCGATTCTGTAAAGTGAAAAAACTTACGAAGTTATAGTTATCAGGATTTATCGATAAACATTTAATTATATTTTCAATAAACAGTGTTAATATAGGATTGGTATTTTTCGGCAATCTTCGGCAAACTTCGGAAATTTCGTTAATGTTCGGAAAACCGTGTGGAATTTACAATATTTTCGTGTATATAAGACAGTTAAAATTGAGCGGTCAGTCAGTAGTGAAGAATTATTGAAATTGTGAAGACGTTCCTCGTTTATACTACGGGGTGTAATTAGTTATCGGAAAGTGTCGTTAGCTGATAAAATTAAACAGTATCTTCGAGGAAATTACTTGGTAAATTATAAGTCAGTTATTGGCAAAAGTTCGCATAAAATTTTGGGAATAGTCCATATCTGCGTGTATACGAGCTCAGAATTGTTAATTGGTCATTCTACATGAAGCAATTTTACTGTGCGGACTTGTGTAAGTGAGCTTTTGGCCGTAATAGTGGTTGGAAAATATACAAATTTGATCTTACGTGGAAACATAGTTCAGTTTGTTTTTTGTACTCCAAGGTGTAAATATCGTATTTAGGAAATTACGTCAATTAAAGTTTACACATAAAAGTAAATTAAAATATCCGAGTAATATAAATTAGTGTATACTATATTTGATAATAAGGTGAAATAACTAATTAATTGTTTGTTTAAATTAGATTCAACAATGGCATCTGTTAGATCGTACGATGGCACCAACACAATTATAACTATGTTGCAGATGTTGGAATCTCGTGGATACAACGATGCAGGAGAAATTTTCTTTACGTGGGAGGTGGTGACACAATGTCATGCACTAGGAACGCGTATATATAACGAACAGTATGCGCGTTTAATACGTGCATTATTGGAACATTTTGGGCATGACCCACTTGTTATTTTGACAAGTTGTAAGTCCGCAAAGGATATTGTTGATTTATATCGTGTGGGCTTCTTCCGTCAAAATAACATGTGGGATTTAGCGCGTAAAATATTTAGGGAATTGGTGTCTGCAGGGAAGACTACGGGCTTAACTGCTGATGATTCCGACGAGTTATTGGGAGTTTTTCCGGGGGCTAGTACGAGTTCTGCACCAGAACATAGTACATGTTCTACATTGGAACCTACATTGTATGGTGCAGGCAAACGGGATTACTTTCGCATTGTTAATAGTAGAACTAAGCAGTATCCTTACTTTGGTCTGCGTGGAAAGGAAGTTACCGTTGAGCGTATGCGCACTACTGGAATCGAAGACCCGCAAACATATATTAGCTCATTATTTGAATTTGTACAAGAGCATACGCTAAATGACGTCGATGATGATATGTACATTGGTATTACTATTGAAAGTTCTGCGTCAAAATTAAACAAACCGGTGTACATGACATGGCGTCCTAAAAAGGAATTGAACCCCGATATATTGTTGAAAATATTTTAAATAGTAATGGACATTTTTTGGGAAAAATGTGGATTTTAAGATCCACATTGTTAATCCACGCAAGGGAAGGGGTCGAACCCGTGGATCGGCCAAGTATGAGGAATATACAACTCTTTTCGAAAAGTGTACCATCCCTATGGAAAGAAATGTCTATTGTCTTCCTAACGCTAACATCCTCGGGAAGGGTAAGGCCGACCATCGTCCCAAACAGGTATATAAGTTAAAAAAACAATCCTGAGCGATTGTTGAAGCAGGCCAAGGATTTGTGCGATGATGCTGATGTTACCATTGAGCATCAAAATGGGTGCACTATTACTGATGCAAAAAAATTCCAAAACAAACTAACCCCCGAGTATCAAATTGTCATTTATGAGAAGAACAAAATGACTCGTGAGTATAATATAATATATCCGGGAATTCATGCAACCAAGCAAATCTTAATATTGTACACAGAAGGACATTATGTGCTGATTACCAATATTACTACACTTTTGGACAAGTACAATTATTGTCACTATTGTCTGCAAGGATATAATAATGTACAATATCATAGGTGTGAATATAAGTGCCCTATGTGTGAAAAATATCATGAGCCTTGTAATGACGATATTAAACTCGAGTGTAATGATTGTTTACGACTGTTTCCTTCGCATGAGTGTTTTGCCAATCATAAAAATGTAATTGCACGTGGCAAGGCAATGTGTGAATTAAAGAAAGTTTGTCCCGATTGTGGTGATATGTTCAATATGCAAAACAGGAAGTCTGAACACAAATGTGGTGAACATTTCTGCAAAGCATGCTACATGCATGTGGATGGTGACCATATTTGTTTTGTTCAGGCTGCCAAAGTTGAGCATGTCGATACCTTTTTGTACATCGTCTTTGACGTGGAGACGATGTTATTACCCAAGAATGAACCGGGAGAAAGAGAACATTGCGTGAATTTTGTAAATTGTATTAATATTTGCCATAAATCCAAAGAGACAAAGTTGGACGATCCATGTTTTGTGTGTGGAGATAAAAATGGATCCCGTAAGTTTGATTTCCAGGATATTGACGGATTTATTAGTCACGTGCTAATAAGTCGGGCAATGTTCAAGATCATAGCACTTTCTCATAATGGAAGTAACTATGACATGCAGTTCTGTGCAAGAACCTTAATAGAAAAACATGATCTCGTACCAGATGTAATAATGACGGGCCAAAAAATTGTAGAAATGAGACTTGGAAATAACATCTATTTCCGTGACACATATTTGTATATGGGAGTCAAATTGTCCCGGCTCTCAGAAGCGTTTGGTTTATCTGGCAATTTGCGAAAGGGATATTTCTCCTATTTATTTAGCACATCCGAAAATAAAAATTATGTAGGCAAAATTCCGTCTTTAGAGTATTTTGATGCAGACAGTCTCAGCCCAAAGAACGGGAACAATTAATCGCCTGGCACCAGAGCGGCGTGCTTTAAGCGGCGAGGAGTATGATCTCCAATACGAGATGATGGAATACTGTAGGAATGACGTTAAGATTTTTACAGAGGCTGTGATTAAGTTTTCGAACTTAATCGAGGAGAAAACGAATGGTATCCAGTGTTTTATATCCTCCCCTACAATTCCAAGTTTGGCAATTCTAACCTATCGGTCCTTATATTTACCAAATGAGGTCATTCCAATTATTCCGCCTTATGGGTTCGATCACCGTGATCGGCAAAGTCTAAAAGCTTTGTATTGGTTACGGTATTTGGAACGTACCAAAGGTAATAAAATTGAACATTCAGGGAATGGATTGGAAAGACGTATTGGTAAATATAAAGTTGATGGTTATGATAGCAAAACAAATACAGTTTATGAATTTCATGGATGTTTTTTTCACGGGTGTAAGCGTTGTTTTACAGCATTGCGCCACGTCAGTCTCGATTCTGCCTCTAAGGATAGTACATCCCTACAAGATCGCTACGAAAAGACCATCATAAAAGCTAATTATCTCAAGAAACGAGGTGTTAATCTCGTTGAAATGTGGGAATGTGATTGGGATCACATGGTGAAAAATTAAAAGAGTTTGCAAGAGTTTATTAAAACTCAGTGTAATGATCTTGTTAATCACCTTGTACCCAAGGACGGTTTTCATGGTGGTCGAACCGAGTGTTTCAATGCTTTGTACGAATGTACTTCCGATGAGTTCATTGCATATTATGATGTAACATCATTGTATCCTTGGGTAATGGCACGTAAACCAATGCCCGTAGGTAAACCAAAAATATACAAGGGGCCGGACTTCCCAGATGTGGGAAGTATCAATGGGTTAGTAAAATGCACCATTTTGCCCCCAAAAGATTTGTATTTTCCGGTGCTCCCATATACGTGTAACGGGCGACTTATGTTTGGCCTATGTCGCACGTGTATGGAAAAAGGTATCAATAATTGCACGCATTGCGACGCCGAGCGTGCCTTAACAGACACGTATTGTACCCCAGAACTTCATAAAGCGTTAAAGGGCGGATATAAAATTCTGCAAATTATTGAAGTATGGGAATTCGAACTACTCGGTTGTGAGGAGAAAAACTCGGATAGTCTTTAAAAACTGTGTGGGCTCCTTCCTAAAATTAAAGCAGGAAGCCTCTGGTTTTCCTGCTTGGTGCAAAACCAAAGGAAACAAACAAAAATACATAGCAGATTATTATGCCCACGAAGGCATAGATTTAATGGAAGATAATATTGAATTGAACCCTGGTCTGAGGTATATTTCCAAGATATTCCTCAATTCACTTTATGGTAAATGGGGACAAAGAACGGACTTGTCGCAATCTGTAATTGTTGACAAACCGGAAAAATTTTTGCGCTACCTATGGGCACCACAATACGAAGTACAAAGCGTATTACCGATTGGAGATAAACATCTTATTCTTACGTATCACAATACGGATTATAAGAACAAACCATGGAAATTCTCAAACGTTGTTCTTGCAGCGTTCATTACGTCATGGGCGCGGTTAAAACTGTATGACTTGACAAGTGTAGGTCGCGATAAGGTGTTGTATTGTAATACTGATAGCATCATGTTCATACAACGCCGTGATGAAAAATCTCCACTTACATTAGGGCCCTAGTTGGGTGAACTAACCGACGAAGTAAAAGAGGGGTGGGAAATAGACAAATTTATAGGTTTGGGGCCAAAAAATTATAGTTACCGTATGAAAGAAATTGGGACGGGAAAATTTGATTATGTATATAAAATTCGGGGTATCACTATGGATTATAGAACGCGTGAAGAAATTAATTTTGAGCATTTTTACAATCTGGTTCGTGGAAAAATTGAAAAGAAAACAATAAACATCCCAGGTAGGATTACCCGTAAGCGGGGATTTGTCATCGTATCAAGACCTGAAACAAAGACCCATCAAAAGGTATCCAACAAACGACGACGATTAAATCCTGACAGTACGACCGACTACAGGACATTACCCTTTAGGTACCGCGCATAATGGTTGGCAAATGTGTAAATGTGTGAGTGCATGAATTTGATGTAAATATTTGTATATATTTTGTTAATAAAATTGAACAAACTGTAAATAAATGAATAAATGGTAAAAATATAAATAGTGGTATGAATGAATAAAAAGGAAACACGTAAGAATTATACACTCTAACATGTTATTCCCGGGTGTGCTATATTATCAAATTCTTTAAATATTTTACAGCCTCTCACGCCCTAAATAATTTATATTGTAAATAATATTTTCATATTGTAAATAATATTTTAAATTATGTTTATTGTATTTAAGACACAATGTGTATATTATTGTAAATAGTTTTTATATATTATGAATTTTTCATGTTGCAAATAATTTTTTTCATATAGTAAATTTGTAAATACATTTTTTTCATATTGTAAATAGTTTTATATATTGGAAATAGATTTTTCATATTGTAAATAGTTTTTATATATTATAAATATTTTTTTCATATAGTAAATACCATTTTTCAAATATTAAATTAGTTTTGTTAATCAAGTACAAACAATCAATAGAACATTGTATATATCATTATATTAAACAGTTGTTATATATTTACAATTTTTATTTTTATTATATATCGACATTTTTATTTTTATTATATACATTCATTTTTTATTTTTATTATATATGTACATTTTAATTTTTATTACATATTTTACATTTTCATTTTATTATATTTACAATTTTTTATTTTTTATTATATATAATATTTTGTCATTATTTTTTACAATAATTTTTTAAAATTATATTCATGCCTTTAATTTTTACACCCTATAAAATTAAAAAGGTACTTAATGCAGAAGTATGTGTATTCTGTATAAGATAAAGGAAGAATACATATGCTTCATATACTATTATATAAACTTATTTATGTACATTATAGTAAAGTATGTGTATTCTGTATAAGATAAAGGAAAAATACATATGCTTCATATGTATTAAAATAGAATATTAATAAAGGCACAATATTTATACTTTTCATAAAATTACAATATCAAATTCATATATTCACTCAATGAATTATTATTTTATTAAGTTTAATAATAATCTGAATCAAAAAGTCAACCGAGGTTATAAATATATCCTAAAACATGAAATTACAAAATGCGGTATCGCAATATTTGTTTGTTCACTCAACAACTTCTTCTACGTCATAAAAAGATTACCATCATCAATAAAGCAGTAACAACAACCAGG
Organism: Thermobia domestica; assembly: GCF_964235325.1. Taxonomy (NCBI): domain Eukaryota; kingdom Metazoa; phylum Arthropoda; class Insecta; order Zygentoma; family Lepismatidae; genus Thermobia; species Thermobia domestica. The sequence goes on from NC_137455.1 coordinate 330,762,849, forward strand.
AAATAGGCAGTGGCGGAATATTATCAAAGGTAAGTAAACTTTCTCTTCTTATTTAAGTTAAAATATTAAATAAACATACACAGTATGCCGATATCTATAAAAGGAAAATACCATTAGCGTCCACGGCTACCGAGCGGCAAAATACAAAGCGGGCGGGGCTGAAAACTCGCGACGGTAATAGCGCCAGCTAACGTTCGGTACAGTGCGGCTGCCGGGCAGTCGGTAATATACAAAGTGGACGGGCGGGAAAAGTATAAAGGGAAGTCAAAACATAACCAGACAGTACGGGCGCCAGCGGAAACATCTTACACGCGTCATAAGGTAAATAAAAACAAACAATGCTTCTGAGCACTGTTAAAAAATGAACAGGGCTTTCTGCGGACTGATAAAAAATGAACAGGGCTTTTGTGGGCTGATAAAAAATGAATAGGGATTTCTAATGCCTAATAAAAATGAACAGGGCTTTCTGTGGATTAATAAAAAATAAATAGGGGTTTCTGATGCTTAATAAAAAATAAACAGGGAAAATAAAAAATGAATTGTGTTTGTTTAATGAAAAAATCAGGTGAATTATGGGTAAAATTACGTCATTATCAGTCCACAAACAGGTAAAAAAGTACCTCTAACCATATAAAACTATCGTATGCCCGTATATACCTGTATACCTATCCCAAGGATAAAAAAGGCGAGGCGAAGATTCGACACTATGCTACTCGTCAGCAACTCGAATAATTACTTCCATCAACCCGAACTTTTTGGTTGGCAAACTGCGAATGGAAAATTGGTGCCCTCTCAGGAATCTATGCCTAAAAGTTGACCAGAGTTAAAATCTTGTACATGTAAACTTATGTGCTACACAAACAAATGCAAGTGTGTGTGGGCTTCAGTAGCTGTACAGCATGAAAAACTGTAGCTGTAATGGGAACAAGTGTTATAATACACTTACAAACACCTATGTACCAGAAAATGATTCATCTAATGCGGATTCAAAAACCTAAAGAAATATGTAATTTTGCAAATATTTTGCGCAGATTTGATATAATATGGAATATTATTATAGTTGTGGTTGTTTCCAGTAATTAGTAAGTATTTAATCAAGTTCGATATAATATTCTCATAAATTACATACAAGTATAGCTATTGAGGCTTCTGCAAAAACATTTTTAATGTGGCCATTGAGAGAAAATAGGCCCTGCTTTTTCATTAGGCTAAGATAAATATTTTAGTTAAATAAATAGAATTATTTTCAACGAACGGTGGAAATGTCGCACACAAATAGAGTTGAGAAATCGGAATTATCCTGAATATCAAACTGTAAATGGATTTTAATACTATAATAGACATCTTTATTTCTCAAGGCAGGAGAGCTCAAGGGAGAAGGATGAGAACTGTTCTTCAAATATTGGAAAAGTATCAGCTTTTATCTCGGAAAAAAAACCTTCATTGACTGACGTGAGTTGAAAATGATTGGTGCCATTCGAAGCATCAGCATTCGAATCAAAGTGCACTTTCCTTCAAACTTACCTCGCTGTAGGGCTATTTTTGGAAGAAAACCTAACAATATTGGTAAGTTGGAAAGATAATTTAATGCTCTACAAATTTAATTCGGAATGTTCTTTCCATATCTCAACTCATTGGGAAGATACAGAGCAAAAAAGAAAATATTAAGGTCAAAATACGTTAGTTTTTAGTGTTTATGTTAAATATTCCATAAAAACCGTTGAGTCTATCCAAAGCATGAATAGACAAAATCGTAAAGCACACCTTAGAGATAAAATAGGAAAAAGAAATTCATCAATATCTTCATTCCCTTTGGAGATATAGCTTTTTATTAGAAACGCTCATTTTCTAGCTTCAGTAGAGGAGCAGAGTGTGTACGGGGGAAACTTCCGCTCGTATCAAGCACCGGGAGTCTAGAAATGATCAGGCTAGTGGACTTGATGATTTAGGACGACCGATTGCTTTTACTCTCTCGGGTTGATCCAACTCTTTATTTTGAAGGCCTGTCAGATTCTGCCTCCCGACTATTCCGAACTCTTAAAATTTTGCCAAATACACTGAAACACTTGAAAAATGTAATAAAATTGGTTCTGCGTATATTATGCACTGGACATTGCTGTAGCTTGCTTCAACAGTATTATATTACTTTTTTGTGCTTACGTACCACGTTTGTATATCCTCGTACATATATACATATATGAGTTTTTTTAATAATTTACATTTTACGTACTGGCAGCAAATTGCGACACAAATTTCAATTTTTATCGCAATTTGTGAATTTTTTAGGGCATTTTATGCACCATAAATGAGTAATTATACATTCATAACGGAAGTTCAATAAATATGAAAGTACTTGACAATTACATTCACATTGTAGGAAATTGTGAATTATTTTCGTATTTATTGGATTTCTTCTATGAATTTATTATTATTATTAATATTAATATTACTATTATTATTATTATTATTATTACTATTATTATTATTATTATTATTACTATTATTATTATTATTATTATCTCGATTACAAATATACAAAGAATAATTCCGTCACTAGTAACCTAGAAGCGAAAATTATTTCTAATTGGAAATAATAGATCTATGCATTTAATTTCGGGGAAAGTATAGCGTACTTTAGAGTTTACTGCTTTTCTCTGCAATCCGCACTCATTGTTGGATAAGTATTATGTTATTATATAATTTGTCACGGTTAGCGAAATGAGTTTTACCATAGCGACAAATTGAACAATTAGACTCAGAAAAACAATGCATTGGCAGTTCTTTTTTCAAATATACACAAAGAGAGAGCCATGCTCAGGATGTTTTTTGTTAGCTTCGTGGCGTCTCGCAAAGAGAAATCTTGCAAATATAGTATGTTGGTTTCTACAAGGGACGTAAATGAGCATCCGGTTTATCAGCACTTCGAATGATAAGCGAAAAGAAAAGATGAGGATTGTCACATTTGACACTTGCGAAGATAGACCTGAATTATGTCAGATTTTCAAATTATTTTCTTAAACTAATTTTAAAGACATGTCCTACTTATCTACATTATTTTAATGAAGTGTTTTAACTATTCATGTACAAAGCTAATATGACGCTGTCACGAAGATAACTAACTAAATTGGTAAAATATATATATATATATATATATATATATATATATATATATATATATATATATATATATATATAAGTAGATAAGTAGTTTGGGACATTGATCTATCGAGGAAATCCTGTTTGATAAGACTATAATTTCGATATTTAACTAATGGTATACATGGTAAATTATCACTGTTATTTCCAACTATTGGGGGAGATTAGAACGGAAGTGATAAAAATTATCAAGAGTGATTAATTTTGTGAGTCGATGATTTTTAATTGGAGCAGAAGAAAGTTTGATACTTTGAATCTTTTATGATCATTTTAATTAGAGTGGAAGAGGCTGTGATATGATATTGAAAATGATGTGTTTTCTCCCCCTTTTTAGCGGAAACTGAATATAAGATAATAAGAACATATGGATCAAGTCACGTATGATTTGATAATTAGGGAAAGCAATATATGCTTTGAGTCACGTAACTTGTGAGTTTGATTAGAATATCAAACACAGGAAATAATGATATGTATATCGAGCTTGTTAGTGGGAATTGTAGTATGATCAAATGATCTCTTTTTTCCCACCTTTTGCGTGGGAAAAAGGGAAGTTTTGGATAATAAGCAGAGGTATTGATTTCGTTTGCATGAATAATATGAACGTGGAATGAAATACGTGGGTTTGGAATGGAAGATAAATTTCTCCGCCTTTTGTGGATAAGAAGCAAAACTGATTTATATATACAGGACATAATTTAATTTTGTGTTCTTAACTGCTTAGTTGTTTGTAAGCGGTGTAATTTGATTAGAACCGCTGGATTTATTGTTGAAGGTAAGGAATTTTATTTATATGAATTGAATATTAAAAATATAAGATGAGATAAATGCCCTGTTATTAGATATATAATTGTAGAATAGCGTCTCTCATTGGCAGCAAGGCTATATTGTTGTATATGGTTATAAGATTTTGCTTGTAATGATTATATTAACAATTTGAAAGACATAAGCCCCCGTCGGGAATCGAATCCGGGCTTACCACGTGAAAGACGCGTACGCTAACCGCTTAGCCACGACGGATGTTTAGTTTCGTGCTGGGTTTTTGAAGGCAAACGCTTTAAACTAGGATGTATTATTTGAAAAGAAAAGGAACGAATTTTATTTTCTTGTTTTTTTTAAAAACAGAATTACAAAAGTAATGAACGAACTTTGCCTGGTTTTTAAAATGGCTGAAGGAGTCTTGTTAACTATTAGAAGCTGTTGAATGACAGGAGGCGGAGTTGAAGACATTGTAATCTTGCAGGGGTCTTGAAAATTGACAAAGGCGAGGTTGAAAACAGTGGTATCTTGCAGGGTCTTGAAAATTGACAGAAGGCGGGGCTGAAGACATTGCTATCTGGTAGGGGTCTTGAAAATTGACAGAATGGTTGGAGTAACTGACTTCAAGTAGAGAAAAAAGGTTGACATTTTGTTTAAAATGAAGTGACAGGATGAGCAGAGCGGTGATTACTTGTTAAGTTGGGTAGCCATTGGAAACTTATTGGCAATATTGGTGGTTTTCTATCATTTTGTTTCTTTGAAAATAAAGATTTTTTGCTTTTGAATGAATATATGCTGTATAAATACACTAGTTGTAAATGAGATTGCTTAATGTAAATATTTACGAACAGAATAGGGAATAAAAGAGATTACTAATGGCGCATTAGCCGCGGTTATACTATATTGTACATTTGCGAAATGCGAGTTTTTAGTTTAACGATAGACGTATGATTAAAATAGTGATGGGTGGAATGAAAATGTGGGAGGAGAAGGAAAATATTTAGAGAAACACATTTTTATTGTTTGACGAAATTTAAAATGAAATGAAATTTTAAGTTTCACGTCTTCAGCTATGCCAGTGAGCCGAAAGGAGACGGTGAGGTTTTTGAACTATCGCTTTTATGAAAGCTCTTAAAAGGTATATAGAAAGTGAGAGGAAACGGGAGAATCCCGAGAAAACCCACGCACACGGTGTTTGTCCACCACAAAGATCACTTGGCGGGGACTGGGATCGAATCCGGGATCCCAAGCATTATCCGTCAATAATATTTTCAACATGTTAATTGAATTTATGAGTATTTCATATACGTCACTAAGTCTTCCAACATATACGCACGTGTGCATAAAATGTGATGTGTTCCAAAAAGTCATGTACACGGACGATATAATAAGTGTTACTTCGTGATAAACTCACTGGTGCAAGTGTTTATTTTTGGAATTGATAGAATACCTAATAATGTACAACCACCAGGTGGACTTATCATAAACTTGGACAGTTCTGCTTCTACTGGTTCACATTCGGTGTGTGTATTCATTGATGAAAATCAAAGAGGCTATTACTTTGATAGCCTGGCAATACCAATTCCAAAAGAAATAAAAACGTTTTTCAATAAAAATTGCAAAATATATTTTACAAACAATTCCGCATATCAAGATGGAAATTCAATCTTGTGTGGATATTTTGCTTTATACTTTCTTCATCATATTGTACGCAAGAAAAGTTTTGAAGCATGTTTAAATTTATTCAATAAAAATAATCTTAAACAAAATGATAAAATTGTATTTAACCATGTAACCAAAATATTAAAAAGAAAAACAAGTAGATTAGATTAATAAAATGTTTTATTTACAATTTTAAATCTTGTGTTTTTATTTACAACAAAAAAATACATTCTTGCAAATGCATTAGTTAATGACGTTGATCTTACATGTTTCCACCAAAAGCAATTGTTGTGCATTACGAAATGCATATCGTGATTTTTCTCAAGTTTAATATTTTGTTCATGAAATGAACACAAATCATTAAATACGTTCGCATGCAATGTGTTTAATGATGGGCATTGTTTACTTTCTAAATCAATATCATTATCTAATGCAAAAATCTTTTTAATCCAAACTGATTTTTCTGCACCTTTGCAATAAAAGGTTGTATCTTGTTTACAAAGCTGATATACAAGGTTACGTATGTGTGATACAGTATAACCGCATTTATCATTCCAACTTAGTCCATGTAAGTGTAATGTTAACCAATCAATTTGTTTTTGACAACCTAACGGTAGCAAATTATATTCTACTCGCGATTTTATTAAGCAATGCAAATTTACTGTATCATCGCATGCAGTTAAACAAGTCACGAATAATAAATTCATGATTTGAAATCTTAAAACCTTGTATGTCAATAATGTATTCATTAGCACATGGTGAAATTTCATGCTTACGTTGCAATAAAAATGGAATAATTTTTCCAACAAATTCAGTGTTCTTTAAACATTCACGCGTTTTTCGTATAAAGTTTATACTTGAGATTTCATTATGTCTTTCTTCAAACACTTCAAACAAATCAATAAGAGTTATTTCATTGGATAAATACTGTACTGCAAAATCACCAACGTTCTCAGGATTCACTACAATTGGATTAAAGAGTAAGTATACGTTTATAGTTTTCAAAACGCATTGTTCGCTAATTTGATCATCACTACAAAATACACATATACTATTTTCACAAGACATTTTCTTAACACAGTTCAATCACATTCACTGTCAGTATTAAATCTGTCTTTTCAAGTAATATGAATCGAGATCTTCTCGTGCATTCATATCAACCGTCAGTTCACCATATGATATATTAAAATAGTATCTTGTTAATGGACCAATAGCATGAGTTAATCCGTAAATATAAAACAATTCATCTTGTACACGAGGAGTCATCAACACAGACCATGCACGTATACCTAAAATGTCATCCTCATAATAAAAACATTCGTGAGTCCAGTGAAATGTTTCATTCCAATAACATGCGTAACATATCACATAACCATCGGGAATCCATTTCACAATACAATCCCTAATACAGTTTACATCCACCTGGTTATCACTACATTCACAATTCAAAGCTAATTCCGATGCAGCAGTTGATGGTGCCGACGTATCCACATTTGATACCACGGCTTCGTGTGATTCCGCTTCAGAATCCAATTGATTCTCCGAAAACTCGTACACATTGTCATCGGATAAATCATTTGTTTCTTCACTATCTGATGATAAGCATGGAGAAACTTCTACATTATTTGCATATCATTCTAACAACGTTTCATTAAATGATGAATCGGGAGAATCTGGATGGTCTTCTATCTTTGCTTTCTTTTTACAAGATGTATCATTCTCATCGTCAGACTTTCGCTTCTCAACAAGTTCTTCAACCAACTGATGCTTGTCCATGGCTGACAAAACTATACACTCAAATTTTAACAGTAATATTTAAAGAAAAATTTTCAATGACGTCACGCGCTTGCACCCTCGCTCGCGGATATTTTCCGTTCGCGCCCCTGTGCCCACACCCCCCGCGCCGCGTCGCGTTTTCCGGCATCTATCTTCTATAAAACTTATTATCATTTATATGATATTCGCTCCTTTTCTACTACATCCTGTTCCCATTTATAATTTTCTACTTATTAACATCATAATACTCACCCCCTTCCACTATATCCAATTAACGTTTATCATTATCAACATCCGGAAAACATTGATATCAAAAACATAGGGCGTCTATAACATAGTGTATAACAACAGCGGAAATACATTGATAAATCAGTGTTATCACACCGGATATCCTGCATAGATCAATGTCCCAAACTACTTATATATATATATATAGTACTTATGTATAGTATATATAAAAGTAATAACGAGCATCACATGTACAATATAGTTAAAAACAAAATGGTATTCCACATTTGGGGCACTTTCTCTCTCTCTCTCTCTCTCTCTTTCTCTCTGTATACCTATTTTCAGAAGTTGTTGAACACAAGAGCATTGTGTTTCTTTTAAATATTGTATCGAAATTACAGTATGTACTGACGAGTTCTATATCATTTTGTACAAACGTACATGTAACATGGTCCAGAGAATGATCAATAAATCTAATCTAATCTAACAGCATAAATAAATTTTGAAAAGCTGGATTATAATAGTAGGGTTTTACATCTATTGCTGCAAGTTAAAACAGATTTTGCACATCATTGACGTAAATCTTACGGAATATGCCCTAGTTTTCATTTCATAATCTAACGTTCACATTCGAAAGTCAATATTGTCGATTTAGTGCATATTTTCGTGCAGTTTTACTTCACAGATCCAGCATGGGACGGATCCAGGTCCGACTTCTGGAGGGGGGCGGTGGGTTATTTTACTGCTACTTTTAAGGGCTCCAAACTTTGGGATGGATTTTATATATATATATATATATATATATATATATATATATATATATATATATATATATATATATATATATATATATATATATATATATATATATATATATATATATATATATATATATATATATAAAATAAGAAAGCTTGCTCTTTTGGGGCAAGGGCGATCGTCCCTAAACCCCCCTTGGATCCGCCCCTGAGATCCAGTAAAAGTAGCAGTTGAAGGAGGGGCAGAAGATATGGTAGCAGTAGGAGTAGAAACGGGTTAGAAGCCCCACAGGCAGGAGAATGCGAAGAATGTCGTCCCCTCACTTCCAAAAAAAAAAAAAAATATCTGTGGCGCCCCACAGTTTCTAAAAAATTACAATGGGCATGGATATGCACGGGGGATGGCATGACGTCATGCGTTCCTCTACCTTTACACATTCACTTTCACCTCTGCCCGCAGGGGTTCCTTGGGTTCTGTTCTCGTCATAAAATGAGCAAATTAAAAACTCCCATAAATTTTTTCGGCCTTGTACAAACTCTGGATCCATATAGAAAAACTGAATCCAGTTTTTGCTTTAAGTTCAGTACGCAGAATTTTGAATCTCTAGTTTGGATTGACCCAGGTGTTTCCCTCGTTGAATAGATTTCTCGTTCATTATTTTCTTGTCCTCACGTAAGTATTGTGTGAAGGACTTTTTGAAACAGCTGAGGCTGTATAAACAATCTTGGATGACGATCAGACGGTGTTGCTAATATTATCTAATGTCCATAGTCCACTCTTTGGAGGAAGAGGTATAAGGAAATTCCTGTTTAATCAATTGCAGGAAAAGTGAGGTCGAAATACAGTGAATTAAATAGTAGAAAAGGTAAAGCAAAGGTTTTCCAATACTTGGAATAGAATATCCATACTAACATGGAATGTTACATGGAATATATGCATTTGAAGATATTATTTATATACAACTGTATATATGCTGCATCAGGAGGATATAGTTTGGTTTGGTTTATGTTATATGACACTTAAAGAAGTTACGAAGAATTATAGCCACAGTTACTTATACATTTGAGTGTATAATTTCGGAAGGTACAAGTAACCACTTTTTTCTAATGAATAACAAACAACGTGTGCGTGAGTTTTCTCGGGAATTTCTCGTTTCCTCCCTCTCACTAGGCTATTGTTTAGCTTTGGGCGGCCAGGTTTTTAACACTTTTTTTTTTTTTTTGCGATATCCGGTTAGGTTAGGTTAATAACATTTAATTCAGATAGTATTGCTGAGCGAGTGAAGGCGGGTTAAAGGCCCGTAGCCCGCTTTATTTTCTGTCTCCGTTAGTGTTGTCCCTCCATTACTTTAAGCATTTACCTTCTTTTTTTCACCATTTCGTTTATTTCTTACCATTACCGTCTCCTTTAGCCTAGCCGGCATAACCATGAGACGTAAAATTTATTTATTTTATTTATTGCTAATTCAGAAAAATGTAAGTTCAGTGATGACGTGTTTACTAGTCTGTAACAATGGCCATACTCTCAATTCTTAGAATATGATTGCAGCGCGGGTTAAGTGATGTATCGCCGGACCAATTTTAGAAAATTTCCGAGTGAATTGTAGAATTTATTTTGGTTTCTGACGAAGTGAGTGAAATTCAGGTGAGAGGAGTAGTCAAAGTTAAGAAAGTTGTTTTGAGGGTTCACTCGAACAGACTGCTCTACCAAATAGAAACTTTGTGGGTAAAAGTACGATGTGAAACATTTTTCGTGAAGGAATGAGAGTGTGAATATAAGTAGGCCTAATTACTGCCAGTGCACAGCATATTGAAATGAATTTTAAGCGTTAGTGAAGGTATTGTATGTGTAAGTGTGCTCTTCCACCATCCTCGTTTATGTGCATACCCCATCGCTGACGCGCCTGCTCGCAAAGAACGCTACCTCTCACTGCCGCTCGGGACCCACTATTAGGCTCTTCTTCTAACTCGGTTGGATAGTTCGGGCTTTTTATTAGTCATCTTGCACAAGTTGGTTCGTCTTTTATGCAGTAGTTTTTATGCCATACGTCCACACTGTGTTTATACTGAACTCTCCTGAAGTAAATATGCAAGAAATAATGGAGCTCCTCATGTAGTGCATATGCCCTGCTATAAAGAAATGCAATGCGAAAGAGAGATTTGACGGAGAGGTACACTTCTTACGATTTAGTAACGGAAAATGGCGCGTTTATATCTAGGTTGTAACATTAGAATTGTAGAGTAATATAAAAATAAGGAATGTATAACCTAATCTGCTAGATGGCGACTACGGCGGTGTATTTCTTCACCGTGTGCAGAAACTGTATTTTATGTTTACAAGTATAGCCTTACTAGTGTGAAGCCATGGTAAATGCTATTGAAACTCGTATCATTGCCAAACCCACCTGTTGTTTCTACCTTCACTTACGCGTATTCCCACCATTGCCGAAGCGCCTGCTTATTTTGGACACGCCCTGTTTCTCACCGGCTGCGCCCTGCCCTGACTCGGTTAGATAGCATTCGTGCTTTTCAGAGGCCACCTAGCACAGGTTCGTTCATGTTTTCTGCACTATAACTTTCATGTTATACATCCGAACACCGTATTTATACGCAAATAATAATTTGGCATTTATTCCGAAGTTGGGCCTCCGCTTTCGCCACGTTTTTTCGCAGTTATATCCTTTCCACATTTTCTGCAATTTGTTATTAGGTTCATTAATCCGTGCTGTTCACTGACTTTTAAAAGATTTTGCTCGTTATAAACGTATTGCTTCACAAATGTTAAAACTGTTAGTTCATTGTCCTTGTACATTCGTCATGTTGATAACATAAATGCTCGTTACTCACCCACAATGCAACAGTTTGGGTACCTTGCGTCAAGTAGTTCCCTCCGCTCGGCGTATAGTCCCATGTTCATAACCTCTTATACGAGGTTTGTCCGTAAAATACTATAAAAGTTGGATAAGAACTTTATTTTACAGGTTGCAGTCACCGCCAGGTGGCACTACTGCTGTAGCCAATCCCATCAACGCTCAGTTCGAGTCAGAGCGCTCTGCGTTTCGGTAGGAGTGTATGGCTGCTTGTTGAAAGTTACCCTGTTTCACCTGCCGTCGGCATGGAGCTCTCTCTGATTGAGGAAGAGCGCATCAACATCAAGTTTCTTGCAAAGCTAGGTAAGAATGTCCGTGAGATTTTTGAGTGTTTGAAACAAGTGTACCAACAATTCTCTGAAGGAACCAACCGTGAACAAGTGGTTAGAAAGGTTTCGGGAAGGCCGAGAAGACATGAAAGGAGACCCTCGTCCAGGACGCCCGTCTGCATCGAGTTCTGATGGAAATGTTGAACGAATTCGGACTTGTGTTCTTAAAGACCGTAGATTGACAGTCAGAATGATTGCTGACGAGCTGTCAATTCCCAAAACAATCGTTCACGAAATTCTGACACAAAAACTTGAAACGAAGAAATTGTGTTAGAATATCGTACCAAAGCTCTTGACTCCAGAACAGAAAGCAAAGAGGGTTGAGTGCTGTGAGGATTGGTTGGAAGCAGAGGAAAGAGAGGACTTTCTCAACCGAGTCATCACTGGAGACGAGACTGGTTTTACGTATTCGATGTGGAGCTCAAATCTCAAAGCAAGGAATGGAAGCTACCAGGAGAACCGAGAACAAAAAAGTCGCGAAAAGCAAGATCCAATGTGAAGACAATGTTGATTGTTTTCTTTGATTCTAGGGGCATTGTTCACAAGGAATTTGTCCCTCCCGGACAGTGTGTGAACGGACAGTTTTACGTGGAAGTTTTGAGACGTCTCAGAGCTCGTGTGACCCGAGTTCGACCGGATTTGGCACAAGGGGGCAGGTGGATCCTTCATCACGACAATGCACCAGCTCACACGTCGCTCGTTGTGCGTGAGTTTTTGGCCCGAAGCTCAATCACCGTGACAGACCACCCGCCTTATTCACCCGATTTAGTTCGATTCCCGGCGGGAGCTCATGTGGTTCGGATTCCACGTTAATCAGTAGGTTCACGTCTCATATAGCCTCGCTGCTGAAAGCGACGCTAAACTAAAAATCAACTCACCCGATTTAGCCCCTTGTGACTTCTTCCTGCTCCCAAAATGCAAAATGGTGCTTCGGGGGCGGCACTTGGGAGATGTGGAAGCCATCAAAGCAGAAACGACGTCAACTGAACATCATCCCAACTGAAGACTTTCAGCAATGTTATCAACAGTGGAAACGGCGTTGGCAGAAGTGTATCTTGTCTAAGGGAGAGTGCTTTGAAGGAGACCATATTGTAATACCTGAATAATTGTAAAATAAAGTTCTTATTCACCTTTTATACGTATTTTCCGGACAAACCTCGTACATAAAAAATTAAACAGATTTTTAGAGACCCTTATATATTATCACGCACACAAACGATCAAATTATCAATATCTTTCCTGTAAATTTTAAAAATTTTGCTGGAAACGGACGCCCAATTTTGGAACTTAACCCGATAATTTTTCTACTTTAAGTTGTAAAAGGGTACACATCTATGTTTTGAAGATGACTGTCTTATAAATCAAACTAACATAATGTAACCTAATTTAACCAAATGCACTACATTTTGTTATTTTCTTTTTCGATTTTTGTGTAGTCCGGCGATACATCACAAACACCTGCTTACCTTTCTGGATGAGGCGCGGGTTATGTTTAAGTATTACGTAAGTTAAAAAATTCATCGGCGCAATCTGTCCATTTTCAGAGGCATAAATATCCGGTACGTGACGTTTGGGCGCAAGTTAAATTAAAAAGTCATTATGTTAGGCGCTGAGTACTAAGTTCGAATCAAGATATCACAAGGTGTCTACTGTAGTGGAAGTCATTGAATTATACTGGATTTCGTTTTACATACTAGAAATATTGGAATTTCAGAATTCTAAAAACTGAATTAACAATTAAATTTTGTAAATTTAAGTTTCAACCAAAGTTAAGTGTGCTTTTTATTTGATAACTTTTCAAGCCAAAGGTAAGTAGACCAGATTAGTTTTATTGACTGTATTACATACATAGTGAGCCTATTCCATTAAAAAAAAAACTTAAAGCAGGCCTTCTACTGTAGTTATGCAATAAGTGTGAATGTCAAACACATTTCTAGTGGATAAATGACCAACATATGTACACTTAACTATAATTTTTCACTTTGAAATCGTTCTTTTTTCCCCCTTATTTTTCACTTTGAAATCGTTCTTTTTTCCCCCTTATTTTTCACTTTGAAACCGTTCTTTTTTTTTTTTTTTTTTTTCCTTTCGCCACTTTCTATAATGCAGATTAAATGCTTACAATGGGGCGAAAAAAAAAGTGTTGTAAGTTTTGATTTTTATATTGGAATGTTAATTTAAAAAAAAGTGATACTAGAAATACGGCATACTGCAGTTCCTAAACTCAATGTCTTAGACACCCTGTATTAACATCTTTCCCTCAACTCTATTAGGATTTAGGATTTTTAGATTTTTGGGCTCTAAGGCCATTTGGCCCGTCACGTTTGAGAGAGCACACTATCCGGGGAAGAAGAAGGAAGGAAGCGGCCTGGGACCTATAAGTTAGGTACCACCCCGGCATTTGCCTGGTGTGAATGAGGAAAACCCAGGAAAACCTCATTCAGGGTGGCTGGCCTGAAAAAGCGTGTTACACTTTTCCGACCGAGTGCCCCCACCGGGAATCGAACCCGGGACGGCTCGCACCGAAGGCGAGAGCGTTAGCTACTACGCTACGGCCACTTCCCTCAACTCGAGTGCGCGGAAATCTTTTATTGGTAGTTCTTTATTGGACTTAAGGAAGAGAAGAGTTTGGCAAAAGTAATACGAGAGAAAACAAATTTTAATATTCATAAGTATGTAATTATTAACTTTTTAAAAAAAAAAAATAAAAAATTAAATCAATATGTTTTAACATTAAGAAAATTTTTAACAGTTCATCTGATTCCTTCATTTCCTAGCTTTCTTATATACTACAAAAATTAGATCAACATTAGATCAGGTACTCCAAGCACCGGAGGTGAACGCTCTACCACTGAGCCACCGCGCCCCCGACACACTGGATGATTTACTGATAATTTCCATCAATGACCCTTCACTTAACGACTTTGATCCGAAAACTGCAATCGACAACTGGTATTTCAGTGCAGAGAGAGAGAGAGAGCATTACACAAACGTGAAGTCTTAAGATATTTTTTAACACGTATATGAATTTGTATAAATCAAAATTGACTCTCCTGAATCTAATTGGTTTTGAAGTTTTATGCCCAGATGTAATCTCTTTCTTTATCAAAAAGACCCTCATAATTACAGGAGGGGGGGGGGGATCTCTCATAATTTGTAAGTAAGAGATACTTCAGCATGGTGCTGTGAAATTAAATTTTCGACATGGGAAAAGGTTTGTTTTGTAACTACATGAAGGAAAGATTCTAGGATGTTGGCCCGCATACATAAGGGAAGGTGGGTTAGTAGCCAGTTCGGTTCTTTTTATCAAAGCTTCATGCTCAACTCATATAATAGTGGCGAGTAAGCGATAGCGAGTGAAAGCGGATTAATAGCCAGGTTGGTTCATTTCTTCATCAAAGGTCAATGGAAATGCAGGCCACTATTCTAGAACACTACCTTACAGAAAATACACATGAGGTCGATAAGTTAATTAGGGTATGATATTGCTAATTAAAATTGGCTGTAAAAAGCACGCGTCTTAGTGCTACAATTCTCAGTTTTACTCAACTGCTGACTCTAACTCTTGCGTGGGGGCCGCGGTGGCTCAGTGGTAGAGCGTTCACCTCTGGTGCTTGGGGTCCCGGGTTCGATGCCAGCCCCCCCCAAGTGAACTTTGTGGTGGACAAACAACGTGTACGTGGGTTTTTCTCGGGGTTCTTCCGTTTCCTCCTACTTTCTTCATTCCACCATTTCGTTCATCACTCATCATCACAGTCTCCTTTAGCCTAACCGGCATAATCGTAGAACTCAAAGATTTCATTTCATTTGTAACTCTTGCGGTGACAAAATAAATCCCATCGTGTAAGCAAGCTGGTAAAATATTGGTGACAGTTTTATAAGCGATTTGAAATAAGTTTAATGTTTTATTATAACTACATAAACTGCTTGGTATATGTATCCTCTCTACAGGAGACCGTTGCGGAATTATACCAATGAAATTAAATTACTGAGTTTCAAAGCATATGATTGGCAAAATATCTCATTTCAACTTAACTCTTGACATTACATACAGTTGAGAAATACAAATGTGATGAATTTTCGATATGTAATACAATTATAAGTTTGTGATATCAGTATGATAGAACTGTAGCCCATACGTATTAATTATAGTTCATGAAGCTAACGAAACGAACTTAATATCATATTTTAGATAGTCGTTAGTTATATAATAGAGAAAGTGTTATTGTTATTAAGTATTTTCCTTTTGGCAGGTCCTGGGACTAATGAGTTTTTTCAGTTTTTAGATTTGGGCCTGGAAATGTTTCTTCCACTTTTCACGATCTTCAGTAGAGGAAGTAGCTTTGTAAAATTGAGTATTTTATGTGTAAATAAGTTTTATTCATTTAAGAACTCCTTTCATTGAATTATATTTATTATACCTGTTACAGAACCACAATGTCGTCATCAATAGCTTACGCAAAGCACGAAGAGGAGCCTACTTCGGGATCTAGTCCTCAGCATTATGGATTCGCCATCCCTCCACCCGCGTATGATACAGTTGGTAACTCGCCTCAACCGGTAGTTGGGATTCGGCAGCCAGGCGCACCTGGGTTTGGATATGGAAGCCCAGCAGGAGTAAGTCTTTTAGCTTTGGAAATACTAAGAATTTGATTTAATTTACTGGTTCACTTCACTTACAGATCCTGCAATTTCTTCTGAATCTGAGGATAATTGGATTTTGGTGAGACTTGCTGTTATGAACTATAGATATTAGATACTTAAATAACTTGACTGCGTATGGTTAGATACTTAAATAAC
Organism: Thermobia domestica; assembly: GCF_964235325.1. Taxonomy (NCBI): domain Eukaryota; kingdom Metazoa; phylum Arthropoda; class Insecta; order Zygentoma; family Lepismatidae; genus Thermobia; species Thermobia domestica. The sequence continues at coordinate 330,779,184 of NC_137455.1, forward strand.
TTGACTTTGTGTATGGTTAGATACTAAAATAACTTGACTTTGTGTATGGTTTGATGTTACTTCACCTTTTCTTCAATATCCAATTGCTTCTTCTATATGTTGCAATACAGAACTGAATTCGTCAGTGTATTTCGTTATTTTTGTACAGATCGCAGAATTGTGATCCCACTGGGAAGTAGGTTAGCCATATTGTAGTGTTGCCAGAAGTACTGATTTTACGTAAGATTTCTTGTATGCACATAAACTTCTCAAGAAAAATAAAAATGGGTTAACTGAACGTTATTAAATTTGTACGAGAACCTGATAATTTTTCATGTGGGGATTTTTCTTACGTATTACTTCATAATACTTTAAAAGACACTCTCCACAACTATCGTAAGAATATCCTTTTCTGGAAACCTAGAAGTCTTTTGCCCAGATTGTACTTGCACTTCTATCTATCCACATTATGAGATGATATTTATTTATCACAATATGAGTACTCTTTTTTTCTTATCTAAATAATTTCCGTTCTCCTCGTCGAGTCACAAAATCGTATACAATAGTGAAACAAACGAAAGGGATTATCTCCTAACGCACTGCTTTAATTTTCTGGCAACCGTGCATAACAGAACGTTATCCGTGCCTGCTCTTGCATCAGCGCCTTCGAATAACAGTGCCAAGTAAACACAATAGCAATGACCACACAGCAATTTGCGGTAGCCCATCAGATACCTCGCACTTTAATATTTACATCAGTTCCATTAATTTCTTTGCTTCTAATTTCAAACACTTAACTGCTTCTTGCTTTGTACTATCTTTGGCTGTATGAGTATTACCGTAAGACGGGGTTACTTTGCACAAGATTTAAGCCATTTTAAAGAAAATCGCATGTAACTTACAAACGTAATGATTTAGAACACTGTATTTTAAACATATAATAGCTAGATATATAAGGAAAACATTAGTGCAAGTTCATACAGAAAAGTATGTTCGACATACGAACATAACGTTTCTGTGCAATGTTTTCCCTTCAGTATTTATACATTTTACTTTCAACACAAAACTGCATGCAGTCTACAAATATTGATATTAGAATGATGCTACTGGTATTAGTACTTAGTTTGAATTATCGATATTTGTAAAGAAAATTATGTATTCTCTGCTACCGGCACAAGAACCGCATTCTAATAGTATAGCATATGTCCCACAAAAATGCCAACTCAGGAACAGAAAAAATCCCCGTGAACTGATTTGCCTTGGTTGTTCCTTATGTCCAAGAATATCATCTTGACCGTACTTAGTGGGAGATTTACGGGATTTGGGACTTTCAGACTGAAACCCACCCAATTTGCATGATTTCTTTTTTAAAAAATCTAATGTTAGTCATTCCTATGCGTATAAGCTGAAGTCCCCCTTCCCCCCCCCCAAAAAAAATAGTCATTTCTAAAAAAAGAAAAAAACGAAGAAAGCTCACTCAAACTACTTTTCTGGATCCGTCACTGTTCATAATTTATTTTTCAACAAGAAATTCATTCCAGCATCTTCCTAAATAGAAAATTTACCTAAATTTAGAATGCAGGAGATTCCAGTAGTAAATATTTCCTATCTAAGCGGTATTTTGGACTGGTGCAAACTAACCCCGAGTAGAGACTGAAACTGCCTTCTCCCAGTTTTACTTTTTTATGACTTTAAAATGTTTCACATTTCAATTTCAACTATTGCATCGAAGTTCCATTATACACAGTAGTATTCTACGAAACTGACTTAACTTTGACGGAAAATCTCGTATGTGATATCTTTCAAATTTTGGCGGCCTTTACAGTGACTGCTTTCCATACCTCTACAACAATGAGCCCTCTCGGTAATTAGAACTGATGTTAACCGCCAACATTATAGCCAAGATACAGTTAGATGTTCTATCTTACAGTGCCAGTAGAAACTTCCTTTTGTGTTCATGGTTTTGCCGATAGAGGACTGTGAAATTTTCATATTTTGTGCAAAGTAACCCCTAATGTGCAAAGTAACTCCGTCTTACCGTATGTAATATACTGTATGACTATTCTGCTGTGAATTGGTGGGAGGAAACTGAAGGATCCCGAGAAAACCCACGTTAGTGGACAAACACTGTGCATTGACTTTCTTGGGTCTGTCAGTTTTCCAGTTCCACTATTTCTGTTCTTTCTCATCTTCGAAGCAAAATCCTGGAACATGGAACGTTAAATTAAAAATAAAATTGTTTTAATAAATAATTTGTGTATTATAAGTACTGATTTGTGTATTTCTTGGTATCTGCGTGGTGTTATTTCTATTTTGGTGTTATTTTAGCATGTTTGGTTCCTTGCTTTTGTGACGAATACTGTTGGTAACTAGTAATATTATTATTGATAAAGATTATTGAAACAAACGTAACATGTTTTCCACCATTTTACTCGATCACATTTATCTGTCCGTCTGTTCTACCATAACTGTCTGTAAGTCTGTTCTACAAAACTTATTCGATTTTAATGATACTTATGCCTTTCTTCAACGTGTTGAAATAACACTGTTGTTTAGGGTTACAATCCAACAAGAGTAATGGGGTAAAAATGAGGTAAAATCCAACCACGTATTGTAAGCTTGAACACATATATACCAATTCCACCACTACTTACTGCTGCCATCTGTTGCACAATAATGCAATTAACTCTTACGTAGATCAGTAGTCTGTCGGTTGCTTAATTCTTATGGTGTTCTGTTCATGATTTAAAAAAAAAAAACAAAAAAAAACCTATGTTTTTTTAGTAAAAATAAACATTTTAACAATTTTACTCCAAAGAAACTAAAGATAATTGACCCCCCTCCCCTAATATACACATACTCCTTAGAAAAAGGCCCAGGTGAGTTTTAATCATGAACGGAACGGCATAAGAATTAAGCAAGTTGCAGACTACTGATCTACGTAAGAGTTAATTGCATTCTTGTATAACAGATGGCAGCAGTAATTAGTGGTGGAAGTGGCATATATATATGTTCAAGCTTATATATGAAGATGAATTTGTATGCGGAGATAACATCATTGTCGTAATTTACAATAATTTTCTGTTCACTGGTGGTAGATTTTCTATTTTTCTATTCTAGTGATTGAATTCTCTGGTGTTCACCGTTTGTTTATTGAAGTTTAGTGTCCATTTTCAGCACCCGGACTATATGAGACATGGACCTACACTTTAAGGTGGAATCCGAACCACGGTAATGCGCTCCCACTGGAATCGAACCTGGGACCATGTCCACCAAAGGTCTGCTTCCTCATGTTTCCACAAACAGTCAGTGACACAATAGTGCTTGTAAGAATAGTGCAAAGGTGAATAAAATGACTTTAAAAATAGATTTGAAACTTCTTTCCGCTATGGGCAGCGATGGCTCAGTAGTAGAGCGTTCACCTCTGGTGCATAGGGTCTCTGGTTCGATACCAGCTCCCGCCAAAAGATCTTTGTGGTGGACAGTATGCGTGTGTTTTCTCTGGGTTCTTCCGCTTCCTCCCGCATTCTTCATTCCACCATTTCATTCATTTCTCATTATCACCGTCTCCTTTAGAGTAGCTGGTATAACCGTGGGACGTAAAACTGAAAGATTTCATTTTTTGTTGGTCCCTAATGCGGCAGGGAGTATGTTTTACGAAAGGGTGAAGTTTTCGGTAAATACGGTGACTTACAAATATAATAAGTTATGTATGCTGTCATATTACCTTTGATATAATTGTAGTTGAGAATAATAAAATATAACCAAAACATTCATTATACATATGTACCTTACAGTGTTTCTGGTTAAGTCAATTACAAATTGCTGAAACTATAACATTACGCCATTATTTCTCCAAATACTATTAGTTTTTAAAAGTAAAAAAATGGGGACACCGCAGCCTAATGGTTAAAGCGTAGGAATCACCTCCGTGTGGCTCCGGATTCGATTCCCGGCCAGTACTTCCCAATTTTCGGCGTCCACCATCGTCGTGAAGCAAACTGGGGAATCACGTGCCACTAGGTGTAGAAAGCTCCTGATGCGCCTGTTGGGTACAGGGTGTCGCAGCGCGATGACCACGTGCTCGCCGCTAGGCTGGACGTAATTCAGCTGGACACTAACAGATGGCGCTGGAATAGGCTTAGGCCCATAACATGGGTTGTTACGCCAACTAGTTTGAACAGTAAAGTAATAATAATAATAATAATAATATATTTTAAAAAATGTCCAAAGATGAGGCACATACTAATCGATAGAACCAATAATATCGGTGATCGTAAATGTTCGTGCGTAGTTTTCGAGAGAAACCAGCGTTTTGTAAACCTAAAAATTAATCCTGTACTATAACCGCGCCATCTATTATGACACTAGAAAGATGACAAGACACGGTATGGTTAATGAGATATAGTCCAAAATCATGATAGCCCTCCTGGATGGCCTAGGACGTGGTTACAGTTCGATTTCTGGTGGGAGAGCGTAAGGAAATAAATTTCACAATCATTCACTTTCATTTATGTTAATTTTTTTATATATATATTTTAATTCCTCCCCCCCAAAACATGATTAACTCTTTTAATTTTTGTTAAAGTTTAAAATTAGAAGATGAGACATATCAATCTGTAAATAAAATTGTAGCAAGTGGGAGTCAATCCAACTTTAAAACTCAATCTCCAGTCGGATAATTTAGGAGATTATAAATAAGATAAATGAATTTCGAAATTTTATGTTGGTTATATGTATATTTCGTTATTGGTTAATTAATATGGGACTTCCGGAGAGAAACAACAAACGAATCTAATAACCGTATATATAGCGACAACTTCCAGTCACGACCCCTCTTCAGTTTTATTTAAAAAAAAGGGTAATTTTCGAGTTGACTAGATTCTTAAGTTTCGGAGGAACAAAACACTAGCGGCGAGTAGTTCTTCGCCCGACAGGAGATGGCCTTGGTGGTATGAAAACAAACTTTGCACTACTAAACACGCTTTGTACTCTATTATCGGTTAACTAGTAGTATGCTATGGAATAACGGTACAGAATTACTATAAATTTGCATTACGGTCTAATTTACTTATTTGAACCGACCAAAAGAGATGAATAATCCAACAACAGTACACTGTCCTTAAATAAATTAATTTTACATGCACACACACACACGCATCACTGCTACCATACTAAATCACACATATATATGCTATATCAAACATCAACTAAAAAAAAAGGGTTACACATGCCAACGCATATCACTAGACATATTAATCCATATTATCACACAGATTAACTATATGTAAATCAAACAAATCACTAACATTACCCCATTCTAAACCGACTCGGGAACTGAAAAGAAAGAATAGTCAGAGCCGAATGGCCCTTCTATCAAACTAATTCATTTTTTCCAATTGCAGACTTATATTAATGGCCCGGGAGGGACATATTGAAACTATTAAGGAAAAGAAAGATAGGTCCCTTTCCTGAGGGGAAAAGAACCCTTTTTATTTTATTTTATTTATTTATTTTTTTTTTAACACATGATGCGTTGGAAGCTGTGATTAATTTAGGAATAAATTAAAGTCCCTATGCCAACTTACACTGACATAATGAAATTTAACTCAAATACTACCATGTTAAAAAAAAAAATCATAAACTACGTACAATATATATTTTCTGACCGTTTTTCTGACTGTTTTCAGATGAAATTCCACTGAATTGAGACACTCACAAGCTCCCTCACTATTTATTTCTTAATCGGAACTAATTTTACCTTGACAATAATGCTTTTTCCGTCCAAAATCCAAAATTTTTGAAAGTGGAATTAGCGTGGTCTGGCTTCAAGCTCGTTCCAAGTAGAATAATGTGAAGGCGCGCCTTAATACTAAGGCTGAAAATATAGTTCCAATCAGAGCAAAGGGATTTTGGTGGCGGAAAATACAAAGCGAATGAAAAATAGTAAAAACTGGATGAAACCGGATTTTGGGAGGATATGGTCATCTCAGAGGGACGAAGAGGGTTTAAATTATTCTAACAAATATCAGATTGGTGGACAATCTAAAAAATTTCTGTCCAATTGCTGACCTATGTTTTTGTATCGCATTAAAATGTATAATTTCAATAATCATCCATTTGAAATGCCCATATACAGAGTTTATAATGAAATAATATATAAATAAAGAAATTATTCCCCGAAATATAATTCTTCCTAGATTATGCCGAAGCTCCCACATTAATTTTCGTTTGAGTAAAGAACAAATGAATTTAATACATAGACCGAAAATTATGTGTTGAAAATTTTACAGTACGCGGTACGTTAAAAAAAAGTATTGGGTCCCCCCAAACAAAAATTTCATTACCTTGACTGTAATGGTACATTACAAATCGATGGATCACATCGAGCTGAATGAAATGACATGCTTGAGGGTGAAGTCCGATCCGTAGTTTTCGAGAAAAATATTTTTTGTGGGGTCGAAAAAATGTGACACTGGTTCCCAATCTGATGCAGGTGATAGTTTTTATTCTACTAGAATATATTATTTATTTATTACTGTTTATGAAAATACACCCTGTTATGTAGCAGATTGTAGCTACTTTCTTTGATTTGTCGTAATAGTAATGCACCTAACTCTTAACAGTGACAATCGTACTGCTTGTAATGTATAGTTAATGCTTTAGTCAGATTCTCTTATTCATTCAAAGTATTTTAAAAAATATATAACAAATTCTTTTGTCGATGTAGCTTATTGTGCAATTTGTCTGCGCATCAGTGTAGCCATGTTTCCACGGCTGATTCATTTCGTTTCCTTTCTTCATAGATTGCTCCTGTGAGAGATGTGACCAGTGGGTTTCCTCCAATGACGTATTCCGTTAATTCCAATAATGACAGTCAAGTAGACAATGATAAGGAATCCTGCGATATGTTTGGTTCGTCATTTAGTGACAAGAAAATTAGAGCTGCTTTTGTGAGGAAGGTATATTTGATCTTGTTGTCACAGCTCTTAATCACGATTGGATTCATCGCATTGTTTCTTTTCCAGTAAGTATTCATAAAGGTTCAGGTACATTTTAATTGTATTATTATTTTTAAGCAGTATTAGTAATTTAGGATTGAATTTGTAGTCTTGAGCAAGGTACCATGCAGTATTTAAATTACCTTACCGTTTTAAGTAATACAACTATGCAGGAGCACATTTGCATGTATTACTTCTGTGGATGATAAAAGTATTAATTGTATGTTCGTTGCATAGATTTAATTCCTGCTGGTAGTGCAGTATTTGGATAAAAAGCTGAATAGTGGTCCAGATTTACTTTAATCGTTGGTCCTGTCGTTCATAGCCGCTGATGTTGAATACAAACGTACGGCCGAAATCTTAGATAATATTAATTGAAAGTAATAAGTAAAGATTTCTTACATATAGATGACAGAAAGAAACGGGAAGGTTCCCTCACATGAATTTTCTTTACAACAGTTCCTATAGCCTGAGAAAGCAGCTCAGAGAAAATATCGGTTTTTACAGTCAAAATATTAAAGATAGTATTTTGTGGAATTCGTCAAAATACACAAGTTGAAACTTCTAAGAAATTATATTTTACATCATAGAACTGATACTATGATGGAAAAAATGAGAGAGAGAGAGAGAGGAAGACTTGTGTTTAGGGAGGGACTACGGTAGCTCATTGATAAAGCGCCCACCTCAATTACAAACGGTTACAGGTTCAATCCTAAGTCATGCTAACTTGTGGATGGCAATATATCCATGTTTTGTTATTATTTCACCTTTATGCTGGTTCATGTTACCTTTGCTTTAGTAATTCAAGATAGACATAACTCACAGCCTCTGAGAAAAGCACAATGTGTATATTAAAATATTGATATGTAACAGTTTCGTCAACTAATTCTTGACTTCAACAGACTCATTGTCATTGATAATGTCTGAATAAGTGCTTCTCGATCTTAGTGTTATTATTTATGTATTTCTTTGACTAACGATACCTTTACTGAACGCACGCGATATATCGACGTTTTTGGCGATGGTTTTTAGATTGGAGGATCTACAATGGATTTAGCGTAGGAATTCAAGAAGTTACTTATGAAAGTAGCAGAGACTACGGAGACTGTTTAATGAAAATTTACTTTCTGTACTACAAGGTTAGTACTATTTTTATTTACAAATATGTATCGTATAGCGTCCCTTAGCAAATATGACACGTAGTATTTTCCGAGGTGCCTTTTGTACATACGCCAAAAACTGCGGACCCCATAGAAGTACCCAAATGTAAAAATAGACTTCCGAATTTATGGATTCATGACGTGTATATATATATATATATATATATATATATATATATATATATATATATATATATGTGTGTGTGTGTGTGTGTGTGTGTGTGTGTGTGTGTGTGTGTGTGTGTGTGTGTGTATATATATATATATATATATATATATATATATATATATATATATATATATATATACACGGTGTCATTTGAAAGCCTGATTTATTCCGAAGATAACAGCTTTCAAACCATGAATCTAAGATGATTAAAATACGACGAAGAGTTTCCTAAGGTTTGTTTTTTGACCATTTTTGCACTATACACGAGATTCATAGTGAAATTAATTACTGTTGCCCCGTAACTCCCACAGTTTTCAGTTTATGAATTTATATTTTTCTCACTTTCCAACACAGTTCCCGTCACATCTACACACCATTGCAGTCGTGGTAACTTACTACCAAAAACGTTCGAGAAGTCTTTATGAAGGATATGTTGGCGACATTCGAAAATGACTTCTGGACTCAACTCAAATGTCTGCCTCGCAATGAATCTTTCATTTATAGTTCTTGAGAGTAAAATGGATGAGGGACCACTGCGATGTTTTTAAGCTTGTAAAATACCTTCGTTTTACCCTGTAGCCGTTCTTCTCTTCATCCAGCTGTCGAAAGACCTAACGTAAACCGACCTTGGACTTCAGGTAGTCTTGTCAATTTTTTTCCACGATGCAATGAGAGAATCTTGTAAAGTTACAGATGTCCTTAACAGTTAATGTCCTGTTCTCCATGACCAAGGCCTCAACAGGAGGAATATAGCAATATTTTATGCGGTGGTTACACAAATTGGTCTTTTGGACCTTGGCAGATCTTCAGTTGATCCCCTCTTGGTAAATCCAGGCACCACTTCCGCACAGTACAGACATAAAGGACAATGTCCCCACAAACATCATTCAACTGGCGATGATTATCGATACTTTTTACACAACTCTACGATGAAATGCATAATTTCAGATCAGTACCAAAGAGGCTTTCCTTCAATTTGTTGAAAACGAACATAGAAGCTTGAATTTTTCCACACTAAAGCCTTAAAAAGCCTAAACTTAATTCATATGTAAATTACATTAATCTAACCTTGTTACTTTTTGAACTATGCCAAATGGTAATTTTGGTGCGCACTACGTATATGGTTCGAAAATATTCTTTTATCTTCTTACCTGTATTTTGATAACTCAAAAGGTTTCTTGCGTACGGCTTTTTTTTACAGGTATCTTAGGGTCTTTAGAAATTTTTGTAAAACAATCCCGATTTTTTTTATTCGTGAGGAATGTGTGTTGTATTATTCGAAACTTGATCCACTCTTTAAATAAATAAATAAATAAATACATAATAAACTAATCATGAATTTAAAGTAGTTAGAGTACATGCAGGGGCCTCCTGAGTGAAAGTCTACAATTTCCGTTAGAAATCCTTGATTTTAAAAGAATAAACGATTACGTGGTGAAAATAAAATGTGTCGTATGAAACGTAGACTTGAGAATTTCTGATGGCATAAACTTTCGCGACATCCCTATTGGACTGTGGTATACACCAGTTGGCCAACAAAACATTAAACTGAAAATTTCGTACGATGCGAGTATTTCAATGTATGGTTCAAACTTAGTCGTAAAGATTTGAGGGTAAATTGCCTTCCCACATTCAGTCAGTCTCGTGTGTTCATGAGAAAAAATGAGGTTTTGAATGTCGTTAAATTCTGAACCTTTCCTTAAAATAAAAGTTCATTAACCAAATTTATAGTTAATAAGCATTCTTCTAAATATGTGTAAATTTAAGTTAAAAATTATTAAATTAGGATTGTATATATCGAGAAAATTGAAGATGATTAATATTGAAGCTTCTGTGACTAATGTCGTGTCTTTTCTCGATTTTATTTCAGAAAGGACATAAAAAGATTTGTGCAGCAACGAGTAGAGTTTTATGTTTCAGCATAGTAAGTATTAGTTTTACAAATAAAGGATCAGTTGGCATTTATTTAATGTATCAGCTATTATGTATCATGTATCTGGTAGTAAATGAAACACAGTTCGTACTAGTATTGTCAACGGCTCGGCTCACGGCTCAGTCACCACCGAGCCAAACCGAGAAGTGAGCCGAGCCAACACTTCACCCCAACCGAGCCGGCTCGAGCTGATGGCTGACCTGAGCCGAGCCGAACCAAGCCAACGGCTCATTCCAGTCGAGCCGAGCTTTTGACATCACTAGCTAGGGGGACTTTTTCCAACAGTACTCTTTTCCAGACTGTAAGTAATATGTGTAGGACATTTGGTTAAAATTTCTCCAAGTGTTTCAGACTCATGCTGAAACACACACACACACACACACACACACACACATATATATATATATATATATATATATATATATATATATATATATATATATATATATATATATATATATATATATATATAAATACAGATAAGAAACGGCTCAGTCACCATCGAACCGAGCCGAGAAGTGAGAAGAATCAACAGCTCACCCTGCCGAGCCGGCTCGAGCTCTCAGCTCAGCTGGGCCGAACCGAGCGGAGCCGATGGCTCACCCCAATGGAGCCGGTTCGAGCTGATGGCTCACCTGAGCTGAGCCGAACCAGCCGTCTCGAGCCAGTGACTCACCTGAAAAGTCGAACCGAGCTGGAGGTGGCTCACCTGAGCCGAACTGGGAACTGAGTCGGTGGCTCAGGGCTCAAGCCGAATCGGTTGACATCACTATTTGGTACCGCTTTTATTCAACGAATTGAAGAAAACTCTTACTTATATACCTAGGAATGCTCTTGTTCTAGATAAACAGAATTGGGGAAACACAAAAAGTATATTTTCTGCTTTAGACTACGGGTTATTTTGTTAAAATTTAGGTTTTAAATAATTTTTTCGTTAATTGAGAAAATTATACTATGATTTCAATCATCCTTTCTTGGTCAAAGTGTAAGGCAAGGATAGGATCGGAATTCGAGCCTAACGGTCTGGTATTTTGGCGTAATTATTTCGTTCATTTGTATAATCGCCAGTAAAAATGAGTATTCATTTACATAAAAACTTTGAAGTTTGTGAGCCCATTTGATCGCAGCTTACTGTAATATGAAATAAAAGACATTATTTTTTATTTCATAGAAATATGTTCTCAAAAGAACTGTCTCGATTTCTGAATTTCGAGGAAAGATATTGTGTTAGTGAACCCCCCTTTTGATGACAACCGTATTTCAGATATTAAAAATGCGTTTCAGAAATACAGAAAATTTATGATATTAAATCCGTTGCGTTGAAAATTTCAGTTAATGCGTCGCGCAGGTTCCATTTATAGAAACGCTGTGGATGATTTAGTAGTGTGTTATACTTATTTCATAAATTAAAAAAGAGAATTATTTCTAATTTCCAGTTACTATTGTTTTGAATTATATTGTCACATCAAGTGATTTGTTTGGTTGGAATTAACATCTGTGAGGTACCAAGGGTTATGAAATGGAAACAAGAGTTAGTATATGAGATACAAACTCAAATTTTCTTGTATTGAGGAAGCAAAGGTCATTTGCACAGAAAGTACATGTTCCACATAAACTGAATCACGAGTAACTTCGAGACTGTGAGGGTATGGTTTTTGAGTAGTATAGCAGTCGCTTCTAGTACGAGAGGTCCCTTGCTCGATCCCACGTGAAGTCAAGTGAAATTGTATTGGACAGTATTGTGTCCATGGGTTTTCTCGGTGTTCTTAAGTGTTCTCTCACATCTTCATTCCACCAATTATTTTATAATAAATTACTTTCGTTACTCATATGTCCTTTGGCCTAAAAGTGACGACTGTCTGACGTCTTAAAGAATTTTTTCACTATCATAATCCTCAGTGTCAAGTAACTATTTAACTCTTAGGTTAAGAAACACAGATCCATTGCTGCAGAAACAGAGCCATACCATTAGGTTCTATCCTGTGTAAAGCCAATTCATTCAGGATTGTTCTTACACATTTTCCCTGTTCTGTATGTACCCATTCACGTTCTTCGACTACCCAAAGGTTTCTTTCCTTTTCGATAGAACCATATACACCCCATCCATATTGTAGCGGGTATATATGAAATGCCCACATAATGCATAACTATACTAATGCCACATTGACTTGATCCCTAGTCTTCCGTTGCAAGCGCTGCTATCGGCTGAAGGAATTTCACTCGCTTTCTCTCGCTTAGCAACAGCTGAACCCTTATTGGCTCAACGCGTGGGTGTGTGAGGGTGTGAGCTTTAGTTCGCATTTTTGCCACGGCTCAAGACATTTTGGCAGCACAATAGTAAGGCACGTTTGACATTAATTGCATCTTTTTAGTTTTCAGGATATGGATACATTTTAATAATAAAACAATACGACATATAATACATAATGATCTGACGAAACTCAAAATTCCTCGTTTTAATTTTTGATGGTAAATCAAAATCTTAAGAAGGAAAGGGAGAGAGAGAAAAAACATTATTCCCATAGTATTAAGAATAAGTTCAAACACACCTAAAAATCCAACAAAAGGAACTACGTATTTCCCGTTTCATCTATTCTTGACACTAAATATTGATTTTGTAAGTATTTACTTATCTATTACCGCTCAAAAAGCCTTTTTATATTAATCAGAACGTGTCGCTGCTAACGTGATACTGTAACTAGTATACTCTCTTCTCTGTTATTTCGTTATTTTTAGCAATATAGTCTGTGACCACGTAAGGATGTCTATCGGCCACGAAAGTCATAAAAAAAAGTTACGGAATCAGAAAAAACGGTCTTGAAAGTCAAGAAAAAGTCACGAAATTTAGCTTTTGCGTCACGAATTTTTTTTTATCTGTACAAATATAAGTATAGACTGGAAAATTTTGTTCTATAATGCATCGAAACTCACCAGCAAAAATGCCTATGGTCGGCTTTAGACGCTACCAAATAGCAAGCAAAGCACGCTTCTATCGCATGCATGAAAATTCGGCCTAATTCGCATCCAAATTGGCTCTTGAGAATGTGACTAAATTTTATGGTTTGGGAAAGAAAAAGTCACGAAATTTCATTTTGGAATTTTAGTAGACACCCTGACACAGTATTTCAAAGGAATTTAATACTGAATTAAACCAAAAGACTGGCAACTAAAAATTTACAAAATAACGATGAGCAGCATATACTATATTTTATATAATTGCGCATTACATTTTCCTGAATTAGTATTCTATGAAATATTCACAGTTTCACAACACTTGCAGAATACGAAATTTACGTAATAGCCCATATAGTTAACTGCTCCTAATTGTTAGGTTTGTCTCCAACAACCAAGTGAAGGCAGATTCTGTCAGTTAATGACGCGTAACCTTGCAGAAGCAACACCTGTCGTACGCCGAGAAACCGAAGTCGAGTAGCCTACGTTCATCTTACACAGGATGTACTTGAACCTGAACCCATAAAGTGGAGGTGATGTATATATTTCCTGAAAGCTTGGGTCAAGGTAAGATCAAAACCGGTTACCAAAATTGGGGAGGTCTCAAGCATTCCGCTTGAGGGCAGCACGTTACTCATTTTTATTAGCACATTTAAGCGTGTTTTAAAAGTCCGCTGTAACCCCGAAAAATCTGAAACGGTGAGACAGATATGACAGTAGAAAAACATGTCTGCCATCATTTCAAAAGTACAACGTATCAGAGTAAAATAAATTGTCCCAGGGTCCCCCGCAGGGTCCCAGACGGGGTCCAACTCAAAACTTTTAAATGGAAAGGGAAGTCAACTTGCATATCGTATGAAAATTGGTGTTAAATAAAATAAGATAAATCAAGTCGCGACTTTTTACGATAAGCCTGTGCAAAATAGCGGTGATTCAAAATATCAACACAATCATCATTGCAAAATCTATGGCCACTCGTGTGTATCTGAAACGGTGGAATAGGTGTAGAAACAAAAACACCGATATGTCATTATTTCAAAACTATAATGATTCAGTTAAAAAAAAAAATCCAGGGTCCTAGACGGGGTCAAACTCAAAATGTTGAAATAGGAAGGGGTTCAAATTGAGTATCGTATGGAAGCTTATGTTAAGTGAAAGAAGAGGAAAGAAGTCTCGACCCTTAATGATGTCTTTTGCCACTCCTATCAGTCTAAAACGGCGAGACAGGTGTAAAAACAAAACAAAACAAAAACTAGAATGTATCAAAGGAAAAAAGAAATATCCCAGTTTCAACTGCAGGATCCCAGACGGGGTCCAACTTTAAAGTTTCAAGTGCCAAGAGGGGTAAATAACCACATCATGTGAAAGCTCGTGTTGAATGATACAGAATTGGACATTGGATAAGTCTCGACTATCGATAAGCATTGCCTGGATAAGTCTCGACTAAGCATTGCAAAGTGGCAAGAGTCATTTCCTTTGATACATTCTAGATTTTGTCGTTTTGTTTTGTTTTTGCACCTGTCTCATCGCTTCAGATTAATAGGAGTGGCAATAGACTTTTTCATCAAGAGTCAAGACTTGTTTTCTCTTCTTTCACCTAACATAAGCTTTCATACGATACTCAATTTGAACCCCTTTCCATTTCAACATTTTGAGTTGGACCCCATCTTGGACCCCGTTTGCGACCCTGGAACATGTGTTTTCACTTTGAATCATTATACTTTTGAATTGAAATAATGGCATACCCGCGTTTTTGTTTCTACACCTATTCCACCGTTTCAGATCTATACGAGTGGCCATGGACTTTGCAATGAAGATTGTGTTGATATTTTGACCCACCGCTATTTTGCACAGACTTATCGTAGAGAGTCGCGACTTGATTTATCTTATTTTATTTAACACCAACTTTCATACGATATGCAAGTTGACCCCCCTTTCCATTTAAAAAAAAAAATGAGTTGGACCCCGTCTGGGACCCTGCGGGAGACCCTGGGACAATTTATTTTACTTTGATACGTTATACTTTTGAAATGATGACAGACATGTTTTTCTGTTTTCATATTTGTCCCACCGTTTCAGAGTTTTCGAGGTTGAGCCGGACTTCAAAACACGCTTAAAGGTGTTAATAAAAATGACTAACGCGCTGCCCTCAAGCGGGATGCTTGAGACCTCCCCAATTTTGGTAACCAGTTTTGATCTTACCTTGACCCAGCTTTCAGGAAATATATACATCACTCTCACTTTATGGGTTCAGGTTCAAGTACATCCCGTGTTAGACATGTCGTTCTTATAGTCATTTGATATTTTCTCCCGACTGCAGTTCCAAATATAACTCACGTACACACAATCGAACGGAATAAGTTTCTGGCTATTTCAAGTATGTATTGCGCAGTTTGCACTACAGACAATGGAGAATAATTGGTAAATTACTCGTAAAATTTAAAATTATATCCTTATCAACTTTTCAGGTACCCATGTAAGAAAATTTTTAAATGTAATGTTAAACCCTGAGAGTATTTTCTTGAGAAAAATAAAATAATTAGTTTAAGCTAGCCAATCCTGCTAGTAAGTTCAATAAATAATAATAATAATAATAAAAGCAGTAAACATATATGTGCCATTGGTAACACTTATGTGTAATTTCTTGTTACAATTTCCTCTTGTTTTTACAGTAATAAAGAAATGCATACAGTTGAAAGACATACGTGAAGTTTCTAATTACATTTTGGTCTCTTTGTACAGTGTGCTGTTTTTGGTGACATACATAACACTTGTTTGCTGTCCCTCTGTACGAAGAAAATACCCAACAAATCTTATTATGCTTTTCATTTTTGTAAGTAACATCAATTTTTGGCTCTTTAACGAACATTATTTTCTTTCTATTTATAAATGCAAGTATTTGTTGATTAGAGAGGAATGTCTCATGTAATTCATGTTTGTAGGTTCTGATTCCAATATTTTGCTTCAGTTTCTTTCAAGAACGTGTTACCTTACTATTAGAGGCAAAATTTTGTTATTATTTATTTGTATTAGATAATGTAGAGCGATGTATTGATCACTGTTATATTATGCTCGAGATATTGTCTTATGTAGTCTTTGGTTTACTCTGTACCGTATCCTCCATAAAGTTACTCTTCAGTTTCGTCGCACTGTAAAAGGCACAGAATGAAACCAAACTCAGTGAGGGGCATACTTATAATAGATCGCATGGTATGCGATGAGGCAGACAATTTTCTGTATTGTCATGTTTTAGGGGCTGAAAATTAAACACTAGACTCCAACACTAGTAAAGGAAAGGGAAGGCTGTTCTTAGCTCTAAAATTTGAAATTTAACAAAATAAAAGAGAGCCATGCTGCCATCCGGTTAAAAATGGTCTTTTGAAAATTACGTGACTTTTTTAGGAAATAAGTTTCAGTTGCTTCGGGAAGTTTCGGACATAAGGCAGCATCGAGACGCATTAACGGATAGGTTGTGCCAGTGGGAGGGTTGTTTGTTGACATAACTTGAGTACTACTTTATGGTGGAAGGGGACTAAACCTGGGAGTTTCTAGAACTTTATGTAGAAAACGTCTCAACTATACCACAAGGTTTTAATTCCAAGGCGACATGTTCGTACATAACTGGTTAAGTATGTCCCAAAACACAGACTTAAGACTATGTACGATACTTGCTCAGCTTGTAGTTCAAGCTTTTGTACAGTTTGTCCGTATAGCATATATTCATTTTAAAACACCGAGTGGGGCTTCCTAAGAGATCGGGAAACTAAGTAGGTAAGGAATCTGCAGAATCACCATCAAAAGTGAGGTGATCAGTAAAATTCTTAAGCGTGCCTCTTTGCCAATCAGTATTCATTTGGTCTCTCTTTTAGAGTTCGTTATAACAAAACTGGTGGGAAATGGATTTCAAATTATTGAAATGTACTTGTCTGCGTCGTTGAATTGAAATTGCAGTGGGTAACAAATCAAATCATAACAAACATGATAGGAAACTATCTAGGAATCTATCTTATGAGCTATTCTATGTGTAGTGTGAGCGCCTCTTTCCTTCGATCTTTCCGTATATGGAGGTACGAAGAAGATAGTTTCGTCGCAAGATGTATCCAATTCAATTGGCCTTCCTACGAAGGATACTGGCTAAAAGCATCTTTCCTACTCGTTTAAAACATCTTCGTTTGCTACTCTCTCCGTCCATTTTATCTTCTTCAACTTCCTCCAACACCAAATTTCGAAGCTCTCTAAATATATATTATCTAACTTCCGTAATGTCCAAGTCTCTGAACCGTACTGTTCAATACTCCATATATAGGACTTGACCAATTTCTTCCGTAGTCTAATATTAAGCCTGTTAGTTAAGAGTGCTCTTTCTTTTTTTGTTGAATGTTTCTTTGCTACAGCAATTCTTGACTTAATCCTTTTTTGGTGCAATAAGTGTGTCTCGTCAAAATACTTCCCAGATGTTTGAAATTATCGATCTCTTCAAGTTCTCGATGTTCTACTATTACCCATAAGGACGTGTTTCCAAGGGATATTCTCATGACTTTGATGGAATATTTTTTAACGTTGATTTCCATTCCATATCGTTTCTCAGTATCAGCTATTTTGTCCATCATCTCCTGTAGCTCTTCTATTCTAGCTGTAACGACCGTGTCATCCTCATACCCGATCTTGTAATAATTTGCACTCTAATCTTGAAATCTCCAGCTCCCATTAATGCTTCCTCCCATTAAATATTTACTGTAAATGTTGAATAATTGGGATGACATACCATACTACATCCTTGTTTAACTCCTCTTTCCATATCCACATTATTGGTTTCTCCTTGATTCAAGCGCAACTTCACTTTTTGTTCCATATACAGGTTACAAATGAGTTGTCGGTCTCTCCAGTTGATTCCAGTTTCTTTAAGTATTTTCAGAAGTTTGGCCCAATTGACCAGGTCGAAAGTTTTTTGCCAGACGATAATGCACAAACACAACTCTTCCCTTGCGTCAAGAACTCGTTCTGATACAATTCTCACCAAACAAGTAGCATCTCTGGTGCTGTTTCCTTTCCGGAATCCAAATTGATCTTCTTCCAATATATTTTTTATTTTACGTTCCAGCAACCTGTTCGATATGCGCACTATAGTCTTTCCGATGTGGAAAGTAAGGTTAATGGTTCTGTGATCATTACCTTTTTGTTGTTATTAAGGTAATGCAACTATGGTAACATCGAGAAAATCCTTTGGCCATTCTCCACTCAGTAGATCTTATTAATAATTGAAGTCAGTATTTTCATTGTATTGTCTCCTAATCCCTTGAGCATATCCGCTGGTATGTTATCGTCTCTAGTGCTCTTCTTCATCCGCATGTCTTTGATGGCTTGTACTACTTCACTTTTCAATATACTAGGTCCTTTTTCTTCATCATCCACCTCTTCCTCTGCTTCGATCGCAATATCTTTTGGGTGGTTCTTCTTGTCATGGATTCTTTCTATATTACTCCCAGATTCTAAGGATTCTTTGATAGTCAGTGATTACATGACCTTATTGATCTTCGATTCCGAATGTGCATATACTTTCGTCACCTTTCCATCCTAATTCTTGTGCTTTCTGATACATCAAATCATATCTGCTGCACTTTTGAAGTTCCATTATATCTTCATATATCTATTACATGTAATTCTCTTCGGCTTTGTCAGTCTCTCTTCGCAATTCATTATTCAGCCTTCTGTATTCTTTGATGTCCAGTGATTTTTTTTGCGATATTGTTGCGGAGTGTGTCTAGTAGAATCTGCTTAACTTTTCCCCAGCTATTTTCTATACTACCTACCATATCGCCTACTGCACATAATTTTTCTTCAATCTCTTTCACATTACTGTCCATACTTCTTAGTTGCTTTGAGTTACGTTTTCGATTTCTCCTCTGATTTTTCTTTATTGACTTTAACCAGATTTGCACTTCCACCACTAGGAGATTGTGCTCCGAATCAATGTCCGCCCCATGTAATCGACTTGGTAGCATTTCTATATCTTCTGGACTTTTTCACGTGTACAGCTTGCTTTTCCTTTTCTTAAAGCACGTATTTGTTTCCATCATATGTTACTTACGGAAGCATCTGGTGCCGTTTGTTTCTTCTACCTAATCCAAATAGTCTCACCACCTTACTCGCAGCTTTTTCTCACACTACGCCATTACTATGGCATTGACCTTACCTCTCCCCTCCTGATGCAATATGTTACTAATCTCGTCATATGTATTACTTCTACTTCATTGTCATCATGATCATCATACAAGTTGCGTATACACTTGAAGGGTAAGGGGAAAAAACAAGGAATGTCCATGTGTGTGCTTTATCGGGTACTTTGTCCTATCTGTTGATGACTCTTGGTACTATTTTACTTTATATGTATGCATGCGTAGATGTAAAAATATCCATGTAAAAAAAGACAAAAGATTTTACTAACCCTATTCTTTTATACGCGGTTTTCAATATTAAAACGCCGTTTTCTCGAAAATAGTTTTGTGACATTCCTTCTTTTTTTCCCTTATCCTTCATTTGTATTATCACAATATCCACTTGCACTTTACAAACATCAGGCAGCCACTGCAGCGTTGCATTTTGGTTGCGCTTTTTGCTATTTCGTTCCTTATTGCCATTGCGACACCAATCTCAGCCTTAACGCACCCGAATAGAATATTGTATAATTTCACGATACTGTTTCACTTTTTCTGACCATTGCACTTGACTTAAACACTCTGTGTTTGCTTTACATTTATCCATTTCCACTTTTAAAATTTCAAGTTTACCTGTACGTTGTAAACTTTGTAAATTCTTGATTTCTATGCTGAAATGAAAGTATTATTGTTTTCTTCTTTGATTATTCTTCCCAGAGTAGTCCCTACTCGGAGATCGGAACAGGGAATTATTTTATCTCCGGGATGTTTTATCTCAGGAAGAACCATCATTGTATTTATTTCTCCTTTGTCCCTTCTAGGGAAAAAATAACGTGGTAGTATTCTCATTTCCTTTCCAGGGGGCGCGGTGGCTCAGTGGTAGAGCGTTCACCTCCGGTGCTTGGGGTCCCTGGTTCGATCCCAGCTCGCGCCGTGTGGACTTTGTGGTGGACAAACACCGTGCTCGTGGGTTTTCTCGGGGTTCTCCCGTTTCCTCCCACTTCCTTCATTCCACCATTTCACTCATCTCTCATCATCACCGTCTCCTTTAGCCTAACCGGCATAATCGTGGGACGTAAAACTTAAAGATTTCATTTCATTTTTTTCATTTCCTTTCCACATCTCCATGCCGTTGATCACGTTGTGGTTCTTCTGCCTTTTAGGACAGTTTCCTCTCTTAAGGACAAGAAGGTGCTCTGAACTCTACCTGCTCATCTGCCCTCCGAGGTGGCCATTGGCACCTGGTAGAGGTTGACTTCTAATCCTGGAAGTCAGTCGGTTCCCACCTACGTTGGCCGCGTAAGACGTTATCCACTTTCTCCCGCAAGGAGGTGTATGTTGGAGTTTCCACTTCGTTTAGGATGAGACCCGAAGGCATTTCTCAAACTCACCAATACTTTTAAAAACAGCGTTTTACTATTCAGACAAAATAAGTAAATACATAAAATAAGTACATAGATGAAGATGAAAGAGATTGTCAATCGAGCGTTTCAGTAGCTGTCTTATAAATAAACTCAGAAGGTGCTTACATTACTCTAAAAACAATTAGTCATCGAATTTTCGCTGACTATGCTAACAGTATTATCATGCTTTAGGTAAGGAATTAATTAACACCGGTAATAATTATGTACACTGACATTCCATTACTTAAGAGGCGCGATTAGTTCAATGATAGAGCGTTCGCCTCTGATTGTGTGGTCCCTGGTTCGACTCCAGTTCGCGCCAAGTGGACTTTGCGGTGGACTTTCTGTGTCCATTAGTTTTCTCATTCTGTTTCCTCCCACTTTCTTCATTCCAGTAATTCATTACCATCCTTAGCCTCAGTGCATAATTGTAGGACGTTAAACTAAAAAATAAAAAAAAAAAAACTATCATTCTTGTAAACACAAGCATTTTAAGGGTTCCAGTGCGAGCTTTCAAAGTATAAAAAGAATCGTAACGCTTTCTACTGCTTATTTTAAGGTTAGTAGCGATAGCAATGATAAACCCATGTTGAAGTTTAATTTTGATTCTTTCAGTCTTAAATTATGGTCGTTTTTGTAATGTACGTGAACAGTAATCATTTGATTTTCTGTCGCACAGCATAATTGAATTTCCCTATTGATCAGTCGTATTTGAACAAGACGGACTATGAAAAACATTTTTTGCAGAGTGTCTGTGTCATAATAAATATTCT